>NC_073630.1:116601145-116911666 GCF_029407905.1 Bubalus kerabau
TTTTGGCCACCTGATTAGAACAGCCAACTCATTGGAAAAGATCCTGATGCTGGGAAAGATTGAGGACAGGAGAAGGGGACAACAGAGAACGAGACTGTTGGATGGCATCACGGACTCGATGGACATGAATTTGAGCAAGCTCTGGGAGATAGTGAAGGACAGGGAAGCCTGGCATGTTGTAGTACAGTTCAGTTCAGTTCAGTTCAATCGCTCAGTCATGTCTGACTCTTTGCGACCCCATGGACTGCAGCACGCCAGACTTCCCTGTCCATCACCAACTCCCAGAGCTACTCAAACTCATGTCCATCACGTCAGTGGTGCTATCTAACCATCTTATCCTCTGTCATCTCCTTCTCCTCCTACCCTCAATATTTCCCAGCATCAGGGTCTTTTCCAATGAGTCGGCTGTTCTAATCAGGTGGCCAAAGTATTGGAGTTTCAGCTTCAACATCAGTCCTTCCAATGAATATTCAGGACTGATTTCCTTTAGGATGGACTGGCTGGATCTTCTTGTAATCCAAGGGACTCTCAAGAGTCTTCTCCAACACCACAGTTCAAAAGCATTAATTCTTCAGCTGTAGTACATGGAGTCACAAAGAGTTGGACATGACCTAGCCACTGAACAGCAATAACCCTGAAGGGACATATTGAGCCCTGTCATCATGCAGTCTATGTAGTAGAAAGCTGGGAGCTGGGGAGGAGAGAGGAAAAGATGAAAACCTCAATGACCTGTAAATCCTACCCCCAAGCCCCAACACTGAACAATCAGAAGTACCTTGGTTTTGAAAAGCTTGGCCATTGCTGAAATGGGAACACTGGAAAAGGAGGTATTTCTGTCTGGGGTGGGTGATGCTCAAGGCAATCCAGTTCTTCTCCAGGTCACAGATCAGTCTCTTCTTCCTAAAGGATGAAACAACACCTCTGAAATGTGGGCTGACATCTGGCCCCTGTACCCAGCCATGGAACTTAAGCTGGGGAGAAATGTCACATGATGTAAGTGGGAAATTAGGACTTGGCATCAGACAGATTGAAACCTGAGCTGGTCACTTACCTATATGTCTGAGGTAGTGATGTAACCTAGTAAGTCTTTGCTAAGGAGACGATTTCTATGCCAACTGCATCTTCACAGAGAAGTGAATGACAGGCTGGGGTAAGGGTGTTATTGAGTGAAGACTTCAATGTTGAGAAAACCCACCAGGGAAATGGTGACTTAAACCATCAGCAGTGTCCTCACCAGGGAACTGGAAGTGTGTGGTTCTATTCCTCTCTGGCTCTCACTTCCTGTTTGGAATAAGGAATAAACCTACCCGTGCACATATTCCTCCATGTGGCACGCTCTCTGGAGCAGGTTTTGACCCTGGACTTGGGGAGTGGAGGGAGGAGTTCTGCATATGTTTATCTGCTCTGCCTGGTGTGCGTGTGTGTGTGTGTGTGTGTGTGTGTGTGTTGATCAAAGTGCATTCAGGGGACAGAAATCACACCAGTTATTTGAAAAGAGGGAATTTAATATAAAGAATTGTTAACTAGGTATAAACTTGTTACCTAGGAAACTGAAAGGATAAAAGAGAACTCAAGAGTATCACAGAGATAGTAACTGCCAGAAGCAGCTACCACCCATAGCGCTGGGGGAACAGCAGGAAGAGGTTGGAATTATCAAACTTAGAAGCTTGGAGGAGGAGGGCTCGTGGAGCCAGGGCCCAGACCACTGGGGAGGGATCTGCTAGGCTAGTGGTTTTGGGGACTGGTGTGTGAGGGGTGGGGGTTGGGGACTGTCATAAGGCTGCTTTGGAAAGTGCTGAAAAAGCTGCAAACTAGATTCAACTGCTGCTATAGGAAGACCCCACCGTTTATTCCAACCACTGCTGTTGGAATAAAGAAGTGAGGCTGGGGATGCTCACAGGAACAGGAAGAAGGCAGGAAGCCAACAGATGGGAGCGTCCCTTTCCTTCCTGCCTCCTACTGTCTCTTTCTAGTGTCCTCTTTTGGCAGATCCTAACAGGGAGCAGCTAATAAAGTAGAAACGCAGAGTCCCAGCCCCAGCACCAAAGGGCTGGGTGTTAAAGAGTAGATCTGGAGCCAAGAGACAATAGCATATAACTGGCGTAAGGGGTGTGTGTTAGAGAGAGAGAGAGCAGGCAGGGTGAAGTAGGAAGTTTATCTCTGAAAGTGAAAAGTGAAAGCAATTGCTCAGTCGTGTCTGACTCTGTGACCCCATGAACTGTAGCCCACCAGGCTCCTCTGTCCATGGGATTTTCCAGGAAAGAATACTGGAGTGGTATCCATTCTCTTCCCCACGGGATTTTCCTGACCCAGGGATTGAACCTGGGTTTCCTGCATTGCAGGCAGATTCTTTACCATCTGAGTCATCAAGGAAGCACTAATAATTGGCACAAGGGGTGTGTGTGAGTGTGTGTGTGTGTGTGTGTGTGTCTGTGAAAGAGAAAGAGAGATAGTAGTAGGAAGTAGGAAATTCATCTCTGCTTCTAGTCTGATTTTTATCATTAAGGCATTTGATTCTCATGTGGTTTCAGTGTTTATTCTCAACTGGTTAAAAATTGAAAAGGAAGAACATTCTGATTGATTACTCCCATTGTAAACTCCATGAGTTTCCTTACCTGATTCTTGTTTGCAGTGAGAACAAAACTTAAAAACAGAAGTAAAATGCCTACTATAGTTACTGCACGTACAGCAGCTATTCATTCTTTTTTCTTCTCATCCCTCTTCCCTTTAAAACTAATGCACCAGATAGAGAAAGTTCTTCCAACAAAATATTCTTTATATTATTAAAGTATTAAACAGTTGATAGAGATTAATGTTTTAAAAAATCTTTCACATGTATTCCATTTAACCCTCAAAAGAGCACTGTGGGCAAATTAGTTCTTTCCATTTGACAGACAAGAAATCTACACCTCAAAGGAGTTGATAAATGACCCCAAGGGACAAAGCTGAACTGCAAAGTTAACTCTGCATCAGTGTTTCTGAAGTGTGGCCCTTGACCACTAGATTTGGAAACCCTTCTGACATTTGTTAAAATACATATTTCTGAATCTCACAGTAAATTTATGGATTCAGAATCTCGGATTCTTCAGGACTTCATATTTTTCACAAGCTATCCAGATAATTGTGATGCACAATGAAATTTCAGGTTCATTGCTCTAGACCATATGTTTCTCTAATTGGTGATAAGATGTATTCTGGCAAGGGCCCTTTAATTGATTTCCTGATAGTTAAGATTCTACTCCTGACATGATCCTCCATGATTTCAATATCCTTGTAGATCAATAATTCTCCAAGTGTGGTCCCAGAACAGCAGCAGGAGGATCTCACGGGAACATGTTTGGAGTGCAGATTCTTGGACTGCGACAGATGTGGGGAGGACCCAGGGTGTGGGGGAGACTTCCAGGTGATGGTGACGCAAGCAGTTTGTGAACTGTCATTCTAGAAGAGTCTTTCGTGGGATGGCCACTGAATTCTTTGACTTACTCCCCTTGAGTGATCAATTGCCCAACCCTTATGGCAGAAAGTGAAGAGGAACTCAAAAGCCTCTTGATGAAAGTGAAAGTGGAGAGTGAAAAAGTTGGCTTAAAGCTCAACACTCAGAAAACGAAGATCATGGCATCTGGTCCCATCACTTCATGGGAAATAGATGGGGAAACAGTGGAAACAGTGTCAGACTTTATTTTTCTGGGCTCCAGAATCACTGCAGATGGTAACTGCAGCCATGAAATTAAAAGGCACTTACTCCTTGGAAGGAAAGTTATGACCAACCTAGATAGCATATTCAAAAGCAGAGACATTACCTTGCCAACAAAGGTTCATCTAGTCAAGGCTATGGTTTTTCCTGTGGTCATGTATGGATGTGAGAGTTGGACTGTGAAGGCTGAGCACCGAAGAATTGATGCTTTTGAACTGTGGTGTTGGAGAAGACTCTTGAGAGTCCCTTGGACTGCAAGGAGATCCAGCCAGTCCATTTTGAGATCAGCCCTGGGATTTCTTTGGAGGGAATGATGCTAAAGCTGAAACTCCAGTACTTTGGCCACCTCATGCGAAGAGTTGACTCATTGGAAAAGACTCTGATGCTGGGAGGGATTGGGGGCAGGAGGAGAAGGGGACGACAGAGGATGAGATGGCTGGATGGCATCACTGACTCGATGGATGTGAGTCTGAGTGAACTCCGGGAGTTTGGTGATGGACAGGGAGGCCTGGCGTGCTTGGATTCATGGGGTCGCAAAGAGTCGGACACAACTGAGTGACTGAACTGAACTGAACTGAATGCCTCATGCCATTGGTTTTACTTTCCTAGACCTTGTCCTTATCAGGAATTGTTCACCCTCCAAAATCACCATGTTCTATCCCATTCTCCTTTGTGTCTAATTTTCCAGTTCATTCTCTCTAGTTCTCCAACTCCAACTCTTTTTTTTTTTTCTTAAAATTGGAGTGTAGTTGCTTTACAATGTCGTGATAGTTTCTGCTGTACAACAAAATAAATCAGAGATATGTATACACAAGTCCTCTCCTCTTGGACATTGCTCCCATCCTACCTCTTCCCACCTATCTAGGTCATCACAGAGCACTGAGCTGATCGCCATGTGCTATACAGCACCTTCCCACAGCTATCTATTTTACACATAGTGCTGTACTTATGTCAAACCCAATCTCCCAGTTCATCCCACCCTCCCCTTCCCCCTGTGGCTGCAGATACATTCTCTATGTCTGTGTCTCTAACGGATAAAGAATATGAGATATATATATATATATATATATACACATATATATAAAATGGAATATTACTGGAATATATAATGGATATATATATATATATATATGATGGAATATTACTCAGCCATAAAAAGGAACAGCTCTTCAACCCCATGGAAACCTCCAATTCATTGATCCCGTCTCCTTGTTATTCTCTTTCATGCTCACACATTGGCTTTCCAGGCTGGATATCAAAGCCCATCATTAGATTATCCTCCTTGTATATCCCCTCTACTCCCTTACCTACTCTCCTTCCATTGTCTTAAGCCTAACAGAACCTCAGTGCTGGTTGCACTCAATGTTTTGCCTGCTCTAAGCTTGCACTCAGAGAGCCAAACATACTAAGAGAAAATTATAACCAAACTGACATATATCATGTTAAATTCATGGCCCCAAATCACAGGGAGCCTTGAATGCAGCCTGGAATTTCCAGCTATCCTGACTGTGATGGGACTTAGGAGGGACTAAAGGATGTTGGACCAAAAATCGAGGTAGAAGCGCTTACGGGCAACATGGAGGAGTCTCAGCTCCACCACCACTACTCTAGAAAATAGTTAATTTCTTTGAGCCTCAGATTCTCGTCTGTGAGAAAAGAGTGATAATATCTTATTAAAAGTGGTGAGGTTTGGTGATGGGGTCAACACATGATGGGAGGTTAGACCCCAGTATCTACAGTTAGAAACTTGTAGAATCCAGGAATTTCACAACGGGCAACTCTGACATTTCTGTGCTTTTTGTTTAGGAGAAAAAAGGAAGAATCCGGCAGTGCCTAGTTGCCTGCAACTCACTTTTCACCACAATCCAGCTTGTAGAACAAATCCTGATCTTTCTAAGGAGAAATTCAGGTCCTGGGACCCTGATACCACACTGCAGTGCGATGTCTCTGCCCTGTGAGACTCATCCAAGCACACTGATGGTTTCCTTCTCCTGAGATGTGACAAAAAGATAGGATTTGCTTGAGATTACAAAGCTTGACTTTACAGAAATGTATTGTTTTTGCACATATTGACCAGAAGCATGAAAGAGAATGGAAGTTTGGGTGAACTAATCAACTGATAAGAGTTGAATAGATAAAATATTATGGATGGCTCCAATCTTGCCTTGCTTGTGTTCCCTGAAAGAAGCCTAGCCAGTTTGTAGAACAATAATCTTCAGTCCTGATGTTAGGATCACCTAGAAAGCTTTTAAAAACTACCCACATCTGGGACTTCCCTGGTGGTCCAGTGGTTAAGACTTAACCTTCCAATGCAAATGGTGTGGATTTGATATCCATTTGGGAAGCTGAGATCCCACATGCTTTACGGCCGAAAAACCAAAACATTAAGCAGAAGAAATATTGTAACAAATTTAATAAAGACTTAAAAATAGCCCACATTAAAAAACCTTTTAAAAAATTCATTAATCTGTTTACAATTTTTATTTTTATTTATTTATTTATTTTAATATATTGGTTTTGCCATACATCAACATGAATCCCCCATGGGTGTACACGTGTTCCCCATCCTGAACCCCCTCCCACTTCCCTCCCCATACCATCCCTTTGGGTCATCCCAGTGCACCAGCCCTGAGCATCCAAACAGATAAAAATTTAAAAAGATAAAAATTCCCATATCCAAGCTCCATCTTAGATCTACTGAAACAAAATATTTGGGAGGTCAGGTTCTGGCATTGCTACATCATTTTTGCTTGTTTGTTTCCCAGATGATTCCACCGAACAGCCAAGATGAGAGTCATTGTATTAATAGGGGACCAGTGGTTCTCAAAGTGGTGCTTTCCTGAGAAGCAACGTCAGCATAGCCTGGGAATTTCTGAGAAATGCAAATTCTTGAACTGCATCCCCATTCCACTGAGTCAGAAATTCTTGGGTTTGTGTCCAGTGAAGCTTCTAGGTGATTCTGATGCGTGCTCAAGTTGGTGAACCCCTTGCTGAGACAGTGATACAAAGAGAGTGTATATTCATGTGTGTCTGTAAAGAGGTATCAGAGTCTTCAAACTTTCATGTCGCTTCCAAATATCACACTGTCACATCTTTGATGGGCTCTTGTTTCTTACATTACTCACCTAGAAAATGATGCATTTGTAGAGATATGGCACCCACTGTCTAGAAACAGAAACCAAGGCAAGTTTTCTCTGCACTACAGATCCACTTTCACAGAGCCCAGCACTGCCTTGAATGTACCTATGTGCGACATCAACCTGAATTATCAAGCCATGTGCTTGTTAATCTTCCTCAGGTCATCAGACCCTGATGCTCTCAAAGGCAGTGATAACGTCTTACACGTATTTGGTGTCCCAATATCCAGTAAGAATCTGACAATGAAACAAAAGTGGGTCAATACATAAATGAGGAGACAAATTGAAGAATTGTTGTTGTTAAGTATTAAGTTGTCTCTGACTCTTTGTGACCCCATGGACTGCAGCATGCCAGGCTTCCCTGTCCTTCACCACCTCTCAGACTTTGCTCACACTCATGTCCCATGAGTCAGTGATGCCATCCAACCATCTCATCCTCTATTGTCCCCTTTTCCTCCTGACTTCAGTCTTTCCCAGCATCAGGGTCTTTTCTAATGAGTTGACTCTTTAATCAGATGGCCAAAGTATTAGAACTTCAGCTTCAGCACCAGTCCTGCCAATGAATATTCAGGACTGATTTCCTTTAGGATTGATAGGTTTGATCTCCTTGCAGTCCAAGGGACTGTCAAGAGTCTTCTCCAGCACTACAGATCAAAAGTATCAATTCTTTAGGGCTCAGCCTTCTTTATGGTCCAACTCTTACAGCCATACATGACTACTGGAAAAGCCATAGCTTTGACCACATAAATGATGAGCAAAGTCCCCTAAATACAAATTATGATCATCATCATTGTTTATTGAGCACCTCTTTAGAAAGGAATGCTTCCACCATGATAATAGCCTCACATACATGACCTATTTAAACCCCATTGACTCCAGGGTATTATTGTTCCCTTTGTACAAAGGGAAAGGTCTTAGACAAGTTATCAAGGACCATAAGACAAGTAATTGACAGAGCTGGGGCGGGGGAGGGGGTGGGGCGGGGGAGGTGGGATTTGAAGTAAAGTGTCTCACAGCCAGTTTTAGTCACTGCTCTGTACTGCTGTAGGTTTTAGAAGAACCAGAGTCTGGTCATGGCTAAGCAATCACTCTCTTGGTGACCTTGGACAAGTCACTTCTCTCTGTTCTCAGTTTTGCTCTTTGCTAAATGAATTTTTCTGATCATAGCAAGGACTTGAAGCATGGACCCCAAATTCCTAGAAGTGACAGAATTACTATAACAAATCAATAAATCCAGCCATTTGGGGACTTAAGCCTATGCCTGCATGCTAAATTACTTCAGTTGTTCCTGACTCTTTGTGACCCCATGGACTGTATTCTGTCCATGGGATTATCCAGGCATGAATAATGGAGTGGGTTTCCATTTTCTCCTCCAGGTGATCTTTCTGACCCAGGGATTGAACCTGCATCCCTTATGTCTCCTGCAGTGGCAGGCAGGTTCTTTACCACTGGCACCATCTAGGAAGCACCATTATGCTTATATGAAGTGCTATTTATTTTTTAATTATTGGAGTATATGGCTTCCCAAGTAGTGCAGTGGTAAAGAATCCACCTGCCAATGCAGGCGATATAGGAGATGTAGGCTTCATCTCTGGGTTGGAATGACCCAGTAGAGTATAAAACGGTAACCCACTCCAGTATCCTTGCCCGGAAAATTCCATGGACAGAGGAGCCCAGCAGGGTACAGTTCATGGGGTTGCAAAGTGTCAGACACCACTGAGCATTCAAGCACACAGCATGGTTGCTTTCCAGTGTTGTGTTAGTAATGGTTTCTGCTGCAAAGCAGTGACTCAGCTATATGTATACATCTATTCCCTCCTTTCTGGATTTCTTTCCCATTTAGGTCACCACGGAGCACAGAGTAAAGCCCCCATTCTGTATAGTAGGTTCTCATTAGTTATTTATTTTATACAAAGTGTGCATATATGTCAGTCCCAGTCTGCCAGTTCCTTCCACCCCTGCTTCCCCTCTTGGAGTCCATACGTTTGTCTTGTACCTCTGTGTCTCTATTTCTGCTTTCCAAATAGATTCATCTGCACCACTTAAATGTATGAAGAGAGTGTGGAGAATTGTATTCATTCCTCAACAAACGTTTACTGAATGTCCACTGTAACTCACACTCTCTGCTAAGTGCTCTGTGCCCAGTAACTTCCTTCATGGACTTCCCACAGAGAACAGGAGACAAATATAAACACATATGGCAAGTAGAAAGGAACAGTGCTGGGAGTGCTAGGAAAATAGCCATCTCTCAGTGAGAAAGACTAAGGCGTGGGGAAGCTATTGTCTTGAACTGGTGATCAGGGACGGCCCCTCCGAGGTGGCGATAATCAAGCTGAGGCTGAGAGATGAGAAGGCATCCGCCAGCTGTGTGGGAGGAATGTTCCCAGCAGGGACAGCAGTAAAAATGCCCCGAGCCGCTTGAATTCGAACATGTTTATTCCTAAACACTAAAAATAAAACCACTGTTATTCAAGGGCCGGGGATCATTTCTGAAGATAAAAAAGAGCTCACATATGGTTTTCACAGTAAGTAATGCTGATTCCCGTAGTAAACGAGCCCAATCTCAGCGGCTTAGCACTGAGCTCACTTATTCCTCGCGTCTAGTCCAGGCCAGCATGGGAGTCTATGGGAGGCTCTGGTCCATAGGGTCTTCAGGGACCCAAGCCCCTTCCAACTGTGGCTTCACTGGATTCTGGGACAGCCCTACTGCTTTTTTTCATATTTTTAATTGGAGGATCATTGCTTTACAGTGCTGTGTTGGTTTTTGCCATCCAACAATGCGAATCCGATCATCATTCTGTGTATATCTCCTCCCTTCCCTCCCCCACCCCACCCCAGCCCTCTAGGTTGTCACAGAGCACCAGGCTGGGCCCCATGTGTCATGTATCAGCTTCCTACTGGCTATCTGTTTTACACACATCATGGTGTATATGTCAATGCCCCTGTCTCAGTTCACCACATCCTCTCCTTTTCCCACTGTGAAAGTGAAAGTGAAGTCGCTTAGTCATGTCTGACTCTTTGCCACCCCATGGTCTGCAGCCCACCAGGCTCCTCCTTCCATGGGATTCTCCAGGCAAGAATACTGGAGTGGGTTGCCATTTCCTTCTCCAGGGGACGTTCCCGACCCAGGAATTGAACCCGGGTCTCCTGCATTGCAGGCAGATGTTTTAACCTCTGAGCTGGAGAGTTTCCCACTGTGGGACACCGCTACTCTTAACTGCCTCAACCTAGGAATGATACACATTTTCTCCATTCACATTTACTCCCAAAGAAGCAGCCCCTCAGCCCCACTTAGCAAGTGTAGCATGGCACATCACAGTATGTCCCCTGCATACAAGCCTTCAAGTTGGGAACTTTCAAAGACGCAAACTCGTGCTCGCGTGTCCAATCGTGTCGGTTAGTTCACGTGTCTGACATGCACTGTCGCCTGCATGCATCCTCTGCAAGTGGTCGTGTGCCTGACTGTACAGGACTGTGTAGAGTACAGAAGTACAGAGTCTTCATTTCAAGCCCAGCGTGTCCAGAAGCAACTGTAACAGCAGTGGTAATGTAGCTGGCACTACTGTATTTTTCAAAGTACTATACTATAAGACTGAAAAAAGAATTTTTTTTTCTTTGTTATGTGCTTTTTGTGCAAAAAGTAGTATAAACCTATTATAGTACAGTACTATATAGCTGATTGTGTTAGTTGGATACCTAGGCTAACATTTATTTGTTGAACTTAACAAACAAATTGGATTTACAAATGCACTCTTGGAATTGAATTTGTTTGTATGTAGGGGACTAAATGTATTAGAAGTATCCTGCTTCAAAATGCAACCTACCAGTTTTTCAAGAGAAATACACACGGTCAATAAGTAGATGGAACATCGAAATTAGACATCAGGGAAATGGGTATTAAGAGAAAAGAAACAAAAATATTCTTATTAATCAAATTGGCCAATTTTCTTAACATTAGAAATAGTAAATATGTATATGGAACCACAATGTTCATTAATTAAGAATAGTTTTCAAAGATAGTGACACATACATCATCATAGTAGAGTACTACTGTGTGACTGTTCAAAAGAATCATCTATAGGGGCTATCATGGGCGGATGTTTGAAATATCTTAGGTGAAAAAGGAATGCAGGGAATAGAGTGGGTTCCACTTAGGAACAAGTGCATGCAATTTAAATGCATAAGTGCATGTTCTGGAAGCAAGTCCACAAACAAACTTTTAACAGAGGTCCTTCTTGGTATGGACATTGAATACAGGGTCAGGAGGAAAAATAAAGTGAAAGAAAGGGGCTTTGCTCCTTTTGTGTGTGTGTGCTAAGTCACTTGAGTCATGTCCGACTCTGTGCAACCCTATGGACTGTACCTGCTGGTCTCCTCTGTCCATGGAATTCTCCAGGCAAGAAAACTGGAGTGGGTTTCCATGCCCTCCTCCAGGGCATCTTTTCCACCCAGGGATTGAACCTGTGTCTCTTAAGTCTCCTGCATTGACAAGCAGGTTCTTTACTGCTAGTACAACCTTTGCTCTTTATAAATTTGTACTATTGGGTTGCTTTGTTGTGTTTGTTTTTAATATGAGCATGCATTATATTTGGAATTAAAGTGAGGAAGCGGAAAGAACAACCTAGTGTTGTGAGCAGTTGTAGGGAAATTGTTATTATTAAATCCCACTAATGGAAATATAAATTGGCATCTCCTTTCTAGAGGGAAATTTGGGAATATATGTGATCAAAAAATTTAAAAAACATTCATATCACCTCTAGGGATTAAATAGGAGGAAATGCAATGTATATCCACAGAAGTTTAGACCTAATGAATAAGGAATAGTTTTTAAAAATTATGCAGCATCTTCTCATAAACTAAGTAACTGTCCAAAAGAATCCTCTATACATAAGGTCATGAAAAGATGCTTGAGATACTCTATTGATGAGGACAAAAAGGAAAGCCAGCAATAGAATATATCATTTGTAATAGAAGAATAGTGGAAACAACTGCCATGTCCAATGTTAACTTCACAGCAGACACAAATATCAGATCAGATCAGTCGCTCAGTCGTGTCCAACTCTTTGCAACCCCGTGAATCACAGCACGCCAGGCCTCCCTGTCCATCACCAACTCCCGGAGTTCACCAGACTCATGTCCATCAAGTCAGTGATGCCATCCAGCCATCTCATCCTCTGTCGTCCCCTTCTCCTCTTGCCCCCAATCCCTCCCAGCATCAGAGTCTTTTCCAATGAGTCAACTCTTTGCATGAGGTAGCAAAAGTACTGGAGTCTCAGCTTTAACATCAGTCCTTCCAAAGAAATCCCAGGGCTGATCTCCTTCAGAATGGACTGGTTGGGTGTCCTTGCAGTCCAAGGGACTCTCAAGAGTCTTCTCCAACACCACAGTTCAAAAGCATCAATTCTTCAGCGCTCAGCCTTCTTCACAGTCCAACTCTCACATCCATACATGACCACTGGAAAAACCATAGCCTTGACTAGAAGAACCTTTGTTGGCAAAGTAATGTCTCTGCTTTTGAATATGCTATCTAGGTTGGTCATAACTTTCCTTCCAAGGAGTAAGCGTCTTTTAATTTCATGGCTGCAGTCACCATCTGTAGTGATTTTGGAGCCCCAAAAAATAAAGTCTGACACTGTTTCCACTGTTTCCCCATCTATTTCCCATGAAGTGATGGGACCAGATGCCATGATCTTCGTTTTCTGAATGTTGAGCTTTAAGCCAACTTTTTCACTCTCCACTTTCACTTTCATCAAGAGGCTTTTTAGTTCCTCTTCACTTTCTGCCGTAAGGGTGGTGTCCTTTGCATATCTGAGGTTATTGATATTTCTCCTGGCAATCTTGATTCCAGCTTGTGTTTCTTCCAGTCCAGCGTTTCTCATGATGTACTCTGCATATATAGGGTTGGCAAAAAGTTTGTTTGGGATTTTCTTATAACATCTTATGGAAAAACTAAACAAACTTTTGGCCAACCCAATAGTTGCTGTTGCTGTTCAGTTACTAAGTCATGTCCGACTCTTTGTGACCCCATGAACTGAAACACCAGGGGCCCTGTCCTTCACTACTTTCTGGAGTTTGCTCAAACTCATGTCCATTGATTCCATGATGCCATCCAACCATCTTATCCTCTATCACCCTCGTCTCATCCTGCCCTCAATCTTTCCCAGCATCAGGGTCTTTTCCAATGAGCTGGCTGTTTAAATGAAGTGGCCAAAATATTAGAGCTTCAGCATCAGTCCTACTAATGAATATCCAGGATTGATTTCCTTTAGGGTTGACTGGTTTGATCTCCTTGCTGTCCAAGGGATTCTCAAGAGTCTTCTCTAGCACCACAAATTGAAAGCATCAATTCTTTGGCTCTCAGCCTTCTTTATGGTCCAATTCTCAATTGATGCTATTTTATTATCTCAATTGATACTAAAATTTCTAGTGACAAACAGTTTTCATTGAGTAGGTTTTAAATTAAAATCTCGTTCTAAGTATAGTGATATAAAATATGCCTGTAAGATACATTTAATATATCTAATGGAGTATGTACATGTATGTGTGTGTGTGTGTCTATTTTATGCTACAGTAATGAGTGAATTCATGTCAAAACAATTGGCCACAGACCAATGTGGAGATTGGTCACTCACAGGTACAGAGTTTGGTAAGAGCCACTTTGTCTAAAACCAATTTTCCTAGACCAGTGCTCTAAATATCTACAAGTAGTTTGCTAAAATTATCCCTTTTTCAGATGCCTTTCATTATTTATAAAACTGTGATTTTGATAAACTCTAATTAGATACTCTAAAATAAATCAAGATTTCTCTGAAGTTAGAAGTAACTTTTTGTTAAAAATACTTAAATAACAAAAAGATGGAAAGACAAAGAGTAAGATCCCGAAAGATGCAAAAGATGTTGAATTTTAGACAAACACATGAACTGACACATAACTCATGAGCAAATGTATTTTAGCCAAACCAGATTTAGGCAAATGAATCTACTTTTTTTCCTTTTTCTTTATTTATCTGTTGTGTTTTTGTTTGTTTGTTTCATTTCTTTCTTCCTTCCTCATTTTCTTCTTCCTTATCTATACTTCCTAATTTTTCTGGAGAGATATTAATAATAAGCTTTTCATGATTTTAATAATAAAGTTTTTTAAAAGGGTATTTTTTAAATAATCAAGGACAATTATCATACTGATTCAGTTCAGTTCAGTTGCTCGGTCGTGTCCTATTCTTTGTGACCCCATGGACTGCAGCAGACCAGGCTTCCCTGTTCATCACCAACTCCCACAGCTTGCTCAAACTCATGTCCACTGAGTCAGTGATGCCATCCAACTATTTCATCCTCTGTTGTCCCCTTTTCCTCCTGCCCTCAATCTTTCCCAGCATTAAGGTCTTTTCTAATGAGTCAGTTCTTTATATCAGGAGGCCAAAGTGTTGGAGCTTCAGCATCAGTCCTTCCAATGAATATTCAGGACTGATTTCTTTTAGGATTGACTGGTTGGACCTCCTTGCAGTCCATGGGATTCTCAAGAGTCTTCTCCAACACCACAGTTCAAAAGCATCAATTCTTCAGTGCTCAGCTATTTTTATGGTCCAGCTCTCACATTCATACATGACTACTGGAAAAACCAAAGCTTTGACTAGATAGACTTTCGTCAGCAAAGTAATGTCTCTGCTTTTTAATATGCTGTCTATGTTTGTCATAGCTTTTCTTCCAAGGAGCAAACGTCTTTTAATTTCATGGCTGCAGTCACCATCTGCAGTGATTTGGAGCCCAAGAAAAATCACTGTCTCCATTGTTTATTCATCTATTTGCCATGAAGTGATCCTGCCATAAGATGGTAGAGTAGAAGGATGTGTGCTCATCTTTTCCAGCAAGAACTCCAAAACTGCAACTCGCTGCTAAACAACCATCAATAGGAGAATGTTGGATCCCACCAAAAAAAGATATTAAAGGCCAAAGGAGAAGCTCTAACAAGACGGTAGGAGGGGCAAAATCACATTTAGAATCAAAACCCATATTCGCCAGAGGTGCTCAAAGGGCACAAACAAAACCTTGTGAGTACCAGGGCCCAGAGACCCCACAAGAGACTGAGCCAGACCTGCCTTTGAGTATTTGAGTGTCTCCTGTGGCGGCACAGGTCAGCAGTGGTCTGCCACAGGGACAGGGGCTCTGGCTGCTGCAAACCTGGGAGGTGCAGCATGTGGCATAAGCACTCTTGGAGGAGGACTTCTTAGCTCCACCGTAAAGCCTCCGACCAGATAACCCACAAACTGGAGAACAATTATGTAAAAGAAGTTCTCGCACTGTTGCAAAACTTCTAGGGCCTGTGACAGATTTCCCAACCTGGGGATCCAGCAAAGGAACTGAGAACCCTCAGGGAATTTGACTTTGAAGGCCTTGATTACAGAACTTCCACGGGACTGGGGAAACAGACTCTTGGAGGGCACAAACAAAAACTTGTGCACACCAGGACCCAGGAGAAAGGAGAAGTGACCCCACAAGAGACTGAGCCCGACTTGCCTTCGAGTGTCCAGAAGTCTCCAGGGGAGGTGTGGGTTTACAGTGGCCTGCTGTGGGGTCAGGGGCACTGAATACAACATTCCTAGGAGCTGCAGCATGCTGGCATAAGTCTTTTTGAAGGAGGTCACCATTGCTGCCATTATCCCTACCATAGTTTGGCCTCACGACAAACTACAAGGAGGGAAGAGAGCCCAATCCATCAACAGAAAATTGGATTAATGATTTACTAAGCATGGCCCCACACATCAGAGTAAGACCCAGACTCCCCCACAGCCAGCCCCTCGCAACAGGAAGCTTCCACAAACTTCTTATCCTACTGATGAAAGGTGGGCAACTCTGGACTCTTGAGATCCAGCCCAACCATGATGCACTTTATTCTGCGAGCATGCTCCATGTAGTACCTACCATGTGCTAACGTTGAGGTCAGCGTCATTTGGGCACTCCCTTATTGCTATGAGCCTGATGTGACGTCACCAGTGTGGCAAATCCCCTTCCCCACTACTGCCCAAGCGCTGGACTGGCAGTGGCCCTGAGGGTGTGCTCAGTCTGCCCAGGGCATCCATTTAGCTGATGGCATGCTGACTTCTATAGCTTCTACTAGGAATCTGGGAGTCATTATACCCGACTCATTAGCATTGAAAAACCATCTGGTGGTCATTAAAAAGCAAACATTACATATAATACATTAAGCTTGAGAAACAATTTAATTAACATCAAGGTCTAGTCAAAATACTCCAAATAAGGGGGATTCCCAGATAAGGGGCAACTTTGCTTTTCCCTTTATCCCTTGAACAGATGAGGAATTATGTCAGGCTGCAGTCCCGCTGGCTCCAGGCAATGCCCCCTACAGAGTCATTTCAGAGCTCAATTCAGAGGTCATTGGCCAAACGGCCATTTCTTTTAGGAATCTATGTAGTTGAATTTTTAAAACTTTTGATAGCTCTGTTTGTGAGTGGAACGATGCCATTTCAGATTCCCTGAATATGCTGCCATGGGGGCACGATCATGCATCCCCACGGCAGGCACATTCCCAATGAATTTTTACCCTGGGATTCCACGTGTTACAGTTGAAAGAGCTCTAGACAAGAAATCAGTAAAGTGTATCCACTTGGAGCAGCTCATTCACCATGGTCTTAGGCAAGTTGCTCAATTTCTCGGACCCTTTCCCTCCTCTGTCAATAGGCTGTCTCACAAAACCAGAGTCAAAGTAGCCCAGGCTCTATTTACCTTCCATGAAGCAGCATCTCAGAGTGTGAAGACTGCTCTTGAGAAAGCAGTTTGCACCCCAGTGTACTTAATAATGACACAATCAGAGGGCACTTTTGTGGAGCATCCACCTTAGTGGAGCATTTGAATGAAGTTAACTTATCTCATCTCAGACATGTGTACTCCTATTTTTAGACTCAGGTCACCCTCACCCATGATATCTTTCAAGGTATAACTCAGTGTGAGGAGACTGGGCAGATAGGAGGCTAGAGAATCCCCATTCCTAGGGTCCATCAAGTTCCTTCATGGCCCCACACAAGACTTTGGTTACTAGATTCTGGCTGGCCCTCAGGCATGAATCCTGGGACCCTCTCCAGGAATTCCGCTCTTTGTGCATTCAAGAGGAATCCTTTTGTGCACAGACTCTGTGCTGTACACCCTCCTAGGACTGGGAATACACGGACTTGGAACATGGTTCCTATTGTTGGAGAATTTGCAGGTTAGTGGAGAAAACCAACAAACAGGAAATTGCCATCCATTGCAAGAATTACTGAGATACAGAAAACAAAGCATGTTCCCATCCTCCGCCACTCAAAGGGTGGTCCTGGCTCCAGAGGGGCCACCACCAGCAGCACTAGCACCTGGGAGCTTGTTAGAAATGCAGACTCTCAGGTCCCATCAGACCTAATGAATCAGAGTCTGCATTTTAATAAGATTCAGGTGATTTATGTCTACAGTCAAGTTTGAGGGGCACCGCAGTAGAAGACTGAAGGAGATTATCAACATTCACGATGGTTAGGTCATGCAGAGCTAAAACCAGGATGGACTCAGGCAAACCAGAGCAGGTAGTCATCCTAAGCCACTGAACTATGACCTAAGGGATAAGGAGAAATTTTTAGGAAGATGTGAAGCCTGAGATGACCATAGAGAAGTCAGGTGGGTAGAGAAGGGTAAGGTAGGCAGTCAGTCTTAAAGCAACAAATGTGCTTGGTGAAGGTATATAGCCTTATCCCCGGAGGTCTAGCTTAGCATCAGATGCCTCAGGGGCTTGGGTGTGTGGGACCAGATGAAACAATCCAAAACCTTCCACCCACACTTCAGTGAAGTTACCCTATTTTTAGTAGTTGATTTGCATATTGAGGGTTCTGTTAAATTTTCATTATATAGCTCCCAAAGTATTAACAAGTGCTAAAAAGAAAAATGGCTTGAAAACTTTTGTTTCAGGGAGAAAAGTAAGGCTTTATAGCCAGGAAGACCTGGGCTTAAATCTCAGCTCTTTGCATTACTGGCTGTGTAAGTGTGAGTAAGTCACATAAAATCTTCTGAATTTCAGTTGCTCATCTGTAAAGTGGGGTCCTTTGGAAATCCACAAGATGACCCTCAGGTTTGATGGTTCACCAAAAGCACTCACGGAACCCAGGAAAGCTGTTATACTTGTGGTTATGGTTTATTCGAGTGAAAAGATACAGATTGAAGTCTCCAAAGGAAAAAGGTACTTAGGACAAAATCCAGGAGAGACAATGACAGGTTCCTATTGCCCTCCCAGCAGTGGGATCATATTTATGGTGTTTAGTTGCTAAGTCGTGTCTGACTCTTTGTGACCCCATGAACTGCACAATGCTAGGCTCCTCTGTCTTTCACCATCTCCAGGAGTTTGCTCAAACTTATGTCCATTGAGTCAGTGATACCATCCAACCATCTCATCCTCTGTCCCCTCTTCTCCTCCTGCTTACAATCTTTCCCAGCATCAGGGTCTTTTCCAAAGACTCAGCTCCTCACATTCAGCAACAGTCCTTCCAATGAATATTCAGGGTTGATTTCCTTTAGAATTGATTGATTGGTTTGATCTCCTTGTAGTCCAAGGGACTCTCAAGAGTCTTCTCCAGAACAATATTTTAAAAGCATCAATCTGTGGCACTTAGCCTTCTTGATGGTCCAACTCTCACATCCCTACATGGCAACCAGTTCCATCACTTCATGGCAAATAGAAGGGGAAAAAGTGGAAGCAGTGGGGTCATGCAAGCATCACTTAACTATCTCAGCAATGATATGTGACCGCAGGGACAAACTATTGCCAACCAGAGAAATTCACCTGAGTCTTGACGTCCAGGGTTTTTATTGGTGTTCCATCACGTAGGCTAATATTTGTCATGGTGCACCCACATGACTGACCTTCACCAGGCCTCCAGGCTCCCCAGAGGTTGTACTCATACAGAATAGGTCCTGGAGAACAAAAGCTGGGGTCCACCATGCATCACACCATTAACATAAGCTGTCTAAATGAGCTGGTGTGAGTCATGGTCAGGTACACAAAGTCACTCTTACTAGGTAGAATAGTCCAAGGATTCAGGCATTATGTCCCGGAAGCAGGTGAAGGGTTGTTCCTCTCTTTGGTAGGTGCAGGACTTGAGCACCCTGAGTCTGCTGAGTTAACCCTTTACCACACATGGGGATAATAACCTTCGCCGTGCAGGAGACCAGTATTTGTGTTCTAACACACAGCAGGCAATGAATGTAAGGAAGCCTTTATTATTCCCTGAATAAAAAAATACCTGTGTCTGCGCCTTTTCTGTATGATTCCACAGCTTTAAACATTTTCTTTTCCTTAGGCAAACCAGCTCTTTCCCGTTGGTAAATGTTCTGTTTCAAGCCCCTCTCCCAGGAAAGCCTCGTGCAGGACAATCCCATAGTCATTTTTCTGGCTTGTTGTAGCTTATTGCAAGCCATTTCTCATGGTGACTTTTTTTAAAAAGAAATATAGTACACTTTTGAAAAAAAAATATATGCTTATTGTGAATTCAAGCAACACAGAAAAGTACACAAAACAAAATGTCACATCAAATTAGCCCACTCAAAACTAACCATAAGTATTTTTAGGTGAATGTCATTCTATATTTTTTCTATATAGAAATATAAATAGATGATAGAATGATAAGATGTTTTCCTAAAAATATACTATGATGTACCATTTTTCATTCAAAGTGCTTGTTTTTTTTTTTCAAATTTACCAAAATAAAGAAATGAAAACAAAATGGAAGGATTTGCTAGTCTTGAATCTTTACCATAATAGATATTATAAAATACTCTAGTATTAAGAATTAAAATTATGAAAATCATAATTAGAGACATTAGGTGATTTTAAACTACAAGTTGCAATTTTCAGCAGCATTGATTGATTCACATAAATGATGAAGCCATTAGCACTCACAGGCTTCCTCCCACCATCTCTCCTACCACCTCCTGATTTTTGTTAGTTAGACGCTTGTTTTTACAGTCAATGTTTGTAGTATTTGAATTCTGCTTTGTAAGAATCATTTCCTCACTATTTAGTATCAGGTCTATATATAACTGGACTCAATGCTCACTGTTACCACATCCTCCATTCCTGAGTTCTGTATACTTTGATTCATTTCTTAAGTGACTTGATTTCATTTTTAAGTAATTTTTTTTCCAGTAAGAACTCAGGGGTGCAGTATTTCCTGAGCTATGTGAGTTAGCTAAGAATAACTACTGCTGCCCTGTCCTTGAACAATGTCTTGGTTATGCCTGGTACTCTTGAGCCACACTTGCCTCCAGAAAATATAGACACTGGTCTATATTACCTTTGACTATTGAATAATGCTGTGATTAGCCTCTGTCTCCTTCCTCTGGGACTTCCTTCTCCTTCCTGGGTGCCCAAAAACCTCACTTTTTATCCTTGAATTTCAGCAACTGAATCAGGATATGTCTCTGCAATTGCACACTCTTTGTGCTTAGACGTTCTGCATCAAATTTCCTTGAAACAGAGCAAGTTCTCTTAATCTGCAGAGTCATGGATTTTTAAAATTATGTCCTTGAATATTTTTTCTGTTCTATTTGGTGTGTGCTCCACCTCAAGAACTACATACAGACAACTCACACATTCATATCTTTAAAGCCAGACCTCTCCTTGGCATTCCAGAATTAGATATCCAACCACCTGCTTGTATCTCCCCTTGAATTAAGAGACACCCAAAATCAAATTCTAGTTCCCATTGCAAGCCTGCTCCTGCCACAGTTTCCCCAGTCTCATAAATGGGAAATTTATCCGTCCAGATGTTCAAGTCAAAAGCCTTGGAGTTACCCTTGGTTCCTCTCTTGCAGAATGGAAGTTCCCCATATCTGATCCTTCTGCAAATCCTGTTATCTTCTCCTTCAGTATATTAGATTCTGACCACTTCCTACAAGCCTCCCTTTACCCTGGTCTAACCCATTACCTCTTGCTGCAGATCTGGTGGTCGCCACTGAACTGCTGTCTTGCTTCTACCCTTGCTCCACAACAATCTATTTGCAACACATCAGTCAGAGTGACGCTGTTTTCCTCCGCTCAAACCCATCTATGGATTCTGTACACAAATACCCATGATGGCCAACAAAGCAATACATACCTGGCTCCTACCTCTTCTCCAGCCTCATGTCCTAGCATCACCCCCATCGATGAGTTCATCGCAGTCGCAGAGGCCATTTTGTGCTTCCAAACTGACTGGGCACATTCTCAACCACCTGTGGTCTTTACCCTTGTATTCTCTGCCCCCAGAACTCTGGACTGGCTCCCTGCCTTCAGTCAGGCCTCACCTGCAGAGTCACCTTACCCCAGGGGTCTTCTCTGGTCATCTGTGCGTAATAGCGACACCTCCACCCCCACACCCTCTGCCCCGTGTGCCTTGTTTTCTGCCTTTTCTTTAGCATCTATCACCATCTGACACGTTGACTTGTTTGTTTATTGTTTGTAAATGCGTTGAAGACAGAGACTGTCCACATGGACAGACTCCATGTTTGTAAAGTGAATATGAATGAACACTGAATTTATCCTTTTCACTCTCCCTATCTGTTAGCAGCTATTTGATTTTTTTGTGTGTGTGTGTGCTTTTTAATCTGCCTTCCTTGTGTTAGTTTTAAGTCTTTTCACATTTTTGGTAATTGAATTTTCAATGATGTCTGTTCCCTTTCTTCCTTTTTTAATTTTATTTTTTTGGTTCTGTAATGAAAGTATATTTTATTTGACTATTTTTCTTCCTTGAGGCCACAACATCCCTTTTCATCATGTTCTATTGCTTTATTATGTCATCTTTGAACACTTGTTTGTATTGAATTCACACTCTCATTAGACTCCTCAATAACTAGGAACACTGGTGGGCAATTGCCTTCTGTTTCTTGGGTTGTGTTTTCTTCGAGACTGGGTTCTCAGTTACTCTTTGCATGTGTTTTTCTTTCTGCTTTTTTATGTGGTTCGTATAGTTGGAGAAGGAAATGGCAATCCACTCCAGTACTGTTGCCTGGAAAATCCCATGGACAGAGGAGCCTGGTAGGCTACAGTCCATGGGGTCATGAAGAGTCAGACTGGGCGACCTCACTATAGTTGCTATGTGCCTGCTAGGTCGCTTCAGTCATGTCTGACTCCATGCACTGGTGTCCACCAGGCTCCTCTGTCCATGGGATTTCTCCAAGCAATAATACTAGAGTGGGTTGCTGTGCCCTCCTCCAGGGGATCTTCCCAACCCAGAGATTGAACCCAAATTTCCTATGTCTCCTGCACTGACAGAAAAAAAAAATCTTTTTTTTTTTAAACAAACTGGCTCTGGACAGAACTTCTTTTGCTCTGATATTTTACTAGTGACTTTTCATTTTCTTCCTCAATGGCACCCTTGGAGAATAGCTCTTGAGTGTTCCTTTTGGTGTATCTTTTCAGGCTTCCCTTATAGCTCAGTTGGCAAAGAATCTGCCTGCAAATGCAGGAGACCCAGGTTCGATTTCTGGGTTGGGAAGATCCGTTAGAGGAGAGACAGGCTGCCTATTCCAGTATTCTTGGGTTTTCCTTGTAACTCAGCTAGTAAAGAATTCACCTGCAATGAGGGAGACCTGGGTTCAATCCCTGAGTTGGAAAGATCCCCTGGAGAAGGGAAAGGCTACCCACTCCCGTATTCTGGCCTGGAGAGTCCCGTGGACTACAGTCCATCGGGTTGCAAAAAGTTGGACTTGACTGAGTGACTTTCACTTTCAGGAACCTGAGGTTGAGGATGGTGATGGGCAAGGAGAAGGGGAAGGGATACAGAGGAAAGGAGATCAGCCAACTAGTGTGGAAATTTCTGTCAGTCAGACAGAACCTGTCAGAACCTGGAGCAGTTGTTCCCACTTGTGAGCTTGTGCTGAACATCCTCTTCTGGTGCCCACTTACTTGGAAGGTGGATGAAAGTGAGCTATTCTATGTTTGGAAAGACATACCTTTAGCTTCATTCTTGAGTCATCCCTGGAGCTGTATTTCATCAGAGCAGATTGGCCTCTGATGCCTTTATTTCTGTGTCTCACTCAGATCAGATCAGTTGCTCAGTCGTGTCCGACTCTTTGCAACCCCATGAATCACAGCACGCCAGGCCTCCCTGTCCATCACCAACTCCCGGAGTTCACTCAGACTCACGGCCATCGAGTCCGTGATGCCATCCAGCCATCTCATCCTCTGTCGTCCCCTTCTCCTCTTGCCCCCAATCCCTCCCAGCATCAGAGTCTTTTCCAATGAGTCAACTCTTCCCATGAGGTGGCCAAAGTACTGGAGTTTCAGCTTTAGCATCATTCCTTCCAAAGAAATCCCAGGGCTGATCTCCTTCAGAATAGACTAGTTGGATCTCCTTGCAGTTCAAGGGACTCGCAAGAGTCTTCTCCAACACCACAGTTCAAAAGCATCAATTCTTCAGTGCTCAGCCTTCTTCTCAGTCCAACTCTCACATCCGTACATGACCACTGGAAAAACCATAGCCTTGACTAGACGGGCCTTTGTTGGCAAAGTAATGTCTCTGCTTTTGAATATGCTATCTAGGTTGGTCATAACTTTCCTTCCAAGGAGTAAGCGTCTTTTAATTTCATGGCTGCAGCCACCATCTGCAGTGATTTTGGAGCCCCCAAAAATAAAGTCTGACACTGTTTCCACTGTTTCCCCATCTATTTCCCATGAAGTGGTGGGACCGGATGCCATGATCTTCATTTTCTGAATGTTGAGCTTTAAGCCAACTTTTTCACTCTCCACTTTCATTTTCATCAAGAGGCTTTTTAGTTCCTCTTCACTTTATGCCATAAGGGTGGTGTCAGCTGCATATCTGAGGTTATTGATATTTCTCCTGGCAATCTTGATTCCAGCTTGTGTTTCTTCCAGTCCAGCGTTTCTCATAATGTACTCTGCATATAAGTTAAATAAACAGGGTGACAATATACAGCCTTGACGGACTCCTTTTCCTATTTGGAACCAGTCTGTTGTTCCATGTCCAGTTTTAACTGTTGCTTCCTGACCTGCATACCAATTTCTCAAGAAGCAGATCAGGTGGTCTGGTATTCCCATCTCTTTCAGAATTTTCCAGTTGATTGTGATCCACACAGTCAAAGGCTTTGGCATAGTCAATAAAGCAGAAATAGATGTTTTTCTGGAACTCTCTTGCTTTTTCCATGATCCAGCGGATGTTGGCAATTTGATCTCTGGTTCCTCTGCCTTTTCTAAAAGCAGCTTGAACATCTGGAAGTTCACGGTTCACATATTGCTTAAGCCTGGCTTGGAGAATTTTGAGCATTACTTCACTAGTGTGTGAGATGAGTTTAATTGTGCGGTCATTTGAGCATTCTTTGTCATTGCCTTTCTTTGGGATTGGAATGAAATCTGACCTTTTCCAGTCCTGTGGCCACTGCTGAGTTTTCCAAATTTGCTGGCATATTGAGTGCAACACTTTCACAGCATCATCTTTCCTTAAAAGTTTCCACCATTCATCCTCAATTAGAAGAGGGAGAGGAGAATATTCAGCTTGCATCTCCCTAGATTTGCATTGTCTGTGTAAGAATTGTTATATTCGTTTGCTGGGGCTGCCATAGTAGCACAGTACAGTATGGCTATAGCCACAGAATAGGTGGCATAAACAGCAAATGTTTATTTTCTCACCATTCTGGAGTCTAGAAGTCCAAGATCGAAGTGCCAGCAGGGTTAGTGTCATGTGAAGCTTCTCTCGTTGACTTGCAGAAGGCTGTTTTCCTGCTGTGTCTTTTCCCTGTGCACAAGCTTTCCTGGGGTATCTTCCTCCTCTTATGAAGGTCACACAAAATTGATGATTTTGAATGGTGGTGCTGATGAAGACTCTTGAGAGTCCCTTGGACAGCAAGGAGATCAAACCAGTCCATTCTACAGGAAACCAACTCTGAATATTCATTGGAAGGACTGACGCTGAAGCTCCAGTACTTCAGCTACCAGATTTGAACAGCCAACTCTTTGGAAAAGACCCTGATGCTGGGAGAGACTGAGGGCAGGAGGAGAAGAGGGTAACAGAGGATGAGATGGTGGGATGGCATCACTGACTCAATGGACATGAATCTGGGCAAACTCTGGGAGATGGTGAAGGACAGGGAAGCCTGGCATGCTGCAGTCCATGGGCTTGCAAAGAGTTGGACACAACTAATCAAACAACAACAATGAGACTGAATTATGGCCTCACCCTAATACTGTAATTTTAACTTAATCACTTCTTTTAAGATATGATCTTGAAATAAGGTCACATCCCGAGGTACTGGGGGTTAGAGCTTTGCACGTCAATTGGAGGAGGAGGGGACACAATGCAGACCAGAACCCTTGGTTACACTCTTGGGGTGAGAGCCGGGTCAGGCGGTCACCACTGTGCTCCCTGCATGTGGCTGCCCTTAAGAGCACCTGTTTCTTTCCGGGGCTGATGTCGTTGGACTGTGGTGAAACTCTTTGACTTTTTGTTCATTTTGTTTGGAACCCATAGTGTGTGCTGAGGGGGAGTGGGCATTGTCAGTTCTGATTTGAGATTTATTTTCTGCTCCAAATCTGTATTTAGTGCCCACCAAGGGCCGGGCACTGTGCAGTGATGCCGGGGCTTGGTCACAGCGTTAGAGTCAGCACCGCCTGACCCCTCTTGCTCACATTTCCTCCCTGGCACCTTCTCTCTCCGGAAGATCATGACTTATCGGGAGGAAATGTCCATATCTCCCTCTTATCCGCCTCCATGATGAGCCCAGTTCTTTGCTTGGAGTGGTGGGTATTCTGTAGAAATCACTTAGGAAAAGAAATGCAGGTAAAAACTTTAAACGATACTGTCACAATGTCATTTATTCTTAACCCCAAAGAAAGAAATTAAAAAAAAAAACTGCCTAATTTTTTTTTCCTGATTTCAAAAGAGGAGTGCAGAAAAGAAAGACTCCCATCTGGCCAGGTTTTAGCTCTGAACACTTTGCATAATCAGTTAGAAACTCTTTGTTAATGGGCCAGATGGCTGTTGAACCCCAAAAGGAAATTAATATGTAGGCAATGGCAACTGAAGGGAGGAATTAGACATTCCTTTCTAAAGAGAAAGGACTTCAGCTGGAGCTGCCCTGTAGGTGTGGTTAATAATGGGTCATCGGTTTCCTAGCAACCAAGCCCTTTCCCTCTCGCAGGGTCTAGCAATGTTCTGCATAGACATTGAAGGATGCATCCAGCACCCATAATGCCTTTAGAGGAACTGGAAAAGCCCAGAGTAATGAGGATGGATATTGAAAAGCAGAGATATTACTTTGCCAACAAAGGTCCATCTAGTCAAGGCTATGGTTTTTCCAGTGGTCATGTATGTATGTGAGAGTTGGACTGTGAAGAAGTCTGAGCACCGAAGAAATGATGCTTTTGAACTGTGGTGTTGGAGAAGACTCTTGCGAGTCCCTTTGACTGCAAGGAGATCCAACCAGTCCATCCTAAAGGAGATCAGTCCTGGGTGTTCATTGAAAGGACTGATGTTGAAGCTGAAACTCCAATACTTTGGCCACCTCATTCGAAGTGTTGACTCATTGGAAAAGACCCTGATGCTGGGAGGGAATGGGGGAAGGAGGAGGAGGGGACGACAGAAGATGAGATGACTGGATGGCATCACCGAGTCGATGGACTTGAGTTTGAGTAAACTCCAGGAGTTGGTGATGGACAGGGAGGCCTGGTGTGCTGTGATTCATGGGGTCACAAAGAGTCGGACACAACTGAGTGACTGAACTGAACTGAACTGAACTGAATAAGGATGGGTGGGGATGGCCCTTGCCCTCCCAGCATGATTTACCTGTTGCAGGTGATAGACCAGCCCTGCCTGTTTTGTCTTGGAGTCCTGACCTGAGCAGGGTACAGAGTCCAAGATTGAGGGTTTAGAACTACTCATGGCACGTAAGGAATGTCGAAGGCAAACCCAGGAGGTCTCTGTGCCTGTAATTGAGAGGGCAGCTCATCACAGTTGTTCAAGTTCAACATGTCTCTGGGGAACCACCTCCTCATGGATTCTCTCCCAATGCCAGGTCCTTCCCTCCTCTGCTCATTGCAGGCTGAGTCATCTTGTGAAGGGACAGTCTAGCTGTGACTAGGTGTCATGACTTATGTCTGTCCCACGAGGACTTTTGTGATCTGGCCCTTGCTTTATTCTCCAGCCTGTTCACTTGTTCACGTGCCCCCTGGCTTTGGATAGCCCATACTGCTGTCATTTCTTGAACTCACCAGGGCATTTCACACCTTCTACTGTGCCTTACAACCTGCTTTTCTTATTTTTTTTAATGGTCTTATGAATTTGTTTTTTAAAGTTTAACTCAAGATCCAAATAATACCCACATAAAATTGCAATTGGTTGATAAGTCCTTAGTCTCTTCTAATCCTTCATTGTCTCTTCTTTTTTCTCCTTCCCTTGAAATCAATTTTTTGGTGAAACAGAATTGTCTGTCTTCTAGAGACTCTCACAACCTGCCTTTCTTATGGAGGTTACACCTCAACCTCACCTTTGAATTTGCTCAATCCCTTTTGGTCATCCAAAATTCAGCTCACTCACAGTCTCTCCTTGGAAACTGTTCAGAACCCTCTTTTTCTCCTGAAGTCTGTTTCCTGTGCTCCCTGTCTCTGCTCCTACAGGAGTCTGGATTTACCCATCTTAGCACTCAGGAAAATATACTCTCGTTGTCAATTTTCTTATCTGTGTCCCCACCTAGATCTGAAATCGTCAAGGACAAGGTGCTGTGTTTTGCTGTCTCTATACCCAGTGCAAGGTTTAGGATACAGTGGATGCTAGATAACTGCGCAGTGGGTGAATGAGCACAGGCCGAAGTCAACAGTATGACTTGGCAACTGATCCAGGTTTCCTATCTCTGTTTATTGTTCCTTATTACACTGGAGTTCTACTTTTATGAGATGTCAGAACAGTATGGAGGGAAAGTCTATATTATGGCTTCAAGCTGCAGGCACATCCACACAGAATACTGCAATCTAACTTCTCTGGGTCTGTGGTCTAGAAAGCATTCATGAGCAGGAAAAGAACCAAGAATTTCAATAATCTGAGCTTGTTCAAGAAACCTAAGATGCCATCTGAAGCCATCTGTCATCTAATGGAAGAGAGGGTTCTTCCATTAGAAGATGGTCCCAGAGATGTGTTTAAAACCTTCCATTTCTATGAGCACAGGACCCATTAAAGAAACCCATTGCATTTTTAAGTATGCCTCATTAGAGTCTGGGCTTCCCTGGTGGCTCAGTGGTAAAGAATCCACCTGCCAATGCAGGAGATGTGAGTTCAAGTCCTGAATCAGGAAGATCCCCTGGAGAAGGGCACAGCAACCCACACTAGTATTATTGCCTGGAGAATCCCATAGACAGAGAAGCCTGGTGGGCTACAGTCCATGTGGTTGCAAAAGAAAAAGACACAGCAACTAAACAACAGCAATTCAGGCTCTGAGCCATTATAATTAAATCCAATTCACTCTTGTGCATTAGTTGTAGCTCCTTGCAGGCAAGAGTATATCTCCTTACTCAGTGGCTGAAATTTGCTTCAATGTACCTTCCCTATATTGATTTGAACTGAGTCTTCTGTAACAGTCCATCCAAAGAGACTTCTTTCTTTCCCATTGCTCTTCACAGAGTATAAGACCATCTTCATACCCGTTCTTGGCCTTGTGTTCTCTGGGCTGAACTCTGGGCCCATTCAAGTGCTTTTCATGAAAGGTGGTTTTCTGGTACTTCATCCTTATTACCAGCTTTTGTAAATATCATCATTACAGGTCCTGCTTAGTCAACAAGAATGTGCCAAGTATCAGCTGTCAAGACTGTAAAGGTGTGAGATTTTATACTCTTTGCAGGTAAATAAGGTAACCTGCCTCGTGGATGCTGGCAGAAGATAGGAGCCTTCTGGGTTTGGGATGCCAACAGCAAGAGCAATGGCCAGAGTAGCAGGATTTTACTGTACCAGTTCTCCGAGCTCCAGTTGCCCCAGAGAGGTGTGAAGGGGAGCAGGTAACATGTGAAATCATGGTGGGCTGTACTCTAGAAGAAGAACCATGCAATTAGGAAGCCCCATCCTTTTTGTAATTGAGTACAAACAAACCTAACTAACTTTGCTCCAAGGGGTGATGCCGTCTTTCTCTTCCAAGGTCTTTTGTTACCCAAATTTTCTCAGAAAAAGAGCTCAGAACAGACGATTGCCACTACCTCTGTTTGCAAGCTGTGCAGAAATGCAAAAACTCTGTGGAAAACTGTTTACCAAAACCCTCTGTTGCATCAGAATTCAAGAGATGAACCAGTTCTATGGCTATGAGTGAACCATACAAAAGAGAAAAGTTATGCATAGCTCTGGTCTCTAGAAACAATGATTGCGGACATCATTTTCAGGTGCCTGGAGTAGAAGAACCCGGACCTCAAACAAGCTGTGGCCTTGAATTATGGAGGACGGCAGCCAGCGGACACATGCCCGTTCCTTCCTTATTTATGAGCACTTTCCTTCCTCTACTGAGGTCTATATTTAGTGAAACAGGGGTCAAAACCCACAGAATCCCCTGAGGAATGGACTCCAGGTCCCGTGTGGTTGGTGACATTTTTATTTATTGCTTTAATTATGCCTATTGTAACCAGCCCACAAGACCAAGCAAAGGGCACATGTCTGTGAAAAATGGGTTTATTATGGAAATTGCTAGTGATTCGTGTGTGTGTGTGTGACTGTAACAGTATAAAGCCAGCTTAGTCCTGCTAACAGTTGTGAAATTATAACAGCATGTTCTTAGACTTTTCAGGTCCATTTAGTCAGTTATTTGTCTCTGGCTTGAGGAGCACTTGGGTTTTATTCACTTATTTATTCAACTGATACTAAGAAGTATCAAGCACTGTGATAGGTTCTGAAGGTAAAGTGATGAAAAACACTAAACTCCTGCCCACCTACATGGAGCTCCCATCCTAGTGGGGAAGGTGGAAGACCAACTGGTAACTAGACAGATGAACAACATCAGGTGGAGGTAAGGGCAGTGGAGGAAAGGAAGAAGGACAAGGGGACAGAGAGCTGGGGAGGAGGGTGCTGACTGAGCAAAGTAAAAGTGAGTCGCTCAGTTGTGTCGGACTCTTTGCGACCCCACGGTCTATACAGTCCATGGAAATCTCCAGGCCAGAATGCTGGAGTGGGCAGCCTTTTCCTCCTCCAGGGAATCTTCCCAACCCAGGGATCAAACCCAGGTTTCCCATATTGCAGACAGATTATTTACCAGCTGAGCCATAAGGGAAGCCCAAGAATTCTGAAGTGGGTAGCCTATCCCTTCTCCAGGGGATCTTCACAACCCAGGTCTCCCACAATGTAGGTGGATTCTTTACCAACTGAACCACAAGGGAAGCCCGGGCTTGCTAAAAGGAGATTTGCATACATGGAAAATGGTTGCCGTGCCAGGATCTGAAGGAGGAATATCTCAGAAAGAAGGAATAGCACATGCAGTCTTCTTGAGAAAACCAAGATTAAAGGAGCTAGAGTGGAAGGAGAAAGATAGAGGTGGTTGGAGATAATGCTTTGCTTTTCTCTGCAGCAATAGGCTTTATAGCACATGGAAAATCTGAGCTCTTCTCCATAGAGAGAAGACATTTTTCCTTTGTCAATGTATTCATCCTTAAGAAATACAAACTGTCACACTGCAGCTTAAGATAGCTTCATGGAACTTTATTTATACTCAATATTATGTAATAACTTATAAGGAAACGAATTTGAAAAAGAATAATTAAGCTATATATATATATATTTGGTTTTACATATATATTCAGTTATATGTATATATATATATACATGTATATTATATAGTAAGACTGTTACATACAAAGGAATCCCATTCAGAAAGCACATTTATAAGTCCATTTTGTTCATAATTCCAACAGCTAACCTAGGTATCTAACTCACACTATCAGCTATATACTACTGTACTATAATAGGTTTATAACATTTTTCACACAAAAGTAAAGTACAAAACACACCCACTTGTAGAGGATGCATAGACATGACAGGGTACACCAGACACGTGAGCTAACACGTGACTGGATGTGCAAACCCACGTTCTCCCCTTCTAAAGTTCACAGCTTGAAGGTTCACATGTAGGGGACTGACTGTAACTGAACTGCTGTGCTGTATGCTGGAAGCTTACATGACATTGTAAATCAACTATACTCTGATAAAAAATTAAAGATTAAAAAACCTTTATCTTATTCCCATGCTTAGAACTTTGCATTGCTTCTCTCTTGAATTATTAGTAAATGATTTAAATACAAACAGGTTGGTAGCTCATCCAAACCCATTTGGCCTGTTCTCCAACCTTACCTTTTTCATGTGGCACCACCTTTATACCACAGGATCCAGCCTTAACTAAGTCCTTGAAGTCCCTACAACAAGGCACCAAGCAGGATCGTCCTCTTGATGATACTTATTTCTGGAGTGTCTTTTCCTTCTTGTCAATCTGTTGTCTCACATGCATCCTTCAAGAGTCAGCTGGGATGTCACAGTTCAAGGAAATCCCACCTAAATATACCCAATCTGGGGAGGAATCCCTAATCTGTCTTTACTTTCCTCCTACATCTTTCTATTCCCAACTGCATTTGTTTTCTTGTGTGCATTACATTTGATGCTGAGCTTCTTGAGGGGAGAGAATCTTGAATTTCATTTCTATGTTTCCTCTTCTTAATGCTTTTCATGGGAGGTGCCTGATAATATTTTTGGCAGAATAGATAAATGAATGAATGCATGAATAGATTACATTTGAAGAATTTCCCCATTAACAGGAAGCATTTGAATACATTCCTCCGGACCACTAAGCTGCTCTCATTATACTTAATACATTTACTTTTAGGCTGCTCAGAATATAATTCAACAGAATTGTTTTAAATCTATAATGCATTAATCAACCACATTTCAAACATTTCACACCACTACTCTCCTTTAATAATTTCAGAATCATTGGATATAATCTTCTTGATTCCCTTTTCCTCCTAAGAGTTAAACCCACTATTTGTTATTCCAGGAATGGCTGTGTATTTCATGGCCTGGGAAACCCACTTAAGAGGGTGAGCAGACTCTGAGACGCCCCCCTCCAGAGAAATAGAAGTCTTCCTTAGGTAGAAAAGTTCTTGGGCTACTTGGCAGAAAACTTAAATCTTTGATGTTTATGATCTCACTTACATGTGGAATTTTTTTAAAAAGCTGAACTCATAGTAAGATAAAGTAGAATGTTGGTTACCAGAGGCTAGAGCATGAGGGAAGGGGGAGATGAAAAGATGTAGAATATTGGTTTCCAGGGGGTGAGGACATGGTTATAGGGAGTTATTGTGTAATGGGCACAGACTTTCAGTTTTATGAGGAAAGGAGTTCTGGAGATAGATGCGGTGATAGTTGCACCATAATATGAATGTACTTAATAGCACTGTTCTGTACACCAAAATGTTAGGATTGTACGTTTTATGTTATGTCTGTCATCATAATAAAAAAACATCGGGGAAAATAGTGAAATTCAAAAATCCTTTGCCAGTGTATCTCACAATAGAGGATATTCAGTGGTTAAATACAAGGCCCCCAAAGTTGCTGCTGCTCTAAAGACGTGTAATGCTTGTTTCAATTTTGAATATTTCAGAAAAAGACCCTGAGACAAGCATTTGAGTGAGATAGCTTATTTGGGGTGTGCTGGGCATCCCAGTAGGGGCCCAGGGGAAATAACAGAGAGAAGAGAAGATGGGCAACAAAGAGCAGGCAGTTAAGCCAGCTACTCTGGAGGGTACCTGGAGCTTCATCTCAGGAGAAACTCTGAGAAATGATGCAAAACATATTCCTCACAAGTACCTGGCTTCGCCAAAGGCTCATTGGTAATAATCCGCTCTCAGTGTAGAAGACTCAGTAGATGTGGGTTTGATTCCTACTGGGAAGATCCTCTGGAGGAGGAACTGGCAACCCACTCCAGTATTCCTGCCTGAGAAATCCAATGAACAGAGGAGCCTAGCAGGCTACGGTCCATGGGATTGCAAAGTCAGAAAGGAGCCATGCATGCACCACACACACGTATGTAGCTCAAGGGGAGAGCAAGCTGGGGTATTTATAATACAAACACAAGTGTCATTGACTTGTGGGGATAACTTGGAGGTTGTTAATTCCTGAACATTTCACGCTTACCTCTCACCCTGACTTTGCAGTTGGAGTAAGACAGGCAAAGTTCCCAGGGACAGAGATGCAGATACTGGAGAGGGATACAAGCAGAATATCAACAGTATTCAGAGCAGTGCTATGCTCAGCAAGTGTCTCTCCTGGCTCTGAACAATTCAAGGGTCCATTCTAAGCTCCCATCTCAAACAGCTCTGTTACCCAGCCAATGAGAATAAATGCCCACCCTCTGGAAGCCCCCAGGAGAGTGAACTTGGGTAGGACCCAGGACTCAGGTTACAGAGAGGGTTGCAGCACCAAGCAAGCCAACAAAAGCCTTCTTTGGAGTTAGAGAAAGAGCAGGCACCCAAAATTCTAGAGCGCATGTCAAAGGCAAACAAAACTAAAATTAAAATAAATGGAAAAAGACTTTGCTTAAAGTGAACAGCAATGAATCACAGAAGTAATGGCTGAGAACAAAATCATGGGGACAAGATTATATAGGACACACACAGGAGGAATCAACCAGAGGAGACAGAAAAGCAGAGAAAGGAATCCAAGCGAGTCCAGTACAAGAGATGCTTCATTGATCCAGTTGGATCAGGCTTCCTCATAGAGTGTTACAAAGGATGACCCGTGTATTGATATCAGAGCATTCTGGTACTCATGCCTGTTGTATCATCTGTATTTGGTTCTTTTTCCATAATAAAGGATTAGTCCTATTCAAGTATTCTTTTTATCATCTTTGTAAAATTCTAAAATAGAGAGCTATCAAGGTATTTCTGTGTTTGGATACCAAGTCTGGGAGGATCCTGTGTGATTTTTGTTAAGTGGAAGCACCCAGAAGCTGTAACCCACAAGAGCATTGCCCCCTCTGCCCCGCCCCCATACACACACTCACACACATGGATTTCTGCTGTGTAGGTTGGGTGCACATCACAAAATGTCTCCTGAACAGCAGGGATTTTAATTAAATCAGAAGAAATCTAATTTGGCCTAAATTGGCTTGCAATAAAAGGTGTTAGGAGGAACAGAGATTATTCTGCAATATAGATGCTTGCGGAAGGGACAAGCTCAACCCACTGCCAACTGTAATGAAAAGTCATGTTGAAAATATGAAGCCTTGTTGAAGAAGGCAGAGAGTCTGACAGTGCTAACCTGTGATGTTCCGATTACAGAAAGAAGTTTATTATAAACATTCACGCCCAAAACTGCTGGCATCAGAAGGTACAACTATTGGTGATGATTTCTGATAACCTTGGGAGGATATAGAAGAGGAGGGAAAGCTAGCCATAACTACTGTGACTAGAATAGATTGGAAGAAAAGGAGCAGAGCATCCTGCTTTGGACAGAAAGAGTAATAAGTATCATCTTCCTTTGTCCTTCCGAGCAGCAAACTTTGCTAAACTGAGAAGACCTTTAGAAGCAGGATTGAAAGAATGACCAAGCAGAACTCCAAAGTCTAACAGAAGAGATAAAGAAAACGAAGATCCCAGCAGTGGAGCTGCAGTTCTGAACCACGTGATCTAAGCCGAGTGGAAAGAGAGGGAAACATTGGGAGGAGGGGTGATGGACCATGTGACAAAGGGAGGTTTGTGAGTGTCATGGTGGGAAGATTAAGAAGCATTGCAAAGAAGGGAGTAAGCTGGAAGGAGGGGGAATTTAGGTCATTGTGAGCTGCCAGAATTTACATTTTTATCAGTGTAGGACTCCTGGCAATAAAGCAAGGTCATGGAGGGTCTCTGAGAAAAAGGAGCCCCAAGGTCTGGCTGTTGTTGGGTGGCTCATCTACAAAGATGTTGCCCAAGACAATTGGAGGAATTAGGGTGGAGAAGAAAGTGGCTATATAATTGCCAAAGTCTCCATGAAGAAGAAAAGAGGTCAGAAATGAAGCGAATAAAGGCAATGAGAAGTGGTGGAGAGCGGTGTGGATGGATGCCATTAGCTTCAAAGGAAGAGGCTTTTATTTCCATGCAGATCAAAGAGTAATGGTCTGGAAGCAGCAAGAACTTCCCCCAAACCTGTGCCCCCACGAGGCATGAGGTGTGGGACATAACTCAGCCTCCAGTCAAAGAGGAAGTACGTGTCCTCTCGGGTCCATCTGCTATGGGGTACCGTGGGGTCCTTAGTCCCGCCCTGCACAGCAGAAGATCCTGCAGGTGTTAGAGACGTACAGCCATATAAATGAAAGAGCTCATGATCCGATAAGTATGAGATATACTGCATGATTGACCTTCTTCTAGGAGAAGCATGCTCGAACTAAAATATTCAGGAAAAAAGTCAAAACATCTCTTGTTGTAATGTTTTCCTGTTAATTTGACCACCAAATCATGGTCCTGGGGAGATACCAAGTCAGCCTCACAAGATAGGTGTCCTGTGGCAAGTGGAGAAAGAAGAACTAGTGTAAGAAGGAAGAGAGAGATTTCTAGAAAAAGGTACAAACGCTAAAAACAGAGAAGTACAGTGTGGGCGGCACGGTCAGCCTTGCTTTTGCTGTGGGCGTGTGCTTAGTTGTGTCCGACTCTTTGCAACCCCGTGGACTGCAGCCCAGTGGGCTCGTCTGTCCATGGGATTCCGAGATAAGAATAGTCATTTCCTAATCCAGGGGGTCATCCCGACCCAAGGATCGAACCCACATCTCTCGCATCTCCTGCATTGGCAGGCAGATTCTTTCTGCCTGGGAAAACCTGCCTGATTTCCAATCCCAGCTCAAGCATTTCCCAGTTTTATAAATTTAGGCAAACGGCTTGCTCTCTGTGCCTCGGTTTCTTACAGAAGACGAAGATGAGGAAGAGGGTTTAGAGGAAGAGAAGGAGGAGATGTACAGTGTAGGTGGCGGTGGCAATTAAATTAAAAGGGATGCTTAGAATATGGAATGTGGCCCCAGGTGAGAGCTGGCACGACCGTAGTTTATTTGCAATGAAAGGAGAGCTCCAAGGACAAGCTGGTTCGAAACAGAGGGGCTTGCCAGAGAAGGTGATCCTAGCTCCAAAGGAGGAAGGCAGGAGAGGGAAGTCATAGATGAAGCTGAACTGGGTAGGAATGTGGATCCCAGGGGCATTTCCCCAGAAACTTTATTAAAAACCCTCCCCACCTGCACAGCTTAGGGGCTGACAGTTTAACCATCCCATATCATCGCAAGGCAAGATGAACCTGCTCTAGCATGTTTATGATTTAAATTTCCTCGGATGTGAATTTTTCATTTGTTTCCTTTGTCCATTCATATATCAAGGTTTTACATGATTTTCATATCCAAATGAAAAAAAAAAAATCCCCATCTGCCTTTTGCTCTTTGCTCAGAGAAAAACCCCGAGCCGGTTCCATTCAAACCAGTCACATCAGTGACCTTGTCAAGGAGAGTACTGAGGCATAATCAATTTCTTTTTTAATAAGGCTAATGGGTGAGAAACATGGAGGCCTTCCTAGTTGGAGAATCTTTCCCTTGGCCTTGCAACTATTTTCTTCCCTTTTCACTTAATATCTTTTCAAATTACTAACCCAGGACTTCAGTCCTCTCTTTTTAGCTGACAGTTTTGAATCAGGAATGTTGTACTGTCCACGTCTCTGAAATCTAATAAGATGGAACAAGCTTTTCCTGTTCTGTGAGAAGGCAGGGGAGGACGTGGAGGAGACGGCTCCAGGCCACCACCAAGGAGCCCGGCCCCTCTCAGATGTCCTTCCTGGAGGAGACAGCGTGGATCTTTAGCTGATTATTCAGTGCCCAGCCTTAGAAAGCGTGGTGACAGAGCTGCAAAGATGACTTGCTGGGACTTCCCTGGTGGCTCAGTGGTAAGGTATCTGCCTGCGGATGCAGGAGATATGGGTTCGATCCTTGATCCAGGAACGTCCCACATGCCGTGGAGCAATTAAGCCCGTGCGCCTCAACTATTGAGCCTGTGCTCTAGAGCCTGGGAGCCACAACTGCTAAACCCACACTCCACAGCTACGGAAGCCGCGTGCGCCACAGGCCGTGCTCCACAACGAGAGAAGCCACTGAGTGAGAGCCACAACTGAAGAGCAGCTCCCCCGCGCCACAACTCGAGAACGCCCGCACGGCAGTGAAGACCCAGTGAAGCCAAAAATAAATAAATAAAAATGTAAAACACAAACATCCCTGGCTCGTACCTCCCGCCCACGCAGGACCTCACTCTTTGTGATTCCTATGATTTTCCCATGGATCAGAAGTATATCAAGGTCATTAGCTTTGCTGCGGTAACAATCCCAAAATCTGAGTGGACAGAGACCACAAAGCTGCATTTCTCACTGATTAAAAAAAAAAAAAAAATTCAGCCTCTGGCCCACGTATCTTTTCTAGGGCAACCATTCTCCACTGGATGACCTCAAATTCCAGGCTGTTGAAAGGCTAGCATTCTGTGCAACCCCCTTGGGTAATTCAGTAGAGAAGAGCAAAACTGGGTAATGGCACCCAGTTCTTTTATTGCCTCCACCGAGAAGTGACACTTCACTTTCATCCACAGCAGACCACATCACATGGCCTCACTTAGTTGCAAAGGAGCTGAGGACAGTAGTCCGTACATCAGGAGTGAGCAAAGGACTGAACATTGGTGGGCACTGGTATCCCTTCCACAAGAACCTCTCAGATCATATCAGATCAGTCGCTCAGTCGTGTCTGACTCTCTGCAACCCCATGAATCGCAGCATGCCAGGCCTCCCTGTCCATCACCAACTCCCAGAGTCCACTCAGACTCAGGTCCATCAAGTCAGCGATGCCATCCAGCCATCTTATCCTCTGTCGTCCCCTTCTCCTCCTGCCCACAATCCCTCCCAGCATCAAAGTCTTTTCCAATGAGTCAACTCTTCTCATGAGGTGGCCAAAGTACCGGAGTTTCAGCTTTAGCATCATTCCTTCCAAAGAAATCCCAGGGCTGATGTCCTTGCAGTCCAAGGGACTCTCAAGAGTCTTCTCCAACACCACAGTTCAAAAGCATCAGTTCTTTGGCGCTCAGCTTTCCTCACAGTCCAACTCTCACATCCATACATGACCACTGGAAAAACCATAGCCTTGACTAGACGGACCTTTGTTGGCAAAGTAATGTCTCTGCTTTTCAATATGCTATCTAGGTTGGCCATAACTTTCCTTCCAAGGAGTAAGTGTCTTTTAATTTCATGGGTGCAGTCACCATCTGTAGTGATTTTGGAGCCCCCCAAAATAAAGTCTGACACTGTTTCCACTGTTTCCCCATCTATTTCCCATGAAGTGGTGGGACCGGATGCCATGATCTTCGTTTTCTGAATGTTGAGCTTTAAGCCAACTTTTTCACTCTCCACTTTCATTTTCATCAAGAGGCTTTTGAGTTCCTCTTCACTTTCTGCCATAAGGGTGGTGTCATCTGCATATCTGAGGTTATTGATATTTCTCCTGGCAATCTTGATTCCAGCTTGTGTTTCTTCCAGTCCAGCGTTTCTCATGATGTACTCTGCATATAAGTTAAATAAACAGGGTGACAATATACAGCCTTGACGTACTCCTTTTCCTATTTGGAACCAGTCTGTTGTTCCCTGTCTAGTTCTAATTGTTGCTTCCTGACCTGCATACAGGTTTCTCAAGAGGCAGATCAGGTGGTCTGGTATTCCCATCTCTTTCAGAATTTTCCACAGTTTATTGTGATCCACACAGTCAAAGGCTTTGGCATAGTCAAGAAAGCAGAAATAGATGTTTTTCTGGAACTCTCTTGCTTTTTCCATGATCCAGCGGATGTTGGCAATTTGATCTCTGGTTCCTCTGCCTTTTCTAAAACCAGCTTGAACATCAGGAAGTTCACGGTTCACATATTGCTGAAGCCTGGCTTGGAGAATTTTGAGCATTACTTTGCTAGCATGTGAGATGAGTGCAATTGTGCGGTAGTTTGAGCATTCTTTGGGATTGGAATGAAATCTGACCTTTTCCAGTCCTGTGGCCACTGCTGAGTTTTCCAAATTTGCTGGCATATTGAGTGCAGCACTTTCACAGCATCATCTTTCAGGATTTGGAATAGCTCAACTGGAATTCCATCACCTCCACTAGCTTTGTTCGTAGTGATGCTTTCTAAGGCCCACTTGACTTCACATTCCAGGATGTCTGGCTCTAGGTCAGTGATCACACCATCGTGATTATCTGGGTCGTGAAGATCTTTTTTGTACAGTTCTTCTGTGTATTCTTGCCATCTCTTCTTAATATCTTCTGCTTCTGTTAGGTCCATACCATTTCTGTCCTTTATCGAGCTCATCTTTGCATGAAATGTTCCTTTGGTATCTCTGATTTTCTTGAAGAGATCCCTAGTCTTTCCCATTCTGTTGTTTTCCTCTATTTCTTTGCATTGATTGCTGAAGAAGGCTTTCTTATCACTTCTTGCTATTCTTTGGAACTCTGCATTCAGATGTTTATATCTTTCCTTTTCTCCTTTGCTTTTCGCTTCTCTTCTTTTCACAGCTATTTGTAAGGCCTCTCCAGACAGCCATTTTGCTTTTTTGCATTTCTTTTCTATGGGAATGGTCTTGATCCCTGTCTCCTGTACAATGTCATGAACCTCATTCCATAGTTCACCAGGCACTCTATCTATCAGATCTAGGCCCTTAAATCTATTTCTCACTTCCACTGAATAATCATAAGGGATTTGATTTAAGTCATACCTGAATGGTCTAGTGGTTTTCCCTACTTTCTTCAATTTAAGTCTGAATTTGGCAATAAGGAGCTCATGATCTGAGCCACAGTCAGCTCCTGGTCTTGTTTTTGCTGACTGTATAGAGCTTCTCCATCTTTGGCTGCAAAGAATATAATCAATCTGATTTCGGTGTTGACCATCTGGTGACGTCCATGTGTAGAGTCTTCTCTTGTGTTGTTGGAAGAGGGTGTTTGTTATGACCAGTGCATTTTCTTGGCCAAACTCTATTAGTCTTTGCCCTGCTTCATTCCGTATTCCAAGGCCAAATTTGCCTGTTAGCCAGGTGTTTCTTGACTTCCTACTTTTGCATTCCAGTCCCCTATAATGAAAAGGACATCTTTTGGGGGTGTTAGTTCTAAAAGGTCTTGTAGGTCTTCATAGAACCATTCAACTTCAGCTTTTTCAGCGTTACTGGTTGGGGCATAGACTTGGATTACTGTGATATTGAATGGTTTGCCTTGGAAACAAACAGAGATCATTCTGTCGTTTTTGAGATTGCATCCAAGTACTGCATTTCGGACTCTTTTGTTGACCATGATGGCCACTCCATTTCTTCTGAGGGATTCCTGCCCACAGCAGTAGATATAATGGTCATCTGAGTTAAATTCACCCATCCAGTCCATTTCAGTTCGCATAACACACTCACTACACAGAAATCCACAATTTAAAGTGCCTCCCATCCTCCACTGGGGGTATCAGCTGACACAACTGTATTCACTACACTGCCCCAAAGCTTTGGCTTATTAGCCACTGAGGCCAAAGTCCTCTGAGTCTAGAAATGCCATTCTGACTCTCTTCCAGAACTGGAACACAAATTTTGGGTGTCTCTGTGTATATCCAGGCTTCTCTGGAGGTTCAGTGACAAAAAACCTGCCTGCCAATGCAGAAGATGTGGGTTCGATCCCTGGGTTAGGAAGATCTCCAGGTGAAGGGGAATGGCTACTCACTCCAATATTCTTGCCCTGGAAATCCCATGGACAGAGGTGCCTGGCAGGCCGAAGTCCATGGGGTGGTAAAAGTATCAGTCACGCCTTAGTGACTAAGCAACAAACAATAAAAACTGTGTATATCCTTAAAGGAAATCTTTTTATGTGCACCTGAGTTCAAGATGAGTTCTGTTCCTCCATGACCTCCTTATAGATGAATGTAAATAGTTAGCTTGGATTGAAGGGCTGACAGCAGAGGCATTGCTTGGGTAAATTGAATAGGATCTGTTTACTTTAAAAATTCCAAAGAAAAGTTCATAAAGTCAGGATTCAAAATAGACAGATTAGCAACACTCTCCAGGAGTGACTGAGATGCAAGCTTGTATACCAAAAAGTCCTCCTTCTGGAACCTCAAATCCAAAAGAGAGCGAGGATCTTATCAGAATGTGTGAAAGTCCAAATATATCTCTGTGAGGAGTCCGCTTTACACACATAAGCAGTCCTGTGTGTAGGCTGGTCTGGAAGCATGCTGGAGACCCTGTCGTCAAAGGCAGATTCAACACGTTATTCTTAATGTTTTACGATAGGCACCACCCTTACAGCCCGCAGAGCAGTTCTGGAAGCTCAGAGAAATGACCAGCAGCCTCTGAAAGGGACCTGCTCAGCTAGAGTCCTAGGGCCATTTCTTTTGCCATTGCTGTGTATTCAGTCACGTCTGACTCTTGGCGACCCTGTGGATTGTAGCCTACTAGGCTCCTCCATCCATGAAATTTCCCAAGCAAAAATACTGAAGTGGATTGCCATTACCTTCTCCAGGGGATCTTCCAGAGCTAGGGATCCAACCTGAGTCTCCTACACTGCAGGTGGATCTAAGTCAGTCAGGGTTTTCACCTTCACGAAATGCAGGCATTTGAATTCTAAGGGGGGAAGAGGTGGCACGGTAGTAAAGAATCCACATGCCAAGGCAGGAGATGGCAGGAGACGCGGGTTCAACCCCTGCTAAGCACAATGAGGTCAGGAGCTATGATCGTCCAGATGCACACAGTTCTTCCTTGTCTTTCTTTTTCTTTTTTTTCCTTTTTTCCCCTGTAATAACACTCGTGGCTGAGAATAAAAGAGAAAAGGTCATTATCTTCAGTGTCTTTAGTGGCAATTACACACATGCCATAAGAATACACTTAACTCCATCTGTTCTCTCCGTGTGTCTCCTTAAGAGGAGTGAGGCTACCGTCATGACAGTTCCATCCACCAGTGGAGCACCATCTTACTGGAATGGGATGGAAATTAAAGACAATCATCTCCAACCGAAGCTTAATTCCTTCTGCTTAAGGACCCGAGCAAAGCAGCACAGAAAGAGAGGGATAGGCAAAAATGGCAGAGGGTAAAATTTAAAGAACTTGACTCTCTCAAAGACCTGTAATATCTGAGCTTCCATCTATAGAGCATTGTGTACATTTACTGAGGGAAAGAAAATATATCCAACAAGTTCTTTGATGCTTTTTCTTTTCAAGGTCAATGCTTGATGCTGTTGGAATAACATTTACTCATTGTAGAAAATTCAGAAAATACAGATAAGGAAAAGGAGGCAAATTTAAATTATTCATAGTCTTGCCACGCTGAGAGATTCTCTGTGGACTCCATAGATGCACATTTGCATTTGTCTCTATCTATCTATATATCTGTCTATCTATCCATATCTATCTGTATAGACATACATGTCTATCTACATATTCACATACAAACACCCAATTTTTACAAACTGTATTGTCATTTTAGACTCTCAACAATACATCTTTATGGTAAGCAATTCTAGTACTCATCAATATCCAGTTATCCTCTACTTTCTGACTCTCTAGATGACTTCCTTCTCTGTCCTTTGACATAGGATGCAGCCATTGACTTTGGCAAATGAAATGGAAGCTGAAGCTTCACGTGCCACCTGGAGGCAGAAATATCCTGAAATGCTAAGTCAACACATGGAGAAGAGCTTCCCTTGAGAGTGACCAGCTCAATATGGTCTTTGTTGTAAGACATTAAAAACTTAGGGGTTGTTACTGCAGCGTAATTGAGTTTATCCCCACCAAAACAATCTTTAGCAGTGTTCTGACATTAAACATTATACTAAAAGAGCCTTAAAAGGTGGAATTATATTTTACCATGATTAATTCAAATAGACACTTATAGTTGAATATTTAAATTATTTCCAAATTATAACCAATTTTGTAAGGAACACATTTTTAGTCATATTTTGCTTATATTTATGATCATTTCCTTATGTTGCAACTATAGAAAAGAAAGTCATAGTTCAGAAGACATAACCATGAAAGTGAAAGTGTTAGTCACTCAGCTCTGTCTGACTCTTTGTGAACCCCTCATAGACTGTAGCCCACCATGCTCCCCTGTCCATGGGGATTCTCCAGGCAAGACCACTGGAGTGGGTTGCTATTCCCTTCTCCAGGGGATTTTCCTGACCCAGGGATCGAACCCAGGTCTCTTGCATTGCAGGGGGGTTATTTACCACCTGAGCCACCAAGAAAGAGCACATGTTTTTTTAAAATATAGTGCCAAGTCATCCTATTAAAAAAAGATTATTGGCAAAATCTTCAATGGCATAAAAAGTAGACGGTTTATTTATTTGACATAAATATTCTATGTATCTAGTCATCTTTCTTTTAAAGATGAAAATGGTGCCCTACGGTTTCTGATTGCAATTCAATGAGTTACATACATTTTCATAATTGCATAGGTTATTTGTATTTTCTCTTTTGTGAACTTTTAAAAAATCATTTTCTTACTGATTTCTTGTTATCTTTCCATTTGTTAAGTATATAATTATAGATATTAGTGAAACAATGATACATTCATTAAAAATTAACCTTTGCCACATGCACTCTGTACACATTTTCCAACCACTAATTTGGTTGGAAAAATTCCACTGTTATTTATGTTTTTTAATATACAGATGTGTTGATTGTGTTGTTTTTCAGGTTATTAGATTTATTACTGTTTTTCTTTAAGGTTTTGCCTCTAGTAGCATGTTATAAATATCTTCTTTATCTCCCAAATATAAATAGTCACATATTTTTTCTAGTACTTTATGATTTTGTTTTTATATTTAAATCTCTGATCCATATGGTATATAAGTTGAATATGGAATAAAGTTCAGATCTATTTTTTCCCCAGATGGCTGGATTTTCTAACACTGCTTATTGAAAAATCCTTCCTTTCCATACAAGTTTTAAATGCCACGTTTATCCATACACCAAGTTCTGAAGAATTTTTGAGACTGGACTTCTATCTTAGTGACCAATCTGTCAATGTCAAAATTGGTATCAGGGTACCTTTATTATTGTATATTTATACTCTTCAATATCTTATATCATATTGATGTAATGTATAAATGTAATATTCTGTTATTCTTTGAGACATTTTCTTGCCTATTTTTAGTATTTATTTTTCAAGCTGAATTTTTAAATTCCATTAGGATTTTCATTTTTCCAAGTAATAGAATTCAAGTCTTATTTTATGTCTTTTCTCCATTAATTCACTTAGAAGTATTTATTATTTTCTATGAGCCAATAATCCTTCTAGATATTGAGGATATAATAAAGAACAAACAAACAGAATTCCTTGCTCTCAGGGAGCTTATATTCTAAGAAAAGAAAAGCAATAAACAACTACAATAGAGCTTATTAAATAATAGTAAGAATTAAAGATGCTGAAGCTGAAACTCCAGTACTTTATCCACCTCATGCTAAGAGTTGGCTCATTGGAAAAGACTCTGATGCTGGGAGGGATTGGGGGCAGGAGGAGAAGGGGACGGCAGAGGATGAGATGGCTGGATGGCATCACTGACTCGATGCACATGAGTCTGAGTGAACTCCGGGAGTTGGTGATTGACAGGGAGGCCTGGCATGCTGCAATTCCTGGGGTCGCAAAGAGTTGGACACTACTGAGCGACTGAAGTGAACTGAACTGAAGAATTGTAGAGAAGAAAAAAAAGTTGGGAAGGGAAATATGAAATATCATTGTCGATGGTTTTCATTTAGCTTTTCTTTGAAGCAGATGCTAAGAGAATCAAGGTTAAGAGATTGGGGAGGTAGAGGTGAGCCCGTGAAGAATGAAGTAGCTGGAAAAGGCACAAACAGCTTCAGACAACAATGAAAATCTGATACCCATTAAAAAAAAGAGAAGAAGGAACAGAGAGGGAGGAGGAAATGAGTAAAAAGACCCTCTGACTGCCGGGGAGCTTTCAGAAAGTCTCAATCGAGCTGATAAGAAGCCTCAGTGCAAGGACCGAGTTTATAAGCCACCCGCATCTGGCAGAATTCTGGCAGAAAACAACCTTGAGCTGTTTTCAAGGGGATTGATACCCAACCCGGCTCGCTCATTTGCTGGGAGCAGCCGGGGGCGTGGCCTCCACCGGGCGGATAGTTATTCAGCCAGAGGCGTGGCAGATACAGGTACCGAGTTCTAAGGGGTGGAGGAAGCGCCGAGAGGAGACCCTCTGTGGCCACCACGATGGAGGAAAGTGTTAGCGTCTTTGATAGGTTAGTCTTGTAGTGCACACATCTTCTTTATTTCATTCTTATTCATAACTGTTCTAAAATTTGGGCTATTATTAATGGGCTGCTTTTTCTGTGTCATTTACAATTATTTGTTGCTGGTTTCCCAGGTGGCTCAGTGGTAAAAAAAATCCGCCTGCATTGCAGGAGACCCGGGTTCAATCCCCTGGAGAATGAAATGGCAACTCACTCCACTGAGGTTTCCAGTATTCGTGCCTGGGAAATCCCATGGACAGAGGAACCTGCAGGAGCTGCAGTTCATGGGGTCACAAAGAGGCAGACACGACTTAGCAACTAAACAACAGTATGCAAGAAACTTAAACTTTGGATATTTGCTTTGCTGACAAAGGTCCTGCTAGTCAAAGCTATGGTTTTTCTAGTAGAATGTATGAATGTGAGAGTGGACCATAAAGAAGGCTGAGCACCAAAGAATTGATGCTTTTGAACTCTGGTTTTGGAGAAGACTCTTGAGAGGCCCTTGGACCACAAGGAGAGCAAACAAGTCAATCCTAAAGGAAATCAATCCTGAATATTCATTGGAAGGACTGATGCTGAAGCTGAAACTCCAATACTTTGGCCACCTGAAGTGAAGAACTGACTCATTGGAAAAGACCATGATGCTAGGAAAGATTGAAGGTAGGAGGAGAAGGGGAGAACAGAGGACAAGATGGCTGGATGGGATCAGCAATTCAATGGACATGAGTTTGAGCAAGCTCTGGGCGATGGTGAAGGACAGGGAAGCCTGGCGTGCTGCGGTCCATGGGGTCACAGAGTTGGACATGACTGAGAGACTGAACAGCAATGACATAACATACCACCTTGCTGAATTCCTATTAATTTGGTTCTTAGGCTGTGATTCTTACATTATTAAGAATGGCATCCAAACATTTTTATCTCTTCTGAAAATTGTTTTATTTCTTTTCCTTATTGCCAAATCAAAATTGAAATATAGTGATGGTAATGAAAATATTCATGTTCATGAGAATCCCTTTAAGTTTTATCATGAAGGATTATACTGGATGTTCTATTCCAAGAAAATGTGAAAAAAAAATTCTTAGCTCGATTGATCTAAATTGCCAAAATTAACTTAGGAAGTCGATCTAGGAACATCGTTGTCACACGCTTTGCTATAGAATTGCAGATGATATACTCATACATATACTGCCTTCTCCCTGTCTGTGATCATATCTTTGATCATTCCTCGTGTTTGTCATTGTGCTTTTACTTATTCTTTTTCTTCATTAGACTTCAAGAAGTTTTTTTCTTTTATGTGTTTTTTTTCCCCCAAAAAACCAGTTCTTGAAGTATCTATCATTCCTGCATTTTTTCTTTTCTAATGTATTCATTTCTGCTTTTATCTTCAGGATTCCTCTCTTCGTTCTTTGCTTAATTTAATTTTCACAGGCATTTAAAAGAGAAAAAAGTGGTATCTGTCTGTGCCTTTCATAGCTAACACCAATCTAGCTGCATCTGTAATCATGATATTAATCATCGCAGGCAGGGGTCATGACAAACATGGAGACTTGGGTCTGCTGCCAATTGCCTGGTTCATATCCCAGCTCTACCTTTGCCAAATGTATGACTTGGACAAGCAGATTCCACATCTTTAAAATGAGGATTATTATTATGATAAAACTTACCTCATAGGGTTAGTGAGAAGATTACTTGAGCTAATATTTGTTAAGATTTTGAAACAGGGCTTGGCTCACAGTAATGGCTATGTAATACATGAATAAATTACATCCATGCAGCACTTTATCCTTTGCTAAGCATTTTCACATTAATTTTCTCCCTTAGTTATCGGGACAACCCCATGAGGCAAACAGTTCTCATCCCTACTTCATACATAATAGAACTGGAACTTTGACAAGTTAGTGAATGGAAGATCCAGGCCTTATGACCCTGTGATCAGTGTGTGACTTAAAGTCCAAATTACCTCTGTTATTTGTGGGGGCTTGGTTGGATGGAGAGAAGTCCATGTTCGGTCCAGCTTTAAGTACTGGCAACTCTTTCCAATTTTCAGCCGTTTGACTGGATGGCAAACCACCCAAGGCTAAGACCAACAGCTCAGTCAAGAAGTTTGGAGCCTCCCAGTCCTGAACCTGTGCAGCCAGTGGCAGCAGAAAAAGGTCACACGAGACCTGCTCTAAGTGCAAGAGCTGTGAGTTCCAGTCCTGGCCCTGCTCTATCTTACTCCATGAGCATGAACACTGTACTTTGCTCTGCTGTCCCTTGATTTTCTCAGATTCCGGGGTTGGGAAAATAGTGTCTGCCCACTTGCATCCAAAGGCCATTACAGGGTTCAAAATAAGCTGATGGCAGTGAAGCATATGGGAAGCTTATAAAGTCTTCACACACTCAAGACATCGTGGGTGTGAAAGGTATCTGCCCTACTGCTTTCTTTGCTTTCACAACTGAGAAGAGAAAACCAACTGTGGAAGCTGCTCTCAGACATCACGCCTGCCCCCAAATTCTTGTTTCCAGGAAACTTCCCTCTACCAAGAGCATCATTATCTTTGCACTGGAGGAAGAAAAAAAATCTGTACAGTTGCTGAACAGAAATCTCATTTCCAACTGGCTTCTCTTGGGCTGTCCACCACAGGTAACGGAACACAACAAAATTTTCCACAGGCACTGTTTTCCATGGCACACCCGAAACCAGCAGGAAAGAGCCGGGGCCAAAAATTTCCTCTGGCATCTAGCTCTTCACCACTTGAGAGCAGGGGCCACCTGGGGGAAATAGTCAAATACAGAAGGGAAGGAGACACATCCATTCTGGGTCACATTACCTGAACTGTTTCTGTTTGTATATATTTCTCTAGACTCTAGGAATCATCCACTGAGATCTTTTGTCAGTTTAATTTATTGTATTTAGGTTCGTATTTCCCAACAAGAACTGAAACTACCTAGATTTTCTTGATGTTTGGCTACCTTTGATATTCCCAAGTTTGCTGGACAGGATTGGAAGGAGATACACACGGTCCCCTGGATAAGGGTTTGGCAAGCCACTCCAGTATTCTTGCCTGGAGAATCCCATGGAAACAGGAGCCTGGTGTGCTATGTCCATGGGGTTGCAAAGAGACACAGCTGAGCATGTGTGCACATCACAGCTGCAAGATGGGCTGGTGAGGGAGGGAGGTGCTGCCCTGCCCTTTGCTCCCAGTGGAATCCCTTTAGAGCTCAAGCAGGAGAGGTGGGCGGCTGAAGCCCTTCTTCCTGTAAATAAGAAAAAGAGAGGGAGAGGTTTTCAAAGAGCTGATGAGCCTTATCCATCAAGAGTTTCATCCCTTCCTTGCTGCGTTGAGGGGAAGGAGGTGAAGAGGGAGAGAATTAGGAAAAGGAGAGACAAAGAAAGCCATGCCCAGGACATCCCTGGTGGTTCAGTGGCTAAGAATCCATGCTCTCCCAATGCAGGGAGCCCAAGTTAGATCCCTGGTCTGGGAACTAGATCCTGTGTGCCACAGTGAAGATCAAAGATCCTGCGTGACACAAGTAAGACCAGGCACAGTCAAATAAAATAAAATAAAAATGAATAGTAGGGGGAGGAGCCAAGATGGCGGAGGAGTAGGACGGGGAGAACACTTTCTCCCCCACAAATTCATCAAAAGAGCATTTAAACATCGAGTAAATTCCACAAAACAACTTCCGAATGCCGGCAGAGGACATCAGGCACCCAGAAAAGCAGCCCAACTCTTCGAAAGGAGGTAGGGAAAAAATATAAAAGACAAAAAAAGAGACAAAAGAGGGAGGGACGGAGTTCCGTCCCGGGAAGGGAGTCTTAAAAAGAGAGAAGTTTCCAAACACCAGGAAACCCTCTCACTGCCGAATCTGTGCCGAGCTTTGGAAGCACAGAGGGCAACATAAAAGGGAGGGGAAAAAAAAAAATAAACAATTAAAAATCGCGGATTGTGAGCCCTACGGGAACTCCCCTAGCGGAGAAGCAGCGCAGATGCCTGCACACGGCATTAGCAAGCGGGGGCTGGGCAGGGAAGTGCGGCACGGGCTGTGTCCCTTAGAGTAAGAATCGGGCCGAATGTCCTGAGCGCTATCTGAGCGAAATAATTTGGGCTAGCAAACCAGACTGTGGGATATCTACCACGCGAAAAGCCAGCCCTAACCTAAGACACCGCCAGGCCCGCGCACAGAACAAAGGACTGAACAGAGATAGCCGGCTGCAGACCTCCCCCTCCGGTGACAGGCAACCAGAGCCGGAAGGGGGCAATCACAGCCCCAGAGAGACACTATCTATAAAACTGTAAGCAGGCTTCTTTGCTAACTAAAACTTCTTGGGGGTCTGGACGGTCAACATCTGCCTGAGAAGGTGCGCCGGTTTTACACCCAGATAACCGAGTGGCGGGGAGGCGATAAGTCGCAGCATTGGCGCCCGCCAAGCACCTCATCGCCTGAGCTGCTCGACCTGGGAAGAACACAAAACGCAGGCCCAACCGAGTCTGCGCCTCTGAGGACTACCCGAGTGCCTGAACCTGAGCGGCTTGGACCTGGGAGCTCAGTCCAGGGCCGGCCTCTGATTGTTCCCGGCGGAACAACCTAGAGCCCAAGCAGTGTGGGCAGGGAGGTTACACGCGCCGTGAGCGGGGGCAGACCCAGTGTGGCCGAGGCACTTCGAGCGCACGCCAGTGTTATCTGTTTGCAGCATCCCTCCCTCCCTCCCCACAGCGCGGCTGAACAAGTGAGCCTAAATTAAAAAAAAAAAAAAAAAAAAATAGGGTCCTCCACCGTCCCCTTTGTGTCAGGGCGGGAACCAGACACTGAAGAGACCAGCAAACAGAAGAAGCTCTAACAGAGGGAAACGCCTTGGAAGCTACAGGCCATAGATTAAAACCCTGTGGTTACTACGGATTACATAGGAAGGGGCCTATAGATCTTGAGAAATATAAGTCGGACTAAGGAACTGCCAAAAATGAACTGAACCCACAATACTCACAACAAAACCAGAGAAAGACCTAGATATATTTTTACTATTTTTACGATCAATCTTTCTTTCTTTCTTTTTTTTTTTTTAATTAAAAAAAATTTTTTAAGTCCTCTATTGTCCTTTAATTTTCACTTTTATAACTATTACTTTGCAAAAAAAAAAAAAAGACCCTATTTTTTTTTTTTTCTTCTTCAGCAAACTTCATATATATATTTTATAATTTTTTGACCGTGTTTTTTTTTTTTTTTTTTTTTTCTTTTTTCTTTTTCTTCTTTTCTTTAACATTGCATTTTTGAAATTCCAAACTCTACTCTAGATTTTTAATTTTAACCTTTTGATATATGTTATCAATTTTGTACCTATAGTTTTTTTCATAATTGCTGTGACTTTTTTTTTTCCTCTGTTTCTTTCTCTTCTTCTTTTATATAACATCGTATATCTGCAATTCCAAACTCTACTCAAGATTTTTAATTTATGCTTTTTGGTATTTGATATCAATTTTGTACCTGTATTTTCTTTATAATTTTTGCGACATTGTTTTTGTTGGTTTGTTTGTTTTCTCTCTTTATTTTTCTTCTTCTTCTTCTTTTTTTTTTTTTTTTTTTTTTAACGTTGTATTTTTGAAATTCCAAACTCTACTCTGGATTTTTAATTTTTGCTGTCTGGTATTAGTTATCAATTTTGTACCTGTAGTTTCTTTATTACTTTCACGACCTTGTTTGTTTTTCTTTGTTCGTTTTTTCTCTCTTTCTTTTCCTTCTCCTTTTCATTAACATCGCATTTTTGAAATTCCAAACTCTACTCTAATTTCTAATTTTTGTTTTTATGTATTTGTTACCAATTTTGTACCTTTAAGAACCCAATCTTCAGGACCCATTTTTCACTAGTGTACGAGATTACTGGCTTGACTGCTCTCTCTCCCTTTGGACTCTCCATTTTCTCCACCAGGTCACCTGTATCTCCTCCCTAACCCCTCTCTACTCTACCCAACTCTGTGAATTTCTGTGTGTTCCAGACGGTGGAGAACACTTAAGGAACTGATTACTGGCTGGATCTGTCTCCCGCCTTTTCATTTCCCCCTTTTATCCTTCTGGCCACCTCTGTCTCCTGCCTCCTTCTTCTCTTCCCTGTATAACTCCGTGAACATCTCTGAGTGGTCCAGTTGTGGAGTGCACATAAGGAAGTGACTACTGGCTAGCCCACTCTCTCCACTATTGATTCCACCTCATCTCATTTGGGTCACCTCTAACTCCCTCCTCCCTCTTCTCTTCTCCATGTAACGCTGTGAACCTCTCTGAGTGACCCTCACAGTAGAGAAACTTTTCATCTTTAACGTAGATGTTTTATCAGTGGTGCTGTATAGAAGGAGAAGTTTTGAAACTACTGTAAAATTAAGACCGATAACTGGAAGTAGGAGGCTTAAGTCCAATCCCTGACTCCAGGGAACTCCTGACTCCAAGGAACATTAATTGACAGGAGCTCATCAAACGCCTCCATACCGACACTGAAACCAAGCACCACACAAGGGCCAACAAGTTCCAGGGAAAGACATAACAAGCAAATTCTCCAGCAACAAAGGAACACAGCCCTGAGCTTCAAGATACAGGCTGCCCAAAGTCACCCCAAAACCATAGACATCTCATAACTCATTACTGGACATTTCATTACACTCCAGAGAGAAGAAATACAGCTCCATCCACCAGAACATCGACACAAGCTTCCCTAACCAGGAAACCTTGACAAGCCACCTGTACAAACCCACACACAGCGAGGAAACGCCACAATAAAGAGAACTCCACAAACTGCCAGAATACAGAAAGGACACCCCAAACTCAGCAATTTAAACAAGATGAAGAGACAGAGGAATAGCCAGCAGATAAAGGAACAGGATAAATGCCCACCAAACCAAACCAAAGAGGAAGAGATAGGGAATCTACCTGATAAAGAATTCCGAATAATGATAGTGAAATTGATCCAAAATCTTGAAATTAAAATGGAATCACAGATAAATAGCCTGGAGGCAAGGATTGAGAAGATGCAAGAAAGGTTTAACAAGGACTTAGAAGAAATAAAAAAGAGTCAATATATAATGAATAATGCAATAAGTGAAATTAAAAACACTCTGGAGGCAACAAATAGTAGAATAACAGAGGCAGAAGATAGGATTAGTGAATTAGAAGATAGAATGGTAGAAATAAATGAATCAGAGAGGATAAAAGAAAAACGAATTAAAAGAAATGAGGACAATCTCAGAGACCTCCAGGACAATATTAAACGCTACAACATTCGAATCATAGGGGTCCCAGAAGAAGAAGACAAAAAGAAAGACCATGAGAAAATACTTGAGGAGATAATAGTTGAAAACTTCCCTAAAATGGGGAAGGAAATAATCACCCAAGTCCAAGAAACCCAGAGAGTCCCAAATAGGATAAACCCAAGGCGAAACACCCCAAGACACATAGTAATCAAATTAACAAAGATCAAACACAAAGAACAAATATTAAAAGCAGCAAGGGAAAAACAACAAATAACACACAAGGGAATTCCCATAAGGATAACAGCTGATCTTTCAATAGAAACTCTTCAAGCCAGGAGGGAATGGCAAGACATACTTAAAATGATGAAAGAAAATAATCTACAGCCCAGATTATTGTACCCAGCAAGGATCTCATTCAAGTATGAAGGAGAAATCAAAAGCTTTTCAGACAAGCAAAAGCTGAGAGAATTCTGCACCACCAAACCAGCTCTCCAACAAATACTAAAGGATATTCTCTAGACAGGAAACACAAAAATTGTGTATAAATTCGAACCCAAAACAATAAAGTAAATGGCAACGGGGTCATACTTATCAGTAATTACCTTAAACGTAAATGGGTTGAATGCCCCAACCAAAAGACAAAGACTGGCTGAATGGATACAAAAACAAGACCCCTGCATATGTTGTCTACAAGAGACCCACCTCAAAACAGGGGACACATACAGACTGAAAGTGAAGGGCTGGAAAAAGATTTTCCATGCGAATAGGGACCAAAAGAAAGCAGGAGTAGCAATACTCATATCAGATAAAATAGACTTTAAAACAAAGACTGTGAAAAGAGACAAAGATGGTCACTACATAATGATCAAAGGATCAATCCAAGAAGAAGATATAACAATTATAAATATATATGCACCCAACACGGGAGCACCGCAGTATGTAAGACAAATGCTAACAAGTATGAAAGAAGAAATTAACAATAACACAATAATAGTGGGAGACTTTAATACCCCACTCACACCTATGGATAGATCAACTAAACAGAAAATTAACAAGGAAACACAAACTTTAAATGATACAATAGACCAGTTAGACCTAATTGATATCTATAGGACATTTCATCCCAAAACAATGAATTTCACCTTCTTCTCAAGCGCACATGGAACCTTCTCCAGGATAGATCACATCCTGGGCCATAAAGCTAGCCTTGGTAAATTCAAAAAAATAGAAATCATTCCAAGCATCTTTTCTGACCACAATGCAGTAAGATTAGATCTCAATTACAGGAGAAAAACTATTAAAAAATCCAACATATGGAGGCTGAACAACACGCTGCTGAATAACCAACAAATCACAGAAGAAATCAAAAAAGAAATCAAAATTTGCATGGAAACGAATGAAAATGAAAACACAACAACCCAAAACCTGTGGGACACGGTAAAAGCAGTCCTAAGGGGAAAGTTCATAGCAATACAGGCACACCTCAAGAAACAAGAAAAAAGTCAAATAAATAACCTAACTCTACACCTAAAGCAACTAGAAAAGGAAGAAATGAAGAACCCCAGGGTTAGTAGAAGGAAAGAAATCTTAAAAATTAGAGCAGAAATAAATGCAAAAGAAACAAAAGAGACCATAGCAAAAATCAACAAAACCAAAAGCTGGTTCTTTGAAAGGATAAATAAAATTGACAAACCATTAGCCAGACTCATCAAGAAACAAAGGGAGAAAAATCAAATCAATAAAATTAGAAATGAAAATGGAGAGATCACAACAGACAACACAGAAATACAAAGGATCATAAGAGACTACTATCAACAATTATATGCCAATAAAATGGACAACGAGGAAGAAATGGACAAATTCTTAGAAAAGTACAACTTTCCAAAACTCGATCAGGAAGAAATAGAAAATCTTAACAGACCCATCACAAGCACGGAAATTGAAACTGTAATCAAAAATCTTCCAGCAAACAAAAGCCCAGGTCCAGACGGCTTCACAGCTGAATTCTACCAAAAATTTAGAGAAGAGCTAACACCTATCCTGCTCAAACTCTTCCAGAAAATTGCAGAGGATGGTAAACTTCCAAACTCATTCTATGAGGCCACCATCACCCTAATACCAAAACCTGACAAAGATCCCACAAAAAAAGAAAACTACAGGCCAATATCACTGATGAACATAGATGCAAAAATCCTTAACAAAATTCTAGCAATCAGAATCCAACAACACATTAAAAAGATCATACACCATGACCAAGTGGGCTTTATCCCAGGGATGCAAGGATTCTTCAATATCCGCAAATCAATCAATGTAATACACCACATTAACAAATTGAAAAATAAAAACCATATGATTATCTCAATAGATGCAGAGAAAGCCTTTGACAAAATTCAACATCCATTTATGATCAAAACTCTCCAGAAAGCAGGAATAGAAGGAACCTACCTCAACATAATCAAAGCTATATATGACAAACCCACAGCAAACATTATCCTCAATGGTGAAAAATTGAAAGCATTTCCTCTAAAGTCAGGAACAAGACAAGGGTGCCCACTTTCACCATTACTATTCAACATAGTTTTGGAAGTTTTGGCCACAGCAATCAGAGCAGAAAAAGAAATAAAAGGAATCCAAATTGGAAAAGAAGAAGTAAAGCTCTCACTGTTTGCAGATGACATGATCCTCTACATAGAAAACCCTAAAGACTCCACCAGAAAATTACTAGAACTAATCAATGACTATAGTAAAGTTGCAGGATATAAAATCAACACACAGAAATCCCTTGCATTCCTATACACTAATAATGAGAAAACAGAAAGAGAAATTAAGGAAACAATTCCATTCACCATTGCAACGGAAAGAATAAAATACTTAGGAATATATCTACCTAAAGAATCTAAAGACCTATATATAGAAAACTATAAAACACTGGTGAAAGAAATCAAAGAGGACACTAACAGATGGAGAAATATACCATGTTCATGGATTGGAAGAATCAATGTAGTGAAAATGAGTATACTACCCAAAGCAATCTATAGATTCAATGCAATCCCTATCAAGCTACCAACAGCATTCTTCACAGAGCTAGAACAAATAATTTCACAATTTGTATGGAAAAACAAAAAACCTCGAATAGCCAAAGCGATCTTGAGAAAGAAGAATGGAACTGGAGGAATCAACCTACCTGACTTCAGGCTCTACTACAAAGCCACAGTTATCAAGACAGTATGGTACTGGCACAAAGACAGAAATATAGATCAATGGAACAAAATAGAAAGCCCAGAGATAAATCCACGCACATATGGACACCTTATCTTCGACAAAGGAGGCAAGAATATACAATGGATTAAAGACAATCTCTTTAACAAGTGGTGCTGGGAACTCTGGTCAACCACTTGTAAAAGAATGAAACTAGAACACTTTCTAACACCATACACAAAAATAAACTCAAAATGGATTAAAGATCTAAACATAAGACCAGAAACTATAAAACTCCTAGAGGAGAACATAGGCAAAACACTCTCTGACATACATCACAGCAGGATCCTCTATGACCCACCTCCCAGAATATTGGAAATAAAAGCAAAAATAAACAAATGGGACCTAATTAACCTTAAAAGCTTCTGCACATCAAAGGAAACTATTAGCAAGGTGAAAAGACAGCCTTCAGAATGGGAGAAGATAATAGCAAATGAAGCAACTGACAAACAACTAATCTCGAGAATATACAAGCAACTCCTACAGCTCAACTCCAGAAAAATAAATGACCCAATCAAAAAATGGGCCAAAGAACTAAATAGACATTTCTCCAAAGAAGACATAAAGATGGCTAACAAACACATGAAAAGATGCTCAACATCACTCATTATCAGAGAAATGCAAATCAAAACCACTATGAGGTACCATTTCACACCAGTCAGAATGGCTGCAATCCAAAAGTCTACAAGTAATAAATGCTGGAGAGGGTGTGGAGAAAAGGGAACCCTCTTACACTGTTGGTGGGAATGCAAACTAGTACAGCCACTATGGAGAACAGTGTGGAGATTCCTTAAAAAACTGGAAATAGACATGCCTTATGATCCAGCAATCCCACTGCTGGGCATACACACTGAGAAAACCAGAAGGGAAAGAGACACGAGTACCCCAATGTTCATCGCAGCACTGTTTATAATAGCCAGGACATGGAAGCAACCTAGATGTCCATCAGCAGATGAATGGATAAGAAAGCTGTGGTACATATACACAATGGAGTATTATTCAGCCATTAAAAAGAATACATTTGAATCAGTTCTAATGAGGTGGATGAAACTGGAGCCTATTATACAGAGTGAAGTAAGCCAGAAAGAAAAACACCAATACAGTATACTAACGCATATATATGGAATTTAGAAAGATGGTAACAATAACCCTGTGTACGAGACAGCAAAAGAGACACTGATGTATAGAACAGTCTTATGGACTCTGTGGGAGAGGGAGAGGGTGGGAAGATTTGGGAGAATGGCATTGAAACATGTAAATATCATGTATGAAATGAGTTGCCAGTCCAGGTTCGATGCACGATACTGGATGCTTGGGGCTGGTGCACTGGGACGACCCAGAGGGATGGAATGGGGAGGGAGGAGGGAGGAGGGTTCAGGATGGGGAACACATGTATACCTGTGGCGGATTCATTTTGATATTTGGCAAATCTAATACAGTTATGTAAAGTTTAAAAATAAAATAAAAAAAAAAAAAAAAAAAAAAAAAAAAAAATGAATAGTAGAAAAAGGAGAAAAAGAAATCCATGCCCAATGCATTGCAGTAGAGGACTTTGTCGAGATTCACCATTTGAAGAGAGGGCAGCAGTGGTTTGTGGCCATCCGTGGATGCTAGTGATACCCCAATCAAGCTGGCAGGACCCCCAGAGCAGAGGAAAAATGCCCCCAAAAGCTCTTCTGAAACTGAGGCTGCTCTTAACTAAGTTTAGATCATGTCCCTGATGAAGATGGTTCAGCTGCTCTGGCCTCCTCAGTCCACACCAGAGCAGTGGACAGTCAAGGGCCAGCAAGACGTAGAAGGAGAGTACTGATTATTAGGTATGACTACATATCAGACACTTGTACGTGCATGCGTGCACACACACACACACACACACATAAAATCTCATCCAGCGCATTAGAAAGTTCCATGGGGGCCAAGATATCTGCCTGTTTTGTTCACTGTTCTGTCCCCAATGCCTCACACATAGTGAGTTCACCAGAGATATTTGAGAAATGAGGAAATGAATCTTCACAACTCAAAGGGAGTGGAATAAGCATTGATCTTGTTTTAATCTGGAGAAGCAATGTTTCAGAGGATGTTAAGGAGCAGACAAGCTGGGATTCAAACCCAGGTGTGTCTCGATGCCACATCTTTGACATATTTCAGGATCGCAAGCTGTCCTCTGACAGCAAAGCAGGGTGTATGCAGAGAAGGTGAGGTCAGGGAACTTGAAATCATGTTCTACAAAGAATCACTGAGCAAATGAGGCTTTCATCTGAGAAAAGGAGCACCCCAAGCTAATAAGCCATGGAGAACCTCCTCCCCTTCCTGGGCTTCTGTCTTCCTTCCACAGTGAGATGAAGAGATTGGGCAAATAATTGGCACATGGGCCACCGATCTCCACTTCAACTCCTATGACACACATTACTCATTGATCACAGCATTCTTTCCCATGGAACTTGGATGCAGTTTCATAAATATTCTCAACAGCACTCCATGCAGCCTCACCCATTAGTTAAACCTAGAGCCTATTATACAGCGTGAAGTAAGTCAGAAAGAGAAAAGCAAATACTGTCTATAATGCATATATGGAATCTAGAAAGATGGCATTGATGAACTTATTTGCAGGGCAGCAATGGAGATGCAGACAGAGAACAGACTTACGGACACAGGGACGCGGGGAGGAAAGAAAGAGTAGAATGAGTGGAGAGCGTAGCATGGAAACATATACACTGCTGCTGCTGCTAAATCGATTCAGTCGTGTCCAACTCTGTGCGACCCCATAGACGGCAGCCCATCGGGCTCCACCATCCCTGGGATTCTCCAGGCAAGAACACTGGAGTGGGTTGCCATTTCCTTCTCCAATTTATGAAAGTGAAAAGTGAAAGTGAAGTCTCTCAGTCATGTCTGACTCTTCAAGACCCCATGGACTGCAGCCTACCAGGTTCCTCTGTCCATGGGATTTTCCAGGCAAGAGTACTGGAGTGGGTTGCCATTGCCTTCTCCGAACATATACACTGCCATATGTGAAATAGATAGCCAGTGGGAATTTGCTGTATGACTCAGAGAACTCAAAACAAAGCTCCATAATGACCTAGAGGGGTGAAGTGGGGTGGGAAGTGGGAGGGAAGTTCAAGAGGGGGACAGATGGGTACTTATGGCTGCTTCATGTTGGTGCCTGGGCTCCCCTGGTGGCTCAGCTGGTAAAGAATCTGCCTGCAATGTGGGAGACCTGGGTTCAGTCCCTGGGTCAGGAAGATCTGCTGAAGAAGGGAATGGCTATCCACTCCAATATTCTGGCCTGGAGAATTCTACGGACTGTATAGTCCATGGGGTCACAAGGAGCTGGACACAACTGAGCAACTTTCACTTTCATGGCAGAAACCAACACAATATTGTAAATCAATTATCCTTCAATTAAAAATAAAATCTTTAAAAAGTTGGTGTGCATGGGAAAGGCTCTCTGACTTCTCCAGACTGAGTGAGCCCTAACATTCCATCACTGTGTCTATCCTGCTGTGTCTATAGGCTGGCACACTAAGACACCATGAGCAAGGAAAGTTTCCAGTCTCATCTGAAAGCAGCGGCATAAGAACGAACCAGGAAGCCTCCAGACTCCAGGGTTATCCTGGACTATCTTCCAGATGGAAAATAATGTTTTAACTACAAGTCATCTAAATATTGTCAATAAAAAGATCCCCTTCTCTAAGATTAAGAGGGTACCTATGACCAAGACTGTATTCCCAAGGCAAGCTAAAGTGAAAAGTTGGGACAGGTTTTTGATTTGGCCTCATGGACTGGCTTATAGTCAAACATTTTCTTGAGTTACACATACAGTAAAGATTGCCGTGAAATAAAATGACACATTGAAAATAACATTATGTGAGTAGTATCATGTCTGGATTTTAGCCAAGCTCAAGCAATATAAAAAGCTGTTTTTTATGGTAGCCTCATGGCTGGGTATCTGGCTTTTAATGGTTAGGAAGACTAAGACACAAGATTTCATATTGATTTTTTTCCAAGTGTACTTTTTAATAACACAAACAACCTTCAACAGTTCATGAAGTATTCCGCCAATGCCATAAAAATATAAAACTTAAACTTCTTATTTAAAAATGCTAACATTTGTTGTTCTATGCGGTCATTGGTTGCAGACAACAGAAATCAGCTCCAGTCAACGTAAATAGGAAGGGAATTTATAGGAGGGCATTAAGATATTCAAGGACTGGATATACATGTTGGAAAAATAGGCACAGGAGATACTGACGGGGACTAAGAATAACCAGGATCCTGTCCCATCACCACAAACCATGTGCCCCCAACCCCCCACGCTGCTAGACTTAGTTGCCCTGGATGTTCACCTTTGCATCAACCTCCTGAGTCTAGCATAGCTGCCATTAATAAAGTCTAACTGTTCTTGTCTCTTCTGTCATCTCCTCCAAAATAAAAGTCCAGAAGTTTCTGATTAGTCACACTTATATCTCGGTCCAGTCTCTACCAATTAGCCAATCAGGATAGAAAACATCTGTCCCTGTTTGGGCTTCTGCTCCAACAAGAAAGTGTTCAGAAGCTGGGCAGCCTAAATGACTAAAGCCCACAGCATCTGCTAAAATCAAATGCCCAGAAAGAATAAAAAATGAATTTCCTGTCAGTGAAATATCCCAATAACCAATAACTATAATTTATTGAGCAGCTGCTTTCTTCCAGACAAAGAGTCAGAAATAGCTGAGCATGCACACAAGCAAAAAATGCACTAGGTACTAGATATAACCCTCCTTATCACATTTACATAACAAACTTAATGAGACAAATATCAGCATCCTCATGGGTAGGGCAAGGAAAGAGTCATCCATTCAGGGTCACACAGGTTGTCAACACCAGAGCCAGAATTCAGCGGCAGTCCATTCACACACCCCTCACTACCACACCATACTGCTTCTCTGTGAACATTGCAAGGGGGCCTGGATCAGGGTCACCTTGAGTTCTCACTACATATAAACCATTATCATAGGCATCAGAGGGTACATTTCATGTAGCAAAGCCCATGTCCACCTCTAACTACAATATGGAGGGTAATAAAATACTTGCAAGAGACAAATACTAGCTAAGTCACGTGATAAAAATTCCTCAAGGGCAAAGACTGGGTCTTTCTTGCTCAACTTATCTCTCAGTGCCTCACAGTGCTTGGCCCCTAGAGAGCTCTCAGTAAATATTTAATAGATGGATAAAAATAACTAGTATTCATTAAGCCCTTACCACGAGCCAAGCACTCTGTCAAGCCCTCAAGAGGGAAGTAGGATAAAGATCTCCACTGTGGATGCTGCAGCTTACCCTGGGTCTTTGCCAAGAATCACAGGCAGGTGAGGAGGCAGAGGCAGAATACAAATTCTGCAGCCTGCGCCTTACTTATGGTGGGGGTTCAACTCAAGGTTGACGTCCCTCTGGAGATCATGCAGGGTACAGCAATCAGGGCTTCACATTTGCACCTCACGTCTTCCCTAGGGAAGAGAGGTCATCCCTTTCGATACCTCTGTATCTTAAGAGAGACATAATCTCTTTCCCAGAATCCGCCCCTTCCTCCTGCCATGGACCCCCTCTTAGCATCTGCAGGAACTGGTGAAAGAAAATGAAAGTGTTAGCCCCTCAATCATGTCCTACTCTTTGCGACCCCATGGAATGTAGCCCACCAGTCTCCTCTGTTCAGGGAATTCTCCAGGCAAGAATACTGGAATGGGCTGCCATGTCCTCCTCCGGGGGCTCTTCCTGACCCAGGGATCCTATCCAGGCCTCAGTCATTGCAGGCAGATTCTTTACCATCTGAACCACCAGGGACGCCTATCATTGGTCCGGCCCATTCCTAATGGAGCCCTGTCGCCAACGTGAAGATGTGAGTTGATTGGCTCCAGTCAAAGTTGCAGGTGAAACCAGGTCTGAGGAAGTATAAGGGGGTGGCAGGTAACCTTAACAGCGTCAAGCCCTGCATCTGGAGGTAGGTTCAACTTCCCCTGAGAGTAAACTGGTGAACACTCAGCAAGGGGTAATGGGCAGGGTGGATGCTCCGCAGGCAACTGACTGTGTCCATTGTAACTCCTCCTTTTCTAGGACAGCTCCCCACAACTCTCCGAACAAAGTCCAAATGCCTTGGGAATACAAAGTCCATCACCATTCACCTTTGACGTGCCTTTCCAGGCTCACCTCCAGCCACTCTCTGTCCTAGGCTCTCGCCTCTTAGAACTATTCACTCTTCTCCAAGGGTGTGGCTTTGTTAACCCACTCCCTTGCTTTTTGCCTGTCCCATCCTGTGCCTGGAAAGCTAGTAAGAATGGCGACTCAGGCAGGAACCAGTTTCTCAGCACCTTCCATCTCGCTCCACCAGCCAACGTGCAGCCAGAGCTGCAGTTCTCCAGTATCTCCATCGGGGGCGCTATGAAAGGTACGCATAGATCCTCCTCCATCCCGGCCCTGGAGCCTCCCCGACCCCATCCCCGGGAGGAGAAACAGAGCCAGTGTTCGGAAAGCAGGTAGTGTGACTCTATTTAAAAAAAAAAAAAAAAAAAAGATAAAGATTATAGATCAATTATACCTCAATATTTTTTTTTAATTTTTTAAAAATAAAATGAACAGTGAATGAATCCTAATGTGATATACTCTCTCAGCTCCCAGGCATTTCCTCCCCAACCCTTATCACAGTTCCAGTGATGCAATCATTTTCGTGGGATCTATGGCCCCATAAAAATATAAGCTCTGTGGGGGCAGGGACTGTGTCTCTTGTTCACTGGCACCTAACACACGCGTCTGACACATTCCGTGGGTTTAATAAATATCTGTTGAATGAATACAACAGCCAGGGATTTAAAGCTGCCTAAAATCTACACGCACTGTTGTTGGTTTTTTTTTTTTCCTTCATCATATCTATTTCCTTCATCAAAAAAATAATATGGCTCACAGGAACAGAGAAGAAATCTAGGCTTCATTCCAGACATCTTTTCACAGCTTCAGTTGCTGGAAAGAGGCAAAAACCCCAAGTCACATGACCTTGTATTTAGAATATTAATTTTCCCTAGGTCATACAAAAACAGCAATACTCTCCTTAATGAAATGCTCTTGTACTAATTTCTATTTGTATGCAAAAGACGTCATCGGTTTAACACACGGAGACAATCTCCCCTGCTCGCACACACCCATATCTGCATAGCAGAAGAAGAGGAAGAGCTTCTGATTTATTATACATAAACAAAATGAACGAGATAACATTTTATTAGTTGGAAACCATTACAAAAACAGCAAGAAAATGAGACAGTACAAGTGGAAGATGCCCTTATCAATAAATCCTCGGAAGTTTAGGACCCCATGCATGTTGCAATAATAAAAAAGATAATTAAAAGGATCGAATGGCAGAGCTGTATCATTTCATCGAGAAAGCTGCCTCTCAACAATAGGAGACATCAGGGCAGTGATGGTCTGTGCGTCTCTAACTTTGGTGGAAAAGAAAGGCGTTTGAGATTCAAGTTGTTTCAGCAAATGTGAAAAGAATCCATTTTAGGTTGTGTTATATTGAAATCATGCAAATCCAAGCAAGAAACGGCTCCCCTTTAAAGTCAGCATCGTTTTTAAGTCTTGTTTCTAGTGGTGAGCAATAAATAGCATGATGAAATTAGCCATGTCCAACCTATCAATTACGGTTGATATTATAACTAGATGAGAAAGACAGTTCTGTTACTCTTTTTTACAAGACAGTCTTGGTTTTTCTTCCCTTGACTAAGAATCTTCATTTCATCCAAGAAAATCCTTATGACACATTGCAAATACTTTTTATATAAAAGCATCCCAGGGAAACACAGAGACTTCAGAGGTTTTTTTCATTTCCCAGGGAGCCATAGTCAGTTTTAGAAAGTAAATTGTGTCCCTACCATTCCACTCCCTCCAGGTCACGGCTTCCCCTCCCCCACCCCAGTCACTTTAATATAAGTCACTGCCTGGGCTTTGTTCTATGGAATAACATTTTCTCCTGGGAGTCGGTTCATGCAAAATGCTCCCCACTGAGAGAGTGGAAATTTTTCCATAAGACATTCTTTCAGCAGCTAGACCCTGGAGGAAACCTGATCGGAATGTTTAAAGTCTTGACTCACCAGTTCTCCTTAACTCTCCCCACATTTCTCTGAGGAAAGAAAAAAAAAAACACCTTAACCACATATTGAAGGTTTATAACACCTGGTGACACCAGGCCCAATGAGCTGTGGGCTAATTCAGAAGGAAAACTGAAAATGAGTAGATAATTTCCCACACTTCTGCATCTCTACACTGTTTTCTCTTATTTTGGTTTAGAGTCACTCCATAAGTCCCTAGATGGCTCAATTCAGAAACTTTTTTAAAACAACTGCCAGATATTCAGTAAGTTATGTGAAGCCAAGTGGCAATTTTTTCACAGCATTTTTCTGAACTCAGATGCATTCTCTGTAGTGCAAGTGACATAGATTTACCACCAGATAATACATGCGTTCCTAAATGGCATAGATCATGAGGAAGCTTGGTTTCTTTAGAAGTTGGTTTCTTTAGAAAAAGTCTTAAAGCAATTGTAACTGTTGTTGTTTAGTCTCTAAATTGCTTCCAACTCTCTTGCCACCTCATGGATTGTAGCCCACCAGGCTTCTTTTTCCATGGGATTTCCCAGACACAAATACCGGAGTGGGTTGCCATTTTCTCCTTCAGGGGATCTTCCTGAGCCAGAGATTGGAACCTGAGCCTCCTGCATTGGCAGGCAGGTTCTTTATCACTGAACCACCAGGGAAGCCCCCGACTTTGTAACATATGCATATACATAGAATAGAATTAATATTGTAGTATGATGCAGTATCTATGTAATTGCCAACATCCATTGAATCATAGAAAAAGCAAGAGAATTCCAGAAAAACATCTACTTCTGCTTCATGGACTATGCTAAAGCCTATGACTAAGTAAATCACAACAAACGGGAAAATACTTAAAGAGATGGGAATACCAGACCACCTTACTTGCCTCCCGAGAAATCTGTGTGCAAGTCAGGAAACAACAGTTAGAACTGGACATGGTTCCAAATTGGGAAAGGAGTACATCAAGGCTATGTATTGTCACCCTGCTTATTTACCTTAAATGAAGAGTACATCATGTGAAATGCCGGGCTGGATGAAGCACAAGCTGGAATAAAGATTACTGGGAGAAATATCAATAACCTCAGATACGCAGATGACACCACCCTTGGCAGAAAGCAAAGAGGAACTAAAGAGCCTCTTGATGAAGCTGAAAGAGGAGAGTGAAAAAGCTGGCTTAAACTCAGCATTCAGAAAACTAAGATCATGGCATCTGATCCCATCACTTCATGGCAGATAGATGGGGAAATGGTAGAAACAGTGACAGACTTTATTTTCTTGGGCTCCAAAATCACTGCAGATGGTGACTGCAGCTATGAAATAAAAAGACACTTACTCCTTGGAAGGAAAGCTATGACAAACCTAAACAACATATTAAAAAGCAGAGACATTCCTTTGCCCACAAAGATCCATATTATCAAAGCTATGATTTTTCCAGTAGTCATGTATGGATTTGAGAGTTGGACCATAAAGAAGGCTGAGTGCCGAAGAATTGATGTTTTGAACTGTGGTGTTGGAGAAAACTCGAGAGTCCCTTGGACTGAAAGGAGATCAAACCAGTCAATCCTAAAGGAAATCAATCCTGAATATTCATTGGAAGGACTGATGCTGAAGCTGAAGCTCCAATACTTTGGCTACCTGATGCAAAGAGCCGGCTCATTAGAAAAGATCCTGATGCTGGGAAATTGAGGGCAGAAGGAGAAGGGAACAGAGGATGAGATGGTTGGATGGCATCACTGGCTCAATGGATGAGTTTGAGCAAGCTCTGGGAGATGGTGAAGGACAGGGAAGCCTGGCGTGCTGCAGTCCATCAGATCACAAAGAGTAGGACACAACTGAGAGACTGAACAACAACAACAATCTATGTAACAGATAACGTGATATAAAGTAGTATGTATGTGTGCATGTATCTCTCTTTTTTTTTTTGAAAAAGTTGATGATCATGGAAGACTTAAAAGTAGCCTTAGAAGATTTGGAAAGCCTTTACTTTCCCCTCCTCTTTACTAGGGCTTTCCTGGTAGCTCAGCTGGTAAAGAATCTGCCTGCAATGCATGAGACCCTGGTTTGATTCCTGGGTTGGGAAGATCCCCTGGAGAAGGGATAGGTTACCCACACCAGTATTCTTGGGGTTCTATGGTGGCTCAGATGGTGAAGAATCCATCTGCAATGTGAGAGACCTGGGTTCAGTCCCTAGGTTGGGAAGATCCCTTGGAGGAGGGCATGACAATCCACTCCAGAATTCTTTCATGGAGAATCCCCAGGGACAGAAAAGCCTGGCAGGCTACAGTCCATGGGGTAGCAAAGACTCAGACATGACTGAGTGACTGAGCACAGCACAGCATCTTTACCAAGGGCTTCCCAAGTGACTCAGTGAATCCATCTGCCAGTGCAGGAGATTCAGGTTCCATCCTTGAGTTGGGAAGATCCCCTGGAGGAGGAAATGTCAACCCACTCCAGTATTCTCATCTGGGAAATCCCATGGAGAGAGGAGCCTGGTGGGCTACAGTCCATGGGGTCAAAAAGAGTCAGACACGACTGAAGATGCACACACACATAACCTTTTACCAGAAGATGATGGCAGAAATCTAACATTTCACCCAAGGCAGCGCCCATCTTACAATAGACCTAGACAGAGCAGAAAAGAACTGGCTGACTTGAGACATCACCTGCTTGATGGCCAAGGAGCAGAGGCTTGATGGTCCTGGGCTACGCATTTTGTCATCTTTTCTCTTTATTGAGAGCATTGCTATCTAGCTTTTGAAAAGTGCACTTAAATACACTTTACTAAATAGTGTGTAGACTTACACAATGGATGCCTGTATAAAAACCCTGTGAAAAATTTCAAAGTTTGCAAACTGGAAGAATAAGTGAGTGGCTCATTTAATTTATTTTAATCAGTTACATCAGGAAAATGCAATTCTATTGAAGGGAAACCTTTGCAGAAGCAGAGAGCAATTATGTTTTGCGTGCAGAGTACTCTTTTTAAAAAAGACCATGTGTGCAGCGTGAAAAAAAGCTTAGTGATGTCAATCATCTTGATTTCAAATTCCTTTAGTGCAGTTCTTAAACAGTGCAAAAATTATAGAAAGCAAAAATCTATTTCTCTCAAGATTCTGTGCAGCTGTTTTCTGCAATTCTTCTTGGAACTGTGTTTCCAAAGGCACTGGTTGGTAAAAGTAAAAATTACTGCAGTAGTGCTCTTAGCTTTGTTTAAAATAGATATTTTCACATGGTATCTTGAAGAGAGTAACTCACCAGAGGCCCCTTGATTGGGTTAAACTTTGACTAAAGTAATGGGATTTCCCCTTAATAATTAACATCAACTTATACAAAAGAGAGGCTTAAACGTTAAGAAATAGACTGCAGCCTATTTAAAGGGAATTTGTTAAATTGTTGAAGATGTATGTGAGACGCAGGTAAGAAAATGTTGCAGGGAGCACCACATTTCTAAAGACGCATCAAAATGCTGTCCCTCGAGAGGATGGAGATCTCGGCTTTCACAGATTCAGGCAGTTTTAAAACAAAGTGAAAACAATCCTGTTTCCTTACTGCCTAACGCAAGTAAATCAACTGTGAGCTCAATATTGATTTGAAATCTCTTAAGATACAGTGACTTATAACCTGTCCAGATATGATTAACAAAGACCTGTGATTAAAAATGGGAATATAGATGGCTTGTGACAGGTAAATCTCTCCAGTTGCAGTGTGGAAGTTTCCATTGTTTCCTAAATTCTTAGACTTGGGTCATTTTCTGGTTTGTAATGTGGGAACGTGTACAAATTTCATTATTATTAGAAATTCCACCAGCAGGTTGAAACTTGGAACAAATACTTCAAGTCTCCTAGAAGAAATGAATAACCTCAAAGTCCAGTGTCAGCTTCATCACACAGGCAGCCTCCAGCTTAGACATGGACTGCAGTCCAGAAGTTCATTGGGAAGCTGACAAGTTAGCGTTCAGAACACATTCTCCCACTGAAACAGTTTCATCATCATAGCTGCTTTCCTAAGGGAGCAAAAAATTCTATTTAACTCATCATGACTCAAAAGAAGGTGTTAATACTAAAGTAGCATTATTTTATTATTTTAATTTCTGCTATTATTTCATTTTATTTTTATTTTTTGGGCTGTGCTGCACAGCATGTGGGGGCTTACCTTCCCAACCATGGATCAAACTTGCCCTTCCTGAATTGGGAGCTTGGAGTCTTAACCACTGGGCCACCAGAGAATTCCCTAAAGTAGTGTTATTTTAAATATATCATTTGACCACTTATGATACTATCATTGTGAAGATATATATTTTAATTTTTAAATTAGACCAGTAGATATCTCCACTCTAGTTCCCTAAAGGGCTAACAAATTACTGACATTAGAGGGTATGACACATCTGCTTGGGCTTCTCTGGTGGCTCAGACGGTAAAGAATCTGCCTGCCAATTCAGGAGACCCAGGTTTGATCCCTGGAGAAGGAAGATCCTCTGGAGAAGGGCATGGCAAACCACTCCAGTATTCCTACCTGGAAAAGTCCATGGAAGGAGGACCCTGGCCGGCTACAGTCCAGGGGGTCACGAAGAGTCAGACGCGACTGAGTGGCTAACACACACACAACATGTCTCCTTGGGTCCTAAGACTATGTTAACCATGGCGATTCTGCCATTGAAGAATAACAGAAACACTTTTTAAAAATGTTATTCATTACCCATTTATTTTGTATCAGAGACTACAATGATTGTATACCTGACCACTCATTAGCTGTGTGACCTTGGGCAATTTACTGACTCTCTCTGACCCTCAGAGAGCTGTTGGGAAAATAAGGTAATTTTTCTTGTTTATAATTTTTCTTTGCTAGTCCAGTTTCCACACCTCCAGGCTCCCCTGTCCTTCACTATCTTCCGGAGCTTGCTCAAACTCATGTCTATTGAGTCAGTGAGGCCATCCAACCACCTCATCCTCCATTGCCCCCTTCTCCTGCTGTCAATCTTTCCCAGCACTAGAGTCTTTTTCAATGAGTGGACTCTTTGCATCAGGTGGCTAAAGTACTGGAGCTTCAGCTTCACCATCAGTCCTTTCAATGAATATTCAGCATTGATTTCCTTTAGGATTGACTGGTTTGATCTCCTTCCATTTGAAGGACTCTCAAGAGTCTTCTCTAGCACCACAATTTGAAAGTATCAATTCTTTGGCTCTCAGCCTTCTTTTATGGTTCAACTCTCATTTCTGTACGTGACCACTGGAAACACCATAGCTTTGACTGCACAGACCTTTGTTGACAAAGTGATGTCTCTGCTTTTAATGTCTGGCAGGTATCTTCACATATATCCTAGCAGTTGTCATTGGAGGGAAGGAAGGGGATTTAGCTTGCCCTCATCACCCACAGGACATTTGGCCATGTCTTAAGATGTTTTTGGTTGTCATCACACTTCAATTATTCTTGCCTGGAAAATTCCATGGGCAAAGGAGCCTGGCAGGTTACAGCCCATAGGGTTTCAAAGAGTCAGACATGACTTAGTAACTGAACAACAAGAACAAATGGAACATAATGCCTGACATACAATAGGCACCCAAAGGAGGTTGCTATTTTCATAAAGGGGACAACTCACACGAGAACCAGCCAGGACAGGGAATCCAGCTTAACAACTTGTTCCCAGTGCTCATGGATGGGACGCCATCTTCGTAGGAATTAGGTAACAATTAGCTTTCCTGGAGGCTCAGAGGGTAAAGCGTCTGCCTGCAATGCAGGAGACCTGGGTTCAATCCCTGGGTTGGGAAGATCCCCTGGAGAAGGCAATGGCACCCCACTCCAATGCTCTTGCCTGGAAAATCCCATGGATGGAGAAGCCTGTTAAGCTGCAGTCCATGGGGTCACAAAGAGCCGGGATATGACTGAGCAACTTCATTCATTTTTTAGCTCCTTACAACACACACCTGTGCCCTCTGCTGTGTTTTCAGTCCTTTCCACATTTCTGATTGGTCCTTGGAGAAAAATGTACTTTCAAAAGGTAATGCCATTTTTCTCCAGAACCTTCAGTTTTCTCTGGGTCACAAGAAACTGGTTGACAGGAGACTGAATAATTAAAAGAAAAAGGTGCAAGTTTTGTATAGGATCACTGTCTTATATTGAAAAATGACTACCAGTCTATCCATATGAGCCAGGATAGCAATCTAGATTTGCTTCTTAAAGTGAGGTTTAGGGTTAAAAAAGTATCTCATTTATACTCCATATTTCTCCTTTCAGTTTTTGTTCTTTTGGATCATAATTTGGAAGTGGACTGGGAGTACTGACTGCATCCTAAACTTACTGAAATAAAAGTTAAAGATTGCTTGCTTGGTTTTTGCTATTGTCCCTTTCCCCATAGGTAGATTAAAAAATATGTATCTCTATACCATTCAACCAACTCAAAATAATTATCACATTTCTTGATTTCACAATTCTGTAGCTTTAAGGGCATAAGTTTCACAGTATTTTCACTCTCTTAACAGTTTGTGCATTTTCATTCCTCTGTAAGGTATGAATATATTACACTAAGAGATATTATATAAATGAGACCATTATTCAAAATGAGAATCTTCTCTACTAACAGCATCACTATTTGTAGCACATAAGACTAAACAAATGTCTCCCATGAGTGACTAAATGCAAAATAAAAAGTAACCACTCAACTTGAATAGTTTAAAAAATGCTATTAAACATAATGGCTTCTTGACATTCAAGTAGCACTATGTTTTAAGTGATCTTCATTTTTTAAGAACTACTTTATTTTCATTTAAAATATTGATGGCAAATCAAGTTCTCTAGAGTCAGGAGCCAGAGACAAGAAACTTTCTTAAGAAAACAAATGTTCATGGATTCCAGAGTTCCAAGGTGCTTTTCTTTTTAAACTTTGCTTTTGTTCGGTTTTGTTTTGGTGTTCTCCTGAGGCTATGTAATAACATCATATAAATGAACAACTTGAAAAAACTGACTGAGCAATCTTATTTCTGGAGATTTTCTTCAGTGCCTGCTGGTGTGTGCTTTTGACCACATCCTGCCTTCCTCCCTTTAACCTTTAGGGGGAGCTCTCATCACTATCGGGACACCGGAAGAACAACATGGCCCCGTGGGACCACCAGAGAACAGAAATAGTTTTGAAAGGGAGCAGACAGGCAGAGGAGGAAGGAGGGGAAAGTGGAGCCTTCGAAGGATGTAGTGGCCCCTTTCCTTTCGTATCCCTTGCTAATCCGGAAGACTAGCCCTGGAATTAAGCTCTAAGGGAAAAGAAGGCAAGGAGAAAGTGGCAGGTACCCCCAGACCTGCTTTTAGCCTGGAATTATATGAAGATTAACCCAAGCTGATCAAGTTAAAAGGAGAAAACTCTAGCTAGGATTAGTGGGCATGGAACCGACATTCCCTGTGCTGTATTGTGGGAATATGGGGGTACGTACCCAGGCAAGGATGTGGGGGTGGGGGGGTTGATGAGGGAGAAAAGGCACAGGCATAGTTCCCAAATGAGTAATACGTTGTTGCTTAGTCACTAAGCCCTGTCGGACTCTTTTGAACCAAATGGACTGCAGCACAGCAGGTTGCCATGTCCTTCACTATCTCCCGGAGTTTGCTCAAATTTATGTCCATTGAGTTGGTGATGCTATCTAACCATCTCATCCTCTGCCATCCTTTTCTCCTTTTGCCTTCCATCTTTCCCAGCATCAGAGTCTTTTTCCAATAAGCCAGCTCTTTCATCAGGAGGCCAAAATGCTGGAGCTTCAGCTTCAGCATCAGTCCTTCCAATGAATATTTAGGGTTGATTTTCTTTAGGATTGATTGGTTTGATCTCCTTGCAGTCCAAGGGACTCTCAAGAGTCTTCTCCAACACCACAGTTTGAAAGTATCAATTCTTTGGTGCTCAGCCTTCTTTATGGTCCAATTTTCACATCCACACGACTACTGGAAAAACCATAGATTTGACTATACATATAAATGAGTAATATGCTTAGGTGATTATAGAATGATGCCAGAGCAAAGCCCCTAACCTCTGCCTGCATGACCCTACGCTCTCTGAGGGCAGGGCCTGGGTCTGTCTTATTCCTGACTATGTTCCCAGTCTCTATAATAGTGTTTGGCACACAGCAGAAAGGCATCCCACCAACCATCCATTTACCACAGGAAAACATGACCAATACTAGCTTAAAGACTTTGAGCAACTCATTTACTTTCCTGCATTTTAGTTTCCTTATTATCAAAAACGTAAGAGATGAATTAAATGATTCTTCTGGCAACTCATAGCCCCATGAAGCTACAAAATATGCCCCTAAGTTAGGGAGTTTTGAATGGACATGTACACTCTACTGTGTTTAAAACGGATAACCCAGAAGGTCCTACTGTGTAGCACAGGGAACTCTGCTCAGTGTTATGTGGCAGCCTGGATGGGAGTGGAGTTTGGGGGAGAGTGGATACGTGCGTGTGCATGGCTGAGCCCCTCTGCTGTGCACCTGGCACTATCACCACGTTGTTAATCGACTATACTCCAATATAAAATAAAAAGTTTTTTTTTTTAATTTGCTCCTAAGATTTAAGCATTTTTTGTTGTTGCTCAGTTCCTCAGCCACGTCCAGCTCTTTGAGACCCAGTGACTGTAGAAAGCCAGGCTTCCCTGTTCTTCATTATTTTACTATGAAAAACATAGCGATCACAAAACCTACAGACATATGTCCAGAGATATGACAGCCAGCCCCCTGTTTCTTAATACATCACTTGAAGTCGCAGTTGGGAAAAATAAACAATATGCAGGTATTTGTCAAATTGTATATTTCTCTCCTATTCAGTGCAGTACCTAGGTCTACCTCCATACACCATGAAAGAGATCTGCATTCTGGCTGCCATCCAAGTAGGGGTATTTTCATCTTGCTGGGGTCAGCAGCATTATTTGTCTGGAATTCTCAAAGATTTCATTCTTGGCTTAATGAACAGCCATATTCGATAGTGTGCAACAGGAAAAAATTGCCAAACCACGGAAGTCCCATGGAGAGCAAGCCCCCTTTGAGTGGCGTGGCCATATAGCTAGATGTGCACAGGTTTTGGAGTCAAATCTGCCACAGTGTGAACTCTGATGGAATACTTGACTTCTTTGACTATATTCACCTCCTCTAGTCTGGTAATAGTTCCCACCCCACTGAGCTGGGAAGATAAAATGAAACGATGTATGTAAAACGTGTGTCCATAGTTAACACTAAGTGAATGGTAGCAATTATTAAGATCCCTTCACCTGTTCAAACACATCAAAAAGAAATGATTTAAAGGACAAAAAAGGAGGATGATGAACTGTAGTTGGCAGATGAGAAATTGAAAAGACTGAGAAAGAGACTGAATTTAGAGTCAGAAAATCAGGAAAACCTCCCTTACTTACAGGATATATGATCTTAGGCCAGTCACTTTATCTCTCAAACCCAGCTTCCTCTTCTGTAAAAACAAGATTAAATCCCGAGCTCCTAGAGCACTTGGTAAATTCTATGGTTCTCTTCAATTGTTCAGAGTCTTACTATTATTGCAGTGGGACAAATGGTTCAAGAACACACTAATAACAGGCTTACAGAGCTTTGACATACCTATGGACAGACGGGAAGCAGTAGCTAAGGATTTGCCACGTTGACATTCTGGAACTGGAGAGAGAGCGATTTGTTTTTGTCTCTCTTGACAGTTGGGAAGCCAGGAAAGCAGAATTAGAATTGCAACCAGTTGTAGGTTCTTCCAGAGGAGTGGCAGCCTGACCAAGATGGGCTAGAGGAAATTAAAGCATGCTTGTCGCGTGCTCTGTTCAGAACTATTTCCTTAGATGTAACCATCACCATCTTTCATTTCAGAAGATGCTCTTTCTATGATTCCAAGGCATCTTATGCCCACACACAGATTTAAGAAAGTCACATAGCAAAAGACGAGAGAACAAAACTTGAACAGCAAAGAAATTTCTTTTCAGCCCCTTTAACTGCATCGAGCTGAAAAGTGGAATGGCAGAAAGCAAGTCTTAAGTAAGTAAATGTTAGTTGCTCAGTCGTGCCCGACTCTTTGCGATCCCATGGACCACTGCCCACCAGGCCCCTGTGTCCATGAGATTTTCCAGGCAAGGATACTGGAGTGGGCTGCCATTTCTTTCTCCAGGGCATCTTCCCTGTCTTAGGTATACGCTAAGTGTATCGAAGTTCACCTCGAAGCTTACTTAGGAACTTGTCTTCTTTAGAGATGTTGTTATTCTCATAAAAGTTTCAAGGATCCACAAATCACTAGTTATACACCAGTCCCCACCAGCTTAGACAAATCCTGACATTCCCTGGCAAACCAGAGTGAGACTTGGGGTACTTTTCAGAGCAAGAATGACAAGCTGGGAGGAGCTGATGGTCCATTGGAGGGGCAGCTGGGGGCCATTAAACCTAGCTGGTCATTAATCTTCAGGAAATGCCCAGAGCCAAGGTCAGCGTTGCTATTATAAACTAAAAATGAAAAGAAAAGGAAAAAAAAAAAAGAAGGAAGGCATGTAGCTCTTTTTTATGGATGATACAGTTTCAATTGGCACATATTGAACATTTCTAGAGATTTAATTAAGCAATCAGATTGCTTGAGTGCTCTCGATATTCAGTGCCTTTTATAGAGTTCTTTAATGACTATGCATAGAATTATTCTGGATACTTTATGGACCATGGCAAGTGAAGTTTTATGCCTTCCCAAGAATGCAGTGAACCTTGCCACCAAGACTCTAGCGTAAACAAAGGTTTTTGTTGCTGTTGCTCTTGTTTAGGGGGTTGGTGGTAGGGTTCTTAGACTTGTGTCTAGGAAAGCCAAAAGAATTAGTGTGAAGATCATTTACTTACACCAAAAAGCATTTGAGTTTGCCTCTAGGATCCATTTCACTGAAATGATAGAACCATTGCCTAGTGAGGCCAGGGGAGGCAGCAGACTTAATACTGTACCATCCTTCATTTATTTTCAAGGGCACAGGGATGCAAATAATATTTTCAGCATGAAGGATATAACAATGAACAAAATCTGTAAGATCCACATCTACCCATAGGGCAGCCTAGCACGGTGATTAAGGGAACTGACTTTGGAGCAACTCAGGTCATGTCACGTGCCATATGCTCAGTCATGCCCAACTCCTTGCAATCCTGCAGACTGTGATGCACCAGGCTCCTCTGTCCACTGGATTTTCCAGGCAAGAATACTGGAGTGGGTTGCCATTTCCTCCTGCAGGGGATCTTCCTGACCCAGGGATCAAACCCAGATCTTCTGTGTCTTCTTCATTGCAGTAGATTCTTACCTGCTGAGCCATCGGGGAACAACTTGGCTCCATATCTTCACATGTTCACTCACTAGCTGTGAGGCCCTGGACAGAGTCTTTAACCTCTCTGTGCCTCAGTCTCTTAAGCTTTAAAACAGAGCTAGAATAGTTCTTCCCTCAAGGAAGTCCTTGTAAAGACTTCATATAAATACACATGAAAACACTTAGAATTAACACAAAGAAAGTAACATGAACTACATCAGTAATCTATCATGATGACATCCTGGTGCACAGAAATAAGACAAGATGAAAGGAAACAAATCAGTAAACAAGACATCTGTGAATTATGATAAGTGGTATCAAAAACGACAATAATGCAATGCGACTGGTTGTTGTTGCTGTTCAGTCGTCAGTCGCGTCTGACTCTTTGCAACCCCATGGACTGCAGCACACTAGACTTCTCTGTCCTAAAATGTGGTTGGAGTGGGGATAAATTTGCTGGGGTATTCTTCTCTGATGCATGACATTTGTGACTCGCCCTGAATTAGTAGGGTCTGTCTTACTGGGATCTGGAGAAGGGCCATGCCCAGTGGAGAAAACAGCAAGCTCAAAAGGCCATGAAATGGGACTGAGTTTGGAGTGAGTGAGAGAAGACCAAGGTGGCTGGAATGTGCTAAGGATCTAGAGAGTGACACAGATGAAGTGGAAGAAATGACAGGGACCAACTCATCTGTGGCATTGTAGACCAAGCTAAGGAGAGGTATCTGGTAACATAAAAGTATCGTCTGGGATCTCCACAATAACTATGTGCATATGTCCGGCCTTGGACGCACAGCTACTTTACTGGCAGAAGCTTCACTGTGAACAATTCTAACACATAAAGAGTTTGGGTTCCGTTTTTAATACATTGAAAACCACTGCAGTAGGTGGAAGGAGTAGATGTCTGATAATCAAGTTTTGTGCATTTCAAAGCTAACTCCAGGGGTTATGCGGAGAATGAGCTGAGTGTGGGCAGGGGTGGAGGAGGAGAGAGTATTTCTGACCAGTCTAGATTTGTGGATTGTCTGATACTAGTCCGCTTAATTCATTTCAGTTGATTGAATTTAATTCACATTGACTGATTACCTATGGTGTTTGAAGTTTGTATCAAGTGGGAGAAATATAGTTAAGGCCCCTGCACTAAAAGAGCCTAGATTCAGTGGGGAGACGGACAATAAGAGTAGTAAATAATTTTATGAGTCCTGATGATTCTCTCCCAAAGCAAAAGAGTCAAATTAGGAGAGGAAGTCAAGAAAGGCTTCGGGAAGGAAATAACACTAGAGGTGAACCTTGAAATGCAAACAAGTAGAAATGAAACTCATCAGAGGTTGCAGAGTGAATACGAAGTGGAGGTGTGAACTCACCTGTTGAGTAGGGAACTGAAGATTGATGAGTGGAGTTGGGACAGAGGCTACTTAGAGTGATAAACGGTTCACCTGGAGAGGCTGTTGTTTCTCAGTCAGGTCCAACTCTTTGTGACCCCATGGACTGCAGCACACCAGGCTTCCCTGTCCTTCACCATCTGCTGGAGCTTGCTCAAACTCATGACCATTGAATCAGTGATGCCATCCCACCATCTCATCCTCTGTCCTCCCCTTCTCCTCCCGCCTTCAATCTTTAAAGCATCAAGGTCTTCATGAGTTGGCTCTTCACATCAGTTCAGTTCAGTAGCTCAGTCACATCCAACTCTGCAACCCATGAATTGCAGCATGCCAGGCCTCCCTGTCCATCACCAACTCCTGGAGTTTACAGAAACTCATGTCCATCTAGTTGGTGATGCCATTCAGCCATCTCATCCTCTGCCATCCCCTTCTCCTCCTGCCCCCAATCCCTCCCAGCATAAATGTCTCTATCAGATGGCCAAAATATTGAAGCCTCAGCGTCAGTCCTTCCAATGAATATTCAGGGTTGATTTACTTTGGGATTGACTGGTTTGATCTCCTTGCAGTCCAAGGGACTCTCAAGAGTCTTCTCCAACACCACAGCTCAAAAGCATCAATTCTTCAACACTCAGCTTTCTTTATGGTCCAACTCTCACATTCGTACATGACTACTGGAAAAACCATTGCTTTGACTAGATGGACCTTTGTTGGCAAAGTAATGTCTCTGCTTTTTAATAATGCTGTCTATGTTTGTCACGGTTTTTCTTCCAAGGAGCAACTGTCTTTTAGTTTGACGGCTGCGTCACTGCAGTGATTTTGGAGCCCAAGAAAATAAAATCTGTCACTGTTACCACAATCTCTCCATCTACTTGCTGTGAAGTGACGTGACCGCATGCCATGATCTTAGTTTTCTGGATGTTGAGTTTAAAGCTAGATTTTTCACTCTCCTCTTTCACCCTCATCAATAGGTTCTTTTACTTCCTCTTCACTTTCTGCCATTGGGGTGACGTTATCTGCATGTCTGAGGATATTAATATTTCTCCCGGCAATCTTGATTCCAGTCTATGATTCATCCAGCCCAGAATGTCACATGACATACTCTGAATGTAGGTTATATAAGCCAGGTGACAGTATGCAGACTTGTCGTACTCCTTTCCCAATTTGAGGCCAGTCCGTTGTGCCATGTCTGGTTCTAACTGTTGCTTCTTGATCTGCATACAGACTTCTCAGTAGGCAGGTAAGGTGGTCTGATATTCCCATCTCTTTAAGAATTTTCCACAATTTGTTGTGATCCACACAGTAAAAGGCTTTAGTGTAGTCAAAGCCCAAAGAGAAAAAGTAGCAATTGCTAATAATTGTCCCAAATGGAGATAATTATTATTCACATATGAGTACATATGTCCCTATTATTTTGCAAACTATAGTTTAACTATAATTGCATGGTAGTCCTAATACAGTGTTTAATCTGCTTTTTTTAAATCCAACAATAGAGGAGCATCATTCCAGATGAAGGATCACATCTCAACTATATCATTGCTTTTTGTTTTGTTTCTGTTTTCAGTTTTTATTAAAGTATAGTTTATTTACAATGCTGTATTAATTTCTGGTGTACAGCAAAGTGAATCAATTATATATGTACATACACATATACACATACATATATCCACTCTTTTTTAGATTCTTTTCCCATATAGGTCATTATAGAGTATTAAGGCGATGGCATCTCACTCCAGTACTCTTGCCTGGAAAATCCCATGGATGGAGGAGCCTGGTTGGCTGCAGTCCATGAGGTCGAGAAGAGTCGGACATGACTGAGTGACTTCACTTTCACTTTTCACTTTCATGCATTGGAGAAGGAAATGGCAACCCATTCCAGTGTTCTTGCCTGGAGAATCCCGGGGACGGGAGAGCCTGGTGGGCTGCCGTCTATGGGGTCGCACAGAGCCGGACATGACTGAAGTGACTTAGCAGCAGAGTATTGAGTAGAGTTCCCTATGCTATAAAACAGATCCTTGCTAGTTATCTGTTTTATATATAGCAGTGCGTAGATGTCATTCCCAACCTCCCAATTTATCCCACCTCTTTACCTCCTGGTTTATTTTCTATATCTGTGACTCCTCTATTTCTGTTTTGAAAATAAGTTTGTTTGGACCATTTGTTTTTAGATTTTACATATAAGTGATATTATATGATACTAGTCTTTCTCTGTCTGACTTACTTCACTCAGCATGTCTTAGAGAATCTCTAGGTCCATCCATATTGCTGCAAATGGCACCATTTCATTATTTTTTTATGGTTGGACAATACTGTTTTTTTTTTATTGGAATGTGGCTTTCTGTCATATGGATAGCCACCATATATTCAAATCATCACCTATTCCTGGAAATACCAGTTATTTCCAGGTTTTTCTTTTTTTTTCCAATTGCAATGTGTATGCTGCTATTGCTGCTGTTGTTTAGTCGCTAAGTCATATCCAGCTCTTTGCAACTCTATGGACTGTAGCCTGCCAGGCTCCTCTGTCCATGGGATTCTCCAGACAATAACACTGCAGTGGGTTGCTGTTTCCTTCTTCAAGGGATCTTCCCAATCCAGGGATCGAACCCAGGACTATTTGGAGTATTGTTGTAACATACAGTATATATATATATATATATATCTTTTAATACATGGAGTACAAAATGTTGTCCCAAATTCATTTTGATCATCTGTGGTATGGCAACTTGTGTGACCAAGGAATGCCCAGATTAAACATTATTTCAGGATGTGTCTGTGAGGGTGTTTGCAGATGAGACTGTCATTTGAATCAATGACTCAGTAAAGTGAATTACCCTCCCCAATGTGTGTGGACATCACCCAACACAGTGAGGGCCTGACTAGATAAGAAAGAAGAAAGAATAAGTCCCTTTCCCCCGCCCCCCCACCCTTGCCTCACTGTATGAGCTGGGGCATTTCATTTCATTTTCTCCAGGCCTTGGAATGAGATTTATACTATCATCTCCCCTGATATGTGCAGATATAAATATAGATATGGACATAGATATACACCACTATATATGTGTGTGTGTGTGTGTGTGTATATATATATATATATATATATATATATATGATGCAGAGGATGAGATGGTTAGAATCACCAACTCAGTGGAAGTGAATCTGAGAAAACTGCAGGAGAGAGTGAAGGACAGAGGAGCCTGGTGAGCTGCAGTCTGTGGGTCACAAAGAATCGGACATGACTGAGTGACTGAACAACAATATATGTAATTCATTCTTTGTTTCTAGACATGTGTGAGCTGAAGCATGATCTCCAAAAAGATAAATTCATACTGATCCTCACTGAATGTGACTTTATTTCAAAAGGAATCTTTGCAGAGGTGATTAAGCTAAAGATTTGACATAATAAGGTCATTCTGGATAATGGCAAGCCCTGAATCCAAAGACAAGTGTCCTTACAAGAGCAAAGAGAGAGGAGACACACCAGAAGCGAACACACAGAGCAGAAGGTCATGTGAAGTCAGAAGCAGAAGTGGGAGTTGGACAGCTACAACCCAAGGGACCCCTGGAGCCACCACAAGCTGGAGGAAGAAAGAAGGATTAATTTAAGACAATAAATTTCTATTGTTTTAAGCCACTAAATTTCTGGTAACTAGCTACAGAAGCCACATGAAACTATACACAGCCCTACAAATGAGTCCTGTTCTGATTCCCTCACCCAGTCACTGTGAACCATTCCTTATAGGTAAGTGTCCCAGGGGCTGGCAGTCCACCTACTTAGATCCCATCCTATTCATTAAGGAAACATTTATTGAGCACCTACAGTATGGCAGGCCTTCTTATAGGGTCTGTGTCCATGTGTGGTCAGTCACTTCAGCTGTGTTCAACTCCTTGTGACCCCATGGACTGCAGCCCACCAGGCTCCTCTGTCCATAGAATTATCTAGGCAAGAATACTGGAGTGAGTAGTCATGCCCTCCTCCAAAAGATCTTTCTGATCCATGGATTGAACCTGCATCTCCTGTATCACAAGCAGATTATTTACCCTCTGAGCCACCTGGGAAGCCTCATCCAGGTTCTAGATGAAAACAGAAGTAAGAAGACATGGTCCTTGCTTTTGAGAGGCAAACATTAGATGAACACCTACCAGCTAACCACAGGGTTACTATGGGTTCATTGACCGAGTTGAAAGCTTGGACCTTACACAGTGGATGATGGAGCTCTTAGAAAGCTTTAGATGGCTATTACCCACACCTCAGCCTCCCCTGATACTGGACACCTTTCCTGCCATCTCTTCTATGGCCAGCCTGGACATCTCCCTGTGGCCTGCTGCGAGTACCCCAGCTCTACACCTGCTGGCCCTGGTTTTCCCCCATGACCATAAATAACATCCCTCCATGGTCATTGCCCCAGAGTAAATATCTGGTCTCAGGTCCTAGCTTCATCTGATCTCTCAGTGGGGCCAAGGTGGTGCTTCATTAATTAATTTTTTTCATTCAGTCAAGAATCATTTACTCAGCATCTATTATTTGCCAGTCCCTGGCTGTACAAAAATGAATTAAATAAAGTCTTCACCCTTCAGATATTTGCCAGCTATATTAGCCTGCTAGGGCTGCCATTACAAAATACCACCACAGGGTGGTCTAAACAACAGACGTTTATTTTCTCACAATTCTGGAGGCTGAACTTCCAAGACCAAGGTGTCAGCATGATTGGCGTCTGATGAGGCTTCTCGCCTTAGGTTGTGGGAAGCAGGCTTCTTACTGTGTCTCCATGTGGCCTTCCCTGGGTGAGTGCATGCTCATGGTGCCTTTCCTCTCCTTTTAAGGATACCAATCCTGTTGGATCAGGGCCCCACCCTTATGATGTCACTTAACCTCAATTAGCTCCTTCAAGGCCCTCTTTCCATATTCAATCATTCTAGGGGCTGGGTTTTCAACATACAGATTTTGGGGAGGACCCAATACTGTCTCCAAGACCATCTAAGTGCAGAAGTGAAATACGTACAGACAATTGTCATAGTGTGGCACAAATCCTATAAAAGTATTAGGTATTTCTCAGAGGGGAGCTTCTCACCAGTCTAGGTGGATCTTCAATGAAAAGAGGGAGGGATTCAAGTGGATGAGATGAGGCGAGGAATCCAGGCAAACAGAACAGTCTTTTCAGGACCTGAACCTGAAATAGTGTGGTCTGCTGGGCAGAGGGCTGAAATACAAAGAGACAGTTGGGGTATCATGGACTTGGGAGTCATGCTGTGACCTCAAGAAAACTCCTATCCCTCCTATCATCCCTGTCACTGTCTTGTTTCCGTATTACAGTCAACACACCCTCCCTCTGCAACTCCAATCAAAAGGTTAAATCCCGGATCTCAGTCCTAGAAATATTTAAAATACAATCACAGCCCCTTATCTTTTGTATAACACTTTACAGTTTGCAAAGGCACCTTCACCACGTCATTTAACCTTTAAAACTGGAAGAGAACAAATATTATTATATCCACGTACATGAGGAAACCAAGATTCTAACAATAATAAAAATATTAGTAATAGTAACTTCCTTGGCCGAGGTCAGAGAGCTGTGTTGGAGTTAGTGTAGAGCTGAAACCCAGGGGGTCTGCCAGCCGATCCAGTTTCTCTTTTCAACACTACCTGTATTTTTCTCTGCTCTTTATCTCATGGTATGTCACATTTCTCCAGTAATGCATCTACGTCTTGACAGAGCTTTCTGGAAGAGATGTGTTAAGCAACAGAAGAAACTCTCTGAGTGGGAATGCTGGGCCCGGCAAGATTTTTTTTTTGGCCAGGCAGGCCTGTCTAAGTCCATTGAATCACACATGGGCCTCACGAAGGGCCAACCCAGAGCGAAGCCCTTGGGGATAGTTTGCCAAAAGGAGCGAATTAAAGCACTTCCAAGTCAGGAAATGCCAGGCTAGGCTTTTCTGTGGTGTTAACCTACTGGCCCAAAGCAGACCAAGCAGTAATTTACCTACAGCCTGGCCCGTTACCCACAATCCTTTGTCAGTGTTGCCAAGATAACGACTGTCACTACCATGGTCATTTTTAGTTTCAAACACAAACTTCCTATGGACTTGGCTGAAAGTCTGAGGCAGCAAAGCTTTAAGTCACTGAAATATGGGAGGAATAAGTTCCTTAAGTTTCCAATATCTGACACGTGAGTCCTTTGAAAAACGTTGCCATTTTGGATGGACGTGTCTCTCAAATTCTTCCCTGTGTCTCTGTCTTCTTGTGTGATCCATGCAGTCTAATTTAACTGAAGCTTTTCTGGGTGACTCAGGTACCCGTGGCCTTTCCAACACACACACATCTGACTCCAAGATAAAATCGAAGCTCGTCTAGCTTGGGAAGATGCCTTCACTGTTTCCCCTAACCTACCTTTCTGAGCTCATGTTCTCTCTCTGCAGACCCTGTAATCCAGGAATATGGAAGTAGTCATTATTCTTAGAACATTCACAGGACACACCATGTCCTATCTCATTGTTGAGTATTTATATATAGAATGGCTCTTATGAGCCCTTCACTCTTTTCTCTGCTTACAAAATTTTATTCAGTCTTGACTGTCAAGCTGGTCTGCCACCTCCTACATGAAACCTACTTCAAACCTCACAAAACCTCTCCCTTGCCATAATCCCAGAGTACTTTGCACAAACCGCTTTATCACAAGTATTCATGTGTCTGACTCCCTCACTTCATCTTTGTACTACAGTGTCTGCTTAGCACAGCCTTGGCCTAATGTAGGTGCTAAATACATAGTTATCGTTGTGACCAAATAAACGAGGACTAAACTCTTATTCATAAATATCGTTTACTTGGTGTTTGCTATGTGCCTGAGATTTCCCATATATGTCTCACTTAATTATTATAACAATCCAGTAAGTTCAGAGCTTGAAATCAAACTCAGCTCTCCTGTCTCCAAAATCCAGGCATTTCCTTTATGCGCCACAGCACAGCACATTCTGAACAAATCAACATTTTAAACCAAGAACAGACTAGGTGTTAATCAATTGGAGAGTGCTGTGTGGCCTTAATGCCTTGTTGCTGCTGATAGTAAAGGGACAGGGTGGGTTGAATGAGACCAGGATCAAGGGTTTGGATAGATAGGAGGGTCTGGGCAGGAAGTAGAGGTCAGAAAGGCAATATGGAGGGTCAGAGGAGAGAGCTGCTACCGAAAAAGGCAAATAAGTATTAAAAATCCATCACATAGAGACGGACTTGCGGGTGCCACAGGGAGAGTGATGCGGGAGGGATGGACTGGAGGTTGGGATTAGCAGGCACAAATTAGTATATATAAAATGGATAAATGGGGAGGTCTTACTCTATAGCACTGCATTCAATATCTTGACAAAGCATAATGGAAAAAAATATGAAAAAAATACATATGTATAACTAAATCACTTTGCTGTACAGAAGAAATTAACACAACATGGCAAGTCAACTATACTTCAATAAAGTAAGTTTTTAAAAAGATCTAGAACTTGGAGAACAGACTTACGGTTGCCATGAAGGAAAGGGGTAGGGGAGGGATGGATTGAGAGTCTGGGATCAGCACATGCGAACTACTATATATAAAATGGATAAACAGCAAGTTTCTATTATACAGCACAGGGAACTATATTTAATATCCTGCAATAAACCATAATGGAAAAGAATATGAAAAAGAATGTAGATGTATGTGTGTGTAACTGAATCACTTTGCTGCACACCAGAAATTAGCACATTATAAACAACTATATTTCAGTAAAATAAATTTAAAACAGATCTAGTATCTATAGCAGAGAAGGCGATGGCACCCCAGTACTCTTGCCTGGAAAATCCCATGGATGGAGGAGCCTGGTAGGCTGCAGTCCACTGGGTCGCTAAGAGTCGGACACGACTGAGCGACTTCACTTTCACTTTTCACTTTCATGCATTGGAGAAGAAAATGGCAACCCACTCCAGTGTTCTTGCCTGGAGAATCCCAGGGACGGGGGAGCCTGGTGGGCTGTCGTCTATGGGGTCACACAGAGTCGGACACGACTGAAGTGACTTAGCAGCAGCAGTATCTATAGTAGGAATCCAATATTCAAACATTTACAGAGCTAGGAAAGCAACATAGATGATTAAAGTAAAACTGACCACTTTCACTGTGAAATCTTTTTTTAAATTTTTTTCATTTCTATGACTCACATGGCCCTCTGGGTCTAACTTTGGTTTGACTACTTTTGAAAGCAATACATGCGCAAGAACTATCTGACATCCCACTACCTGCACACCAAGAAGAACAATAACACATGCTTGATGAAAAGTGGCAGGCAATGCTGCACCTCTGCGTGGAGATTAGTACCACACAGGACCGGGGGAACGAAGCACTGGCAGTGCGGATTCCAGGAGGGAGGTGAAGCCGGTATTTCCAGGTAGAGTCATATGCTAACAGGTCTGAAGGGTTATGGGAGGCCTAGTTAAATCTCAAACTTTATTGGGCCTGAGTGTCAATTGGAGACCTTGTTAAAACATATTGTAGCTTCCCAGGTAGCTAAGTGGTAAAGAATCAGCTTGACAATGCAATAGATTCAAGAGACTCGGGTTCGATCCTTTGGATGAGAGAATCCCCTGGAGGAGTGCGTGGTAACCCACTCTAATATTCTTGCCTAGAGAATCCCATGGACAAGAGGAGCCGGGTGGGTGGCTGTCTGTGGGGTAGCAAAGAGTAAGACAAGACAATTACAGGAAAGAATAAAAAAAAAAGCAGATTCTAGGACCCCACCGCAAGAGTTTCTGATTATCTGGGTGTCAGTGGATCGAAAAATGTGCATTTTATACAAGTTTTCAAGTAAACTGATGCTGCCAGCCCAGGGGCCACACTTAGAACAGTATTGGGCAGCGTATGAAAGGTGCCAACTCCAGTACTGGGCAGCCTATTTGGCGCTTCTGTTCTAGAGGTTTAGAGAAGGAAACTGGGAGCAGGAGACAGCCAAGAAAACCCTGGTCCCGGGACAGAGGCTATTGTGTTACAGATACTTTAGTGCTGCTCTGGGGAATACGCTTAAAGAGAGGGGTTAGCTATGAGACCTCCAGAGGAGTTCTTCTACCAAGACTTGAGGCTAGGGAGAAATCAAGAAGGCAAAAGATGCATGTAGAATTTATTGGAAATTAGAGAACCACAAATGGTATGGAAGAGGAGAAAGTTAAGAACCTGACATAATCTGGTTTAAGGTGGCAAAGTCCAAGAGATGGCTCGCTGGCAATTTTTTAAGCCTAAGAGGGGGATTTGGGAAAAAAACTGTGAACATCAGTTCTCTGTGTCCACTGAGGGTTGGTTGATAACCTGAGCATCCAGAACAGCAGGATAGGCTGCAGAAGGAAAAGAACTGCAGCACCCGACAGCTGTCAAGGACAGGCACAGGCTGCCCTGGGACTGCTGGGTTCTTACAATTCAGGTCTTTAAAATCAGATAAATGACAGGCTCTGAGCACACTGAGAGACCCATCTCCCTGACAGTGTTTCTCAAAGTACCTGACTCAGGCCACTGCTAGCAGAGAAGTTTGAGTGTTGCAGAGACAGAAGTAAGTGCCTCTGTGTCACGAAGCAGGAGAGGTATTCCCTTTTCAATTCCAACTCCTTGTTCTTGTTGAGTCGCTAAGCCATATCTGACTCTTCGTGACCCCACGGACTGTAGCACGCCAGGCTCCTCTGTCCCCCACTATCTCCTGGAGTTTGCTCAGATTCATTGCATTGAGTCAGTGATACTATCTAATCATCTCATCCTCTGTCACCCTCTTTTCCTTTTGCCTTCAATCTTTCCCAGCATCAGGGTCTTTTCCAGTGAGGCAGCTTTTGGTATCAGGTGGCCAAAGTATTGGAGCTTCAGCTTCAGCATCAGTTCTTCCCCTTTCATTATTTGGTTATTTAAAGGAGAAAGCCTTTCCGAGGTGATGTCTTTCCCACCTAACACTGGCCAATAGGTTGTTGTTGTTGTTGTTGTTGTTGTTGTTTTTAACTGAGAGGCCTCTTCAATGGCAGAGCGCACAATAGCATGTGTGAAGGTTGACTTATTATTTTGTTTCACAGTATTTGTTCCCTCTAAGATAGATAAGGCTAGGTTTCCTTTTAAAGTAGCAATGAAAAGTTTCCCTCTAAATAATAAATTTAGGAAGGCAGCATCCATTGAATTATAGCAACCTATCAAGCCAAGAATTCTGATGAGTGATTTCTGCAGGTACTACGTGGAAGGATGGTGTTTAGAAGTGAAAGTCACTCAGTTGTGTTCCACTCTTTGAGACTCCATGGACTATACAGTCCAAGGGATTTTCCAGGCCAGAATATTGAAGTAGGGTAGCCTTTCCCTTCTCCAGGGGATCTTCCCAACCCAGGGATCGAACCCAGGTCTCCTGAATTGCAGGCGGATTCTTTACTAGCTGAGCCACAAGGGAAGCTCAAGAATACTGGAGTGGGTAGCCTTTCCCTTCTCCAGAATATCTTCCTGACCCAGGAATCGAACCGGGGTCTCCTGCACTGCAGACAGATTCTTTACCAACTGAGCTATTAGGGAAGCCCGGTGTTTGGAAAATATTGATCAAATCTAAGCCTCTTCTTTACAAATGAGAAAACTGAAGCTCAGAAATGTAAAGGACATTGTCGGTTTCATATAGCGTTTATAAGTGGAGATGGGACCAGAGGTGGGCTTGGTCAGGATGGAGGAACGGGAAGCTGGGGACTGCATCACATGTGTCTAAAGCATCTTTTTGTCTAGAAGAGTGCCCGGTCCACCTTGGCTTGTGACACACACCTGTTTGCAGTCGCCTAGTCGTATATGACTTTGTGCAACCCCATGGAATGTAGCCTGCCAGGCTCCTCTGTCCATGGGATTCTCCAGGCAAGAATACTGGAGTGGGTTGACATTTTCTCCTCCAGGGGGTCTTCCTGACCCAAGGATCAAACCTGCATCTCCTTCACTGGCAGGCAGATTCTTTACCCATGAGCCACCTGGGAAGTTTGTAACACATATCACCCTGGATAATATGAACCCTATCCCCCCAGCACTGTGATCATCTCTCTATGTGACTTGACAAATGAGAACCTCTCTGTCCGGTCTGTAAAGTGAGCCTTAATTTAGGATGCTACTTGAGCACAAAATGAAGTATTACACATGTACACATCTCATTAAATCAAAAAGGTCTCAGAATATAAAGGAGATAGAAACCCATACTGCTTCTCTTCACAATCCCCTAATATTAATAATTTAATGACTGAAAAGTAATATCAGTGTTTCTCAATGACCTTATCCTGTTTTGAATAAAAAGAAAATAATTAAACATAGCTTGCAAACATTGTATTATTTCCTGAATTGACCCTTCTACATAAATTATTGTTCAGCAGTGATCTAAATTATATAATATTTTTACTAGAACTGTACGCTTACTTTTTCAAGGTTTTCCTCATTAAAAAGGCAAGAATGATTCATAATTAGCACACTCAAACACCAGCTTTGGAGGAGATGACCTTTGATTGTGTTGTTTGGAGGCAAATAGGTGTTTCTAAGGCATTAGAGCAGATTAAGTTCTTTAGGAGATGTTCATTCTCCTAGAAGTAGGGTTCAAACCATTTTATGATTTATTAATCCCATCTTTCAGAGATCACTAAAAGATGAACTTCGGCTTTGTCTAAACAATAATAGATTCCTAATGAACATGGCCAAATTAATACGTTTTTGCTGTAAATGCATTCAGCGAGATTCAGTCAACATAAATGCAGTTTGGAAACTGAGATTATTAACAAACCTTCAAGTTCAGTTCAAATAAAGAACCAAAAAAAAAAAAAAAATGCATGTGCAATCAGCCCGCCAGAGATGTTAAAGAAATGAGTGATTTCTAACCTCTGGTAAGTTAAACCTGTAACATCCATCCTATTGCACAAATAGATCATTTGGAAAGGTAAAGGTTACTTTCAGAAATAATAGTTGTATAAGGGTGTTGCGATCCCCAGTAAATTACAGAAGCAGCCTCCCACTTTCCACACTGAACGGAACACTGGAAGAACCTATTAATAGCATCGTTAGTTTCAAGGAGGCAGCTTACATGGAATTTGGATCTTAATGTACAGAAATAGATACTCATCTACTTTCCCTGCAATGCAACAACTTTAATGGAATAATCTTTTCAAAATGAAAACTCTGCCTTAATGAAAGCCCCCTTTTTCACTGAAATAAGAAAGTGAGACAACAAAAGTAAGTCTCTTAATTTACATGAATGATCTCCTGGCCTCACCAGAAATGTATACTTAAGCCTGGAAATTATTTTGTTGGAAATTTCCATATTAAACCTCCTGCAGAATACATTTAGTTTTAGATAATACAAACCAGGAGACATTAATTTTTTTTTCTGAAAATGAAACTTGTAAATATTTATTTTAAAGGATCAACAGGGTAAGTTTTCTGTTGTCTAAGCAAATTTAATACCACCATGTAAAATAGCTGAAGTTAAAAAGAATCAGTATATTTAAACCTGTAATATGTTAGGATTGTTAGCTACATTTTAGAATAGCAGACATTTTCATGCCCCAGGATCCAATTTTATAGTAAACTGATCTGCCCTTGAGAACAGAGTGTTTGTGTGTGTGTGTGTGTGTGTGTGCATGTCTGTGTGTGTGTGTGTGTGTGTGCATGTCTGTGTGTGTGAGGTGGGGATTGGGGGGGAATAAAGATGAAGGGATGGTTTCATTGACTATCTGAAGGACATCTTTTTTTTTATCTTTGGCCTCATCACACAACATGTGCAATCTTAGTCCCCCAATCAGGGATCAAGTCCACACCCCCTGCTTTGGAAGAGTAGAAATCTTAACCACTGGACCACCAGGGAAGTCCTGAAGGACATCTTAAGAAAACATGATGGGGTATGTTCCTTGTGGAATAAATTTACAATGTGGCTCCCTCCCCTACCCTGGAAATTGTATAATATGCAGCTTGTACAGCTAAATGTGGTGTCCCTGGTGCCAGGAAGGGACAGGAATGCTTTAAGGCATGATGTTTAAAGATGGAAATTGATCACACCAACCTTCATCCATGCACCCTTGCAATGAGACTTTGTAGAATTTCCTACCAAGAGGAGGGGTCTATTTCCTCAACCTTTGAAAGTGGGCTGACCTCATGATTTGCTTCCACCCACAGAATGTTTCATGGTGGTGGTGTTGTGTTCACTCACTAAGTCATGTCCAACTCTTTGAGACCCCATGGACTGTAGCACACTAGGCCTCCCTGTCCCTCACAATCTCTCAGAGTTCACCCAAATTCATGTCCATTAAATCAGTGATTCCGTCCCACCATCTCATCCTCTACTGATCCCTTCTCCTTTTGCCTTCAATCTTTCCCAGCACTGGGGATTTTCCATTGAGTAAGCTCTTCCCATCAGGTGGCCCAAGTATTGAAGTTTCAGCTTCAGCATCAGTCTTTCCATGAATATTCAGGGTTGATTTCATTTAGGACTGACTGGTTTGATCACCTTGCTGTCCAAGGGACTCAGGAGTCTTCTCCAGCACCACAATTGGAAACCATAAGTTCTTTGGTGCTCACCCTTCCTTATGGCCAAACTCTCATCCATACCTTGACTACTGGAAGAACCATAGCTTTGACTAGATTGACCTTTGTTGGCAAAGAAATGTCTCTGCTTTTTAATATGCTGTCTAGGTTGGTCATAGCTTTTCTTCCAAGGAGCAAGTGTCTTTTAATTTCATGGCTGCAGTCACCATCTGCAGTGATTTTGGAGCCCCAAACAATAAAGTCTCTCATTGTTTCCATTGTTTCCCCATCTATTTGCTATGAAGTGATGGAACCAGATGCCATGATCTTAGTTATCTGAATGTTGAGTTTTAAGCGAACTTTTTCACTCTCCGCTTTCACTTTCATCAAGAGGCTCTTTAGTTCTTCTTCACTTTCTGCCATAAGGGTGGTGTCAGATGTGTACCTGAGGTTATTGATATTTCTCCCAGCAATCTTGATTCCAGCTTGTGCTTCATCCAGCCCAGCATTTTGCATGATGTACTCTGCATATAAGTTAAATAAGCGGGGTGACAATATACACCCTTGATGTACTCCTTTCCCTATTTGAAATCAGTCTGTTGTTCTACGTCAAGTTCTAACTGTTGCTTATTGACCTGCGTACAGATTTCTCAGGAGGCAGGTCAGGTGGTCTGGTATTCCCATCTCTTGAATTTGGCACAATGTGTTGTGATCCACACAGTCAAAGGCTTTGGCATAGTCAATAAAGCAGAAGTAGATGTTTTTCTTGTATTCTCTCGCTTTTTTGGTGATCCAGAAGATGTTGGCAATTTTGTCTCTGGTTCTTCTGCCTTTTCTAAAACCAGCTTGAACATTTGGAATTTCACAGTTCACGTACTACTGAATCCTGCCTTGGAGAATTTTGAGCATTACTTTACTAGCATGTGAGATGAGTACAATTGTGCGGTAGTTTGAACATTCTCTGACATTGCCTTTCTTTGGGATTGGAATGAAAACTGACCTTTTCCAGTCCTGTGGCCCCTGCTGAGTATTCCAAACTTGTTGGCATATTGAGTGTGGCACTTTCACAGCATCATCTTTCAGGGTTTGAAATAGCTTTACTGGATTCTGTCACCTCCACTAGCTTTGTTCATAGAGATGCTTCCTGAGGCCCACTTGACTTCACATTCCAGGATGTCTGGCTCTAGTTCAGTGATCACATTATCATGGTTATCTGGGTCATGAAGATCTTTTTTGTACAGTTTTTCTGTGTATTCTTGTCAACTCTTCTAAATACCTTTTGCTTCTGTTAGGTCCATACTGTTTCTGTCCTTTATTGAGCCATCTTTGCATGAAATCTTCCCTTGGTATCTCTAATTTTCTTGAAGAGATCTCTAGTCTTCCCCATTCTATTGTTTTCCTCTATTTCTTGGTACTGATCACTGAGGAAGGCTTTCTTATCTCTTATCTCTTTCCTATTCTCTTTCCGAAGAATAGGCTTGCTATTCTTCAGAACGCTGCATTCAGATGCTTATATATTCCCTTTTCTCCTTTGCCTTTCACTTCTCTTCTTTTCTCAGCTCTTTGTAAGGCCTCCTCAGACAATCATTTTGCCTTTTTGCATTTCTTTTTCTTGGGGATGGTCTTGATCACCACCTTCTGTACAACATCACAAACCTCTGTCCATAGTTCATCAGGGTCTCTGTCAATCAGATCCAATCCCTTGAATCTATTTGTCACTTCCACTGTACACCCATAAGGGGTTTGATTTAGGTCATACCTGAATAGCCTAGTGGTTTTGCATACTTTCTTCAATTTAAGTCTGAATTCTGCAGTGAGTTCATGATCTGAGCCACAGTCAGCTTCTGTTCTTGTTTTTTCTGACTGTATAGAGCTTCTCCATCTTTGGCTGCAAAGAACATAATCAATCTGATTTCAGTGTTGACCATCTGGTGATGTCCATGTGTAGATCTCACATGACGTGGGGCCAAAAGACAAAGTGAAAGTGAAAGTCACTCAGTCGTGTCCAAGTCTTTGCAACCCGACTGTACAGTCCATAGAATTCTCCAGGCCAGAATACTGGAGTGGGCAGCCTTTCCTTTCTCCAGGGGATCGTCCCAACTCAGGGATCAAACCCGGGTTTCCCACATTGTAGGCAGAGTCTTTACCAACTGAGCTATTAGGGTCCCCATAGGACAAAAGAGAAGCAATATTGTAACAAAGTCAATAAAGACTTAAAAACAACTCACATCAAAAAATATCTTTTAAAAATTAAAAACAAAAATACATGATAACCAGACACCTCAGACAGAGATGTCCTTCATCTAGAGTGGGACTGGTGTGTCAGCTCTAAATGTTCCATGAAAAGTTAACATACACCCAGGGCTAAAAGTGGTGCTTTCCTGGCAGCTCAAAGAGTAAAGCATCTGCATGCAATGTGGGAGACCTGGGTTCAATCCCTGGGTCAGGAAGATGCCCTGGAGAAGGAAATGGCAACCCACTCCAGTACTCTTGCCGGAAAATTCCATGGATGGAGGAGCCTGGTAGGCTAAGTCCACCAGATCGCAAAGAGTTGCATAGGACTGAGCAACTTCACCTCTCAGGTCTTAAAACAGATGGTGGACAGCTCTCCTGGAATTACCTACAGGGTACAATTTTTGCAGTAGATTTATTTCTCCTCTGTACCACCATTTCCCCCAAATTTTGCAAAAACACCTGGAATTTTACTCTATTCCGATTTTTTTTTTTTTTAACACTATGCTTTTTATGTTCTGGGAATCCTTTCCTTTTAATTTCAGTCTCATTAATAACAATTATTTAGGCATAATTATGAGCTCAGCTGGTTCCTTTGCTCATCAGTATGTCTTGTATTCAACTTACTTTCTATGGAGCTAATATGCCAACTGAGATGCTGCCAGCCATGAGAGGCAGACCCTCACCCTCACCCCCAGCCCTAGCAGTGGTCTGCAGAGTGGGGGCCTTTAGTATATCACAACTGGAAGTCTAGCTGTAGACCCTGCCAGGTTAGGCAGTTTAGCACCTCAGCCATGTTATCAAGATGCCAGAGGTCCCTCATTTTCCTGCTCTGCCAGGCTTAGCATAACCAGTGAGCTCATGATGGTTTTAAAACAGTGATAGCATTTCCCAGTGCCACTTTCAGGTAAACAGCATCTATGTCAGAAAAGATGTCTCCTCCCAGAGCACTCAAGGAAAATCTTTTCCAGAAGCAGCCTAGTATATTTCCCCTCTCCCATCACTGCCAGCGAGAATGAGACCATTATGATTGGCTTAACCTAACCATCGGAGAAGGCAATGGCATGATTCAGCACCTTGTGGCTGGAGTGGGGCTCACACCCTCAGTACATGTGTCTGTCTGGTATTTGGATAAAAGAATTCTGTTATCAAAATGAAGAGCGAATGACTGTTAATGGTGTTTCCCATAATACATTTAATTTTTTTTTTAATTTGTGCCAATATCCTCAAAAAAGTTGCACATGTGACAAACTTCCTGGGATTTCTTTTTTTAATTTTAGAAAAGATCTTTGTCCTCAACACTGAGTGATAAATACAGAATTCTCAGTTACGAATACTTTTTGACAATATTTAATCATTGATTTAATTTAGTCAATACCTTTAAAATGAGAGATCTATATGACAGCAAAAGTATGTATGGAATACAAACATCACAAGCAATGTAACAGATGAATGACTAAGTGGAGAAAAAAGTTGCAAATATCAGATAAGAGAATTTTTTAAAAGAGGGAAAAAATAGCAGTTCATATTGTGGTGTCTTAGTACTATTTCCCACTAATAAGAATCAATAATGCCTGGAGAAATAGCTCATTCCTGGTCTGGGACAGAACCATAAAGGATAAATAGAGAAATGTAAAGGATAAGCCTGAAACATTTGTCAAATGAGAAATTAAACAGGATACTAAAGATGACTAAGGTCATATTTGACCAAATATGGGGTAACTTGAATGTGAATAAGGGTAGTAAATGCAATGGATTGAAACACGTCCATATATTAAAATCTTATTTCATAATGATGCTTAAAAATAAGCAAAAATAAACAAAAACACTTTGGTTTTAATCATTGAAAATAGCTAGGGCACAGACCATGAACTCTAAAATTTATAGTAAAAAAATGATAGCTTAAACATGTATTTTGTCTTTTTAGTACAAATTATACTCCAGGGTAACCCAAAAGTTGATGAGGGTAAGTGTCTAGTTACAGAAATATTTCTCTCAGAAAATGACGCATGATTCATCTGGAGCATCACCAGTTTACAACACTAAGTAAAAGATCTGGTCATTGACCATCAACATCTGACTCACATCACAAAGTGAGAATCAGCTATTAGTGCCTCTTGATAAAAAAAAAAAAAAAAACAAAAAAAAAAACACGATGCCATCTATGAAATACTCTTGCCAAAAACTTGAACTTGAACCTCCAACTTCTAAAAAAGTCAAGCTTCCAAATTATAGGAAACACAGGGAACAAGGTAAATGATACCACAGGAGTGTAATCAGCAAAAGACATGCAGTGGAAAACTGCACAGAACAAACAACCCAGTTTCTTCTAAAAACATATTGCAATGAATAAAGGAGAGATAAAGGAGGAGAGGCAGATTAAGACTTAGAATTTGTTGTTCATTCACTAAGTTGCATCTGACTCTGCCACCCCAGGACTTTGAATCAGTGATGCCATCCAACCATCTCTTCATCTGTCGTCCCCTTCTCCTGCCTTCAATCTTCAATGGACATGAGTTTGAGCAAACTCTGGGAGATGATGAAGGACAGGGAAGCCTGGCATGCGTGCAGTCCATGGGGTGGCAAAGTCAGACACGACTGAGCAACTGAACAGCAACCATGACACTGTGGACAGACTTCATCCAATCAGCTCAAGGATTGGATAGATCAAAGAGTGACCTCTTTCAAGCAAAAAGGCATTCTGTCATCAGACTGCTTTTGACTCAAACAGCAACTCTTCCTTAGGTCTCCAGCCTGCCAGCCTAGCCTAAACATTTGGGATTTGCCAATCTATGAAATCCATTAATTGCTACTTTAATTAAATAAATAAATAAATAAGCATGCAAGCAAGTGAATGAATGAAAGAACAAATCAACAAAAGAGAGGGAAAAAACACAAGCAATTCCTGTTGGGTCTATTTCTCTGGAGAATCCTGATTAATACAGCAATTTATTATTTTTATTTTTTTCTTTTTTTAGGAAGCTTGTAACTCCTTTTCCTCCTCTTTGGCATCTCAGATTTCACCACGTCTCCAGCCCAGGGACATTTTCCTCTGTGAGAACCTCGCTCTGCCTCCCTTTTCTCTCCTGTTGAATTACTCTTGGATGTGCAGACTCTGCTCTGTTTCTTAAATTTTAATTAAATTAAGTTAATTAAAAATCTTAAGTTTTTTACATCACTATCTTTTCTCATTCTTTCTGGAAGAACTCTTTCACTCAGTCTTTCATGGTCTTCAGCCATATATGCGATCATTTTATTATTAGGCTTTTCAGTGTGTGTTTTTTTTTTTAATTTCAGCAATCCTATTTTGAAATTCTATAAACTGTGTCCAGTTCAAACTACATCAGGATTCAAGAATGTACTGCTGCTGCTAAGTCACTTCAGTCGTGTCCAACTCCGTGCGACCCCATAGACAGCAGCCCACCAGGCTCCCCCATCCCTGGGATTCTCCAGGCAAGAGCACTGGAGTGGGTTGCCATTTCCTTCTCCAATGCATGAGAGTGAAAAGTGAAAGTGAAGTCGCTCAGTAGTGTCCAACTCTTAGCGACCCCATATTGGTTCAAATTCTTTTAACTCTTAGGATCTGTCTTGAGGAGTATTCCATTTGCAATCAGAAGAAGCATGTTTATTGCTGTTGTTGCGTTAGTGAAGTGTTCGTCGCCCAGTCGTGTCCAACTCTCTGTCACCCCATGTGACCCCATGGAGCCCGCCAGGCTCCTCTGTCCATGGAATTCTCGAGGCAAGAACAGTGGAGTGAATGTTAGTTCCCTTCTCCAGGGCATCTTCCCAACACAGGGATCAAACCCAGGTCTCCCACAGATTCTTTACCAACTGAGCCATCAAGGAAGCCCTGTTGTTGGGTGAAATATTTTATAAATGTCAATTCAATACAGTTGGTAGACAGTGGTGTTCAGTTCTATTTACTTGCAATTTTTTCTCCCTACCTGTTCTATTGGTTACAGAGAGAGGCATCTCCAACTATCATTACAGAAATATCTTTTTCTCCTTCAGTTCTGATGGCTGTTGCCTTGTATATTGTGAAGCTTTATCTTTGGTATATATATACTTAGGATTGTTATGTCTTCTTGGAAAATTGACATTTTTGTCATTATGTAATGTTCTTCTTTATCCCTGACAATTTTCTTTGATCTGAAGTCTCTAATATAAATATACTCCATTTTTGTTGTTGTTTGTTTGTTTTTTGATTAGTGTTTGCATGGTATATTTTCACCCTGTACTCTTAGTATACCTGTATCACTATATTTAAAGTGAGCTTCTTATAGACATTGTATAGTCAAATACTGCTTTTGAATTTATTGTGACAATCTCTGTCTTTCAGTTAGTGTGTTTAGACCATTAACAATTAATGCAAGTATTTATGTGTTTGGCTTTAAATTTCCATTTTATTATTTGTTTTTTTTCTGTTTCCTCTGTTTTTTTCCCTTTTTGCCTATTTTCCACTCCTTGCTTTCTTTTAAATTATATGAACATCTTTTGTATTCTAATTTATCTATTGTGCTCTCAGATATCTCTTTGTGTATTTTGATTATTTAGGGATGACAATATATGTACTTAAGTTTAAACACTTTACTTAAAATCAGTATTTTATCATTTCATGTAGAATGTAGAAATTTTTCATCATATGAGTTCCTTTACCCTCTTTATTTTATAATGCTGTTGGCTTATGTTTTCCAAATATTTATATTGAATACCTTATCGGAAACTGTTATAATTTCTGTTTTAAATAAATAAGCATTTCAAATAATGCAAGAAGAGAAATATAGTCTATAATATTTACCCATATATTTCCAATTTCTGTTTTACTTCTTTTATTTCTGATTTTCCAAGTTTCCTTCTGCTATCATTTCCTTTGTCTAAAGAAATTAGACAATTTTGGCAATTCTTTTACAGCACATGTGCTGGGAACAAATTTTCTTAGATAGTCTTCATTTGAGCATGTCTTTATTTCATCTTAATTGCTGAAGAATATTTTCAGTGGATATAGAATTTTCTTTTTTTTTTTCCTTCAACAGTTTAGAAATATGTCACTTCCTTCTGGACTCTGCAGTTTCCAATGAGAAATCATCTGCCATTTGAATCATTGTTCCCTTATAAGTAATGCATCAATTTTATTTTCATTTTAAATTTTAATTTTTCATACAGTTGCTAAAGGTTACATTCCATTTGGGCTTCCCCGGTAGCTCAGATAGTAAAGAATCCACCTGCAATTCGGGAGACTTGGGTTTGATCCCTGGATTGGGAAGGTAGCATGGAGAAGGGAACGGCTACCCAATTCAGCATGGCTACCCAATTTAGTATTCTTACCTAGAGAATTTAATGACCAGAGGAGCCTGGCAGGTTACAGTCCATGGAGTCACAAAGAGTCAGACATGACTGAGCGACTTTCACTTTTTCACATTTCATTTACATTTATTACAAAATATTGGCTATATTCTCCACATTGTACAGTACATCCTTGAGCCTATCTTACACCCAGTAATTGGTACCTCCCTATTTTGCTTGCCGTCTGATTTTGTTTGCAGTTTGATTACCCCTCGGTAACCACTAGTTTCTTCTCTATATCTGTGGGCCTTCTTCTTTCTGGCATATTCATTAGTTTGTTGTATTCTTTTAGGTTTCACATATAAGTGATTCCATATAGTATTTGTCTTCATTTGACTTATTTCACTTAGCATAATGCCCTTCAAATCCATTCATGTTGCTGCAAATAGCAATTTTGAGGGAGTTCCCTGGTTGTCTCGTGGTTGTGATTCGGTGCTTTCACTGGCATGACCCAAGTTCAATCCCAGGTCAGGGAACTGATCCTGAAAGCCACGAGGAGTGGCCAAAGTTTTTAGAAAACTGCAACAACAACAACAAAAACCCACAATTTAAAAAAACCCAACTTTTTTCTTTCCAAATCAATGCATATTCATTGTAGAAGAAATGCTTTTAAAAACTAACAAAAGAAAAAATAAAGTTTCCTATCACCTAACCAAATAGAGGTGATTATTTTCCTCCATATATATATATATATAATATATATGTATATATAATATCTCTCTCTCTCAGTGATCTGAAGTTTAATTTCTACATAACTGATTTAATTTTCTAAGGTCAATCTACTTTTTACTTCCTCAAATATAGAATTTAATTTTCTGATGGCAATATTTGCTTCCTTTTAATGATCCTTTCCTTGCCCAGTTCACCCCTCATGCTTTATTCTTGCCTTTACATCTTATCCTTTCTACTTTTGAATTTATACTGTGACATTTCTCATCATATTAGCTTTCATATCAGTTTCTATTCTCTCATAGAAACCATGGTCTCCTAATATTATTGAGGCTTCCAAGAAAATTCTCAAATGTTTTTTTTGGATCCAGTGGAAAGTCACTTTGCAACAACTGTGCTTCTTCTGAGTTTTGATGTATGGTTTAGCTTACAATGGGCTTTCCTGGTGGCTCAAATGGTAAAGAATCTGCCCACAATGCTGGAGACCCAGGTTCCATCCCTGGGTTGGGAAGATCCCCTGAAAAAGGAAATGGTAATGACTCCAGTATTCTTGCCTGGAAAATCCCATGGACAGGGGAGCCTGGCAAGCTATAGTCCATGGGGTTGCAGAGAGTCAGGACTGATTGACTAACACTTTCACTTTTAGCTTCATGTTCTTTTGGATTATATTTTTTCACATTAAAATTATAATGGATTTTCTAGACTCACTGTCCATGATGTCCCTGATAGAGCAAAGTTGATAGGATACAGACTGTAAACCATTTCCAGAATCTACTAGATCTTCATATACACTGATATATAAATCTATTGTGTTTAGAAGGTGAGTGTTTTGGAGGTTGAGGGGTGAGGGTTATATCAATGCTTTGATTGCAAGTAACATAAAGACTAAAAAATCAGCTTAATAATTGGAAATATCAAAGATAAGTTAGGTTTCAGGTATGGTAGGATCAGGGCTCTAGGTCCACTTTCTGCCTTTCTCTTAGCACTTCCCACCTCTCTGTAACCACTTTCATCTTTAGCTGGATTTTATGTGTGGCTGTGAAAGTTCTATACACTTCACTATCCAAAAAAGCTTTGAGTTTCTTTTATCAATATCATAAAATCAAAGTCTCATGCTGTACTTTTATATTGGACAACTCAAGTTACATACTCATGCCCTAGGTGATAAGGACATATGATAAGAATCTTCCAGATTTCATCTTTCACATAGTGTTAAGTGGGGTCTGCATCCCACCAAATCTAGACATATAATGGATATAATAATCTCTGGAGAATTCCATGGACTGTATAGTCCATGGGATCACAAAGAGTTGGACACAACTCAGTGACTTTCACTCACTCATGGATATAATAGGAGATATCCCTAAAGAGGAAGACAGGCTGGACACTGAATATCACCTCCCCTTCCTCCCCTAAAATTCACTGTGCTGTACTTAGTCGCTTGGTCATGTCAGACTTTGCGACCCCTCCAGGCTCCTCTGTCCATGGGGATTCTCCAGGCAAGAATGCTGGAGTGGGTTGCCATACCCTCCTCCAGGGGATCTTCCGAACCCAGGGATCAAACCCAGGTCTTCAATATTGCAGGTGGATTCTTTACCATCTGAGCCATTAGGGAAGCCCACACAAAGATTATGGACACCTGAGTCTTTGACACTATGAGCCAATGGAATACATGTTCTGCCAGTCCCTGCTCACACATTCAGTACCTTATTTGGGGAAACTAATCTCTAAGAGTGTGATAGCTGTTGCAATTTATCAGTCAGGCAGATTCCCCTGGTTTCATGTAATGAATCATGTGTGTCTCTAACCGTTTTTCTTAATTCAACTCAGCAATCTTAGAGCTAACTAGAAATCCATGTTAGATTCTAAAAATAAGTTATCTGTTAAGGTCTATGGCAAGTTTGTTCTGAATTTTTCAGAAACTGAGCCAGGTGCTAACCATTTCAATCAACTTCAAGAAATTTAAGTTTCTTAAAATACTGTTTTATATCCAGCAATTTTTATTTATCCATCTAGTTAATTATTTCACAAAAAATGACCAGATGAGTTGCTCTTGTTCTTGTTCACAGTGATTGAATTTCTCCTAATTGAGCCTCAAAGTTTGCTCTGAGATTCCCAGCAGCCAAAGGAAAAATGGTAACATACTCAGTTCAGTTCAGTTCAGTTGCTCAGTCATGTCTGACTCTTTTAGAATATCATTTAGAATATCATTCTAAATATCAATGTATACCAGTCCTTTAAAAGAACTTTCTCAGTTCAGTTCAGTTCAGTCCCTCAGTCGTGTCTGACTCTTTGCCACCCCATGAATCACAGCACGCCAGGCCTCCCTGTCCATCACCAACTCCCGGAGTTCACTCATGTCCATTGACTCGGTGATACCATCCAGCCATCTCATCCTCTGTGGTCCCCTTCTCCTCCTGCCCCCAGTCCCTCCCAGCATCAGAGTCTTTTCCAATGAGTCAACTCTTCACATGAGGTGGCCAAAGTACTGGAGTTTCAGCTTCAGCATCAGTCCTTCCAATGAACACCCAGGACTGATCTCCTTTAGTATGGACTGGTCGGATCTCCTTGCAGTCCAAGGGACTCTCAAGAGTCTTCTCCAACACCACAGTTCAAAAGCATCAATTCTTCAGCGCTCAGCTTTCTTCACAGTCCAACTCTCACATCCATACATGACCACAGGAAAAACCATAGCCTTGACTAGACTGAACTTTGTTGGCAAAGTAATGTCTCTGCTTTTGAATATGCTATCTAGGTTGGTCATAACTTTCCTTCCAAGGAGTAAGCGTCTTTTAATTTCATGGCTGCAGTCTCCATCTGTAGTGATTTTGGAGCCCCAAAAAATAAAGTCTGACACTGTTTCCACTGTTTCCCCATCTATTTCCCATGAAGTGATGGGATCAGATGCCATGATCTTAGTTTTCTGAATGTTGAGCTTTAAGCCAACTTTTTCACTTGCATCAAGAGGCTTTTGAGTTCCTCTTCACTTTCTGCCATAAGGGTGGTGTCATCTGCATATCTGAGGTTATTGATATTTCTCCTGGCAATCTTGATTCCAGCTTGTGCTTCTTCCAGTCCAGCGTTTCTCATGATGTACCCTGCATAGAAGTTAAATAAACAGGGTGACAATATACAGCCTTGATGTTCTCCTTTTCCTATTTGGAACAGTCTGTTGTTCCATGTCCAGTTCTAACTGTTGCTTCTTGACCTGCATATAGGTTTCTCAAGAGGCAGGTCCGGTGGTCTAGTATTCCCATCTCTTTCAGAATTTTCCACAGTTTATTGTGATCCACACAGTCAAAGGCTTTGGCATAGTCAATAAAGCAGAAATAAATGCTTTTCTGGAATTCTCTTGCTTTTTCCATGATCCAGTGGATGTTGGCAATTTGATCTCTGGTTCCTCTGCCTTTTCAAAAACAAAAGAACTTTCTACATGGCACTAAATATTAAATAAGTATAAATCCTATATGAAGATTCTGAGCATTATCTTCTTTGTCAACATTCCTGTAGGAAATGCAATTTTAAGGGTATAATAACTGTTTCTTATAGTGTATTTCAATGTACAATGAAAATAGGATTATAATTAAAAATTATTCAATGAAAGAGATTCTATGAGGATCTCTTTATTATGTGTCACAAGTATGTGGCTGTCAAATTAAATTACAAATTTAATTTGATCTTAAGACAAAGTTTTAAATGTCTTGAAAAATGCTCAGATTCTAAATCCTTCAAATAATGTGTTTATTTCTTCACTCAAACTTTTGATGTGTTTTTATGATCTTTCATTCAACTCTTTCAACAGTATTCTTATTCCTCCAAATTACATTTCAGGAAGTGGAATCTCAGAGGAGTGAAATGCTTTGTTAAAGGTCAAACAGACAGTAATTGACTTGGAAGGGACTCAAACATAGGTGTTCTGATTCCAGATTAACAAATTTCATTTGTTAAGTATCTACCATGTGCTAGACAGTGCACTAGGGGCTGGGGTAGGTCAGTGCAGTTCAGCCTGTTAGTCATGTCCAACCTTTTGCAACCTCATGAACTGCAACACGCCAGGCTTCCCTGTCTATTGACAACTCCTGGAGCTTACTCAAACTCATGTCCATCGAGTCAGTGATGCCATCCAACATTCTCACCCTCTGTCGTCCCCTTCTCCTCCTGCCTTCCATCTTTCCCAGCATCAGGGTCTTTTCCAATGAGTCAGTTTGTCATATCAGGTAGCCAAAGTATTGGAGTTTCAGCTTCAGCATCAGTCCTTCCAATGAATATTCAGGACTGATTTCCTTTAGGATGGACTGGTTGGATCTCCTTGCAGTCCAAGGGACTCTCAAGAGTCTTCTCCAACACCACAGTTCAAAGCATCAGTTCTTCAGCGCTCAGCTTTCTTTATACTCCAGTTGAAAATATAATACATACATGACTGCTGGAAAAACCATAGCTTTGACTAGATGGACCTTTGCCAACAAGATAATGTCTCTGCTTTTTAATATGCTGTCTAGGTTGGCCATAGCTTTTCTTTCAAGGAGCAAGTGTCTTTTAGTTTCATGGCTGCAGTCACCATCTGCAGTGATTTTGGAGCCCCACAAAATAAAGTCTGTCACTGTTTCCATTGTTTCTCCATCTATTTGCCATGAAGTAATGGGACTGGATGCCATGATCTTAGTTTTATAAATGTTGAGTTTTAAGTCAGCTTTCTTACTCTCCTCTTTCACTTTCATCAAGAGGCTCTTTAGTTCTTCTTCACTTTTGGACATAAGGGTGATGTCATCTGTGTATCTGAGGTTATTGATATTTGTCCCAGCAATCTTGATTCCAGCTTGTGCTTCATCCAGTCTGGCATTTTGCATGATGTACTTTGCATATAAGTTAAATAAGCAGGGTGACAGTATGTAGCCTTGATGTACTCCTTTCCGTATTTAGAGCCAGTCTGTTGTTCCACGTCCAGTTGTAACTGTGGCTTACTGACCTGCATACAGATTTTTCAGGAGGCAGGTAAGGTGGTCTGGTATTCCCATCTCTTGAAGAATTTTCCACAGTTTGTTGTGATCTACACAGTCAAAGACTATGGTGTAATCAATAAAGCAGAAGTAGATGTTTTTCTGGATTCTCTTGCTTTTTCTATGATCCAATGGATGCTGGCAATTCTATCTCTGGGAATAGATAGTTGAATAAAATGTAATCCTTGCTATCAAAGAGTTGATAGAAAAAACAAATACACAAAAACATGATATTTGGGCTTCCCTGGTGGCTCAGTGGCAAAGAATCTGCCTGCCAATGTAGGAGACTTGGGTTTGATCCCTGGTCTGGGAAGATTCCACATGCCGTGGAGCAACTAAGCCTGTGGGCCACAACTCCTGAGCCTGTGCTCTAGGGCTGAGCAGCTGTAACTACTGAAGCCCACCCCTAGAGCCCATGCTCTGCAACAAGAGAAGCAGCTGCCATGAGAAGCACAAGCAGCACAACTAAAGAGTAGCCCCTGCTTGTCACAACTAGAGAAAAGCCCAAGCAGCAACAAAGACCCAGGATAGCCAAAAGTAAATAAATAAATACAATTAAAAAAAAACAACACGTGGTGTTATATAACAGTCAAAACCCTCAGTTTTTACTCAACTGGTGCAATGCCAGTACTAGCGGAGTAGATGTTGGGAATATAATATTGCTGGATAAGAACAAATTCTTCTGTAATGACATCATTCAAGATGCTCCTATTCTAAAGCTACCATATGACTCAGCAATCCCACTACTAGGCATATACCCTGAGGAAACCAAAAATTGAAAAAGACACATGTGCCCCAATGCTCTTTGCAGCATTATTTACCATAGGGAGGACATGGAAGCAACCTAGATGTCCATTGACAGATGAATGGATAAAGAATCAGTGGTACAAGTATACAATGGAATATTACTCAACCATAAAAATTAACGCATTTGAGTCAGTTCTAACGAAGTAGATGAACCTAGAGCCTATTATACAGAGTGAAGTAAGTCACAAAGAGAAAAACAAATATTGCATACTAATGCATATATATGGAATCTAGAAAGATTGTACTGATGAAGTTATTTGCAGGACAGCAATGGAAACAGACACAGAGAACAGATTTATGGACCTGGTGGGGTGGGGGGAGGAAAGATATAGTGGGATGTATGGAGAGAGTAACATGGAAACATACACTACCATATGTAAAATAGATAACCAATGGGAATTTGCTGTATGACTCAGGGAACTCAAACCAGGGTTCTGTAACAACCTAGAGGGGTGGGGCAGGGTGGGAGGTGGGAAGGAGGGGACACGTGTACACCTATGGCTAATTCATGTTGATGTACGGCAGAAACCAACACAATAATGTAAAGCAATTATCCTTCAATTAAAAATAAACTCTTACAAAAGGGAAAAAAATGCCCCTATTCTTATTTTTCTGCATTTGATAAAATATTCTGAGAAACATTAATGTCTCACTATGATTATATATTTTTTCATCTGATTTTTACTTCATGAATCTTTGTTTGTTGTTAGGTGTCTAATAGTTTATGATTCTATCCTGTGAATTGCAATTTTTATCATTAAAATAGTTATCTTTGTTTCATTTAAGGATAGATAAATTAACTAATTAAATTTTTTAAAGTGAAGTCACTCAGTCATTTCTGACTCTTTGAGACCCCATGGACCGTAGCCTACCAGGTTGCTCCATCCATGGAATTTTCCAGGCAAGAGTAAATTTTTTTAAAAGTTAAACAAAAAGAGTACTTCTGGGCATCTCTTCCTAATCGTGTTCTATATTATGTGATACACATGTTAGATTAAAAGGCAGCCAGTATTGAGAGAAACACAGATCAAAGAGACTCAAGGAATTATCATTTTATGGAATTGCTGAACCTTTTTTGGAAAAATCAGAAGAGGGAAAGACATTCCACTTATCCCCAGGATTATAAAAATAACTGTTCCTGGCCATACTGTGAAAGAGCATTTGGTGGCTAAATGTGGTTCTGATGAGGAAAAGGTTTTCAAAGGTAAACGGAAGTATCACGGACCAAATATTTCAAATCTCAAGAAAACGTTTGGTGATGGTGAGATTGTTGCAGGAAGGCGACCCCTTCCAGGGCCTGCGAGTGGCCTCTTGTCTAACACTCGGAAGTGAATTGACTGAGGAGACACACGTGCTGACAAAGCTAGAGACTTGTTGGGAAGGGGCACCCGGGTGGAGAGCAGCAGGGCAAGGGAACCCAGGAGAACAGCTCTACCAGGTGGCTCAGTCTCGGGCTTTATGGCGAGGGGATTAGTTTCCAGATTGTCTCTGTCTGATCGTTCTGACTCAGGACACTTCCTGGTTGTGCACGCATTGCTCAGCCAAGGTGGATGCCAGTGAGGATTCTGGGAGCTGGTTGGACATGTGGTGTCTCCTTTTGACCTTTCCTAAACTCTTTCCATTGGTGGTTCCTTACAAGGACCTCCTGTGGTACAACAGCGTGCGCACATGGTTACCATGGTGACGGGCCAGGGTGGGTAGTTTTCAGTCAGTGCGCTTCCGCTAACGGGCCTAGTGGTAGTTTCACATCAAGTGACCAAGTCGTGAGTGTTTTGCCTTGGAAATGGTTCCGTAGACACCAAATGACTGTCCGTGAGGAAGCCCAAAGGAATCTGACCTAGCGTCTGTCCTTTTCACTCCTGGTTTATAAAATAATTTTTCAAATCAAGCTTCATGTGAAACAATATACAGAACCGGTCAAAGGGGAACTACTCTGGTTTCCTGAATCCATTGTGGGGTACGAGGACCCCACCCACACTGAGTCCCCATCACCTCACTGACCAAGGCTCCAGGTGAACCCTGAAGCACTATTTGAAAACTGGTTCTGCTAACTCAAAGGGTCACTGCTTCTAGGAGTCTATAAAATAAGAGATAATGATTGCTTTCCCATGGTACTGAAGAAGACTCTTGAGAGTCCCTTGGACAGCAAGGCTATCAAACCACTCAATCCTAAAGGAAATCAACCCTGACTGACTATTCATTGGAAGGACTGATGCTGAAGGTGAAGCTCCAACACTTTGGCCACCTGATATGAAGAGCCAACTCATCTGAAAAGACCCTGATGCTGGGAAAATTGAGAGAAAAATGAGAAAGGAGTGGCAGAGGATGAGATGTTTATATAGCATCACTGACTCCATGGACATAGGTCTGAGCAAAACCCTGGGAGACAGTGAAGGACAGGGAAGCCTGGTGTGCAGCCCATGGGTCTCGAAGAGTCAGGTATGACTTAGCAACCGAACAACAACAAATGATTGCTTTCTCTCCAGTGGCTGTAAAGAATATGCCATTAGCAGTCTTCAGGGAAGTCTAATATTAATCATTTACATTCTTTCTTCTTTCCTAGTTGGTCACTTCAGTGCTTCAAATGCAAACAAAGCAGACAGATTCTGGGAGCTCTGATGAAAAAGAAAAGAAAAAACAGCTCATAGTAATGACCCCTCCCAAGAAAACACCCAGCAATCTTCCAGCTACAGTAACAGTAATCCTCAACCCACTAAGGCATCTAATTGAAATATTGATTCTTCAGTTAGGTCTCCAACTTAAAATTCCAGAACCGAGAGCTCCCCACCACACAGACACCCCTTTCACAGAATCACATCGCAGAGCACAGAGTGTTTTCTTAACATTAAGCTTCCCCAGGCTTTCGTTTCAATTAGTCATAAAAAAAAGATCAAGAAGGAAAAGAATTGTCGGAAAGATTCCAGTCAGTGTTTTATTGCCTGAAACTGTTCTCAGGATTAACCATTGCACAGCAGACAGGAAATTCTGCAGAAGGAGCAATGCTTTTCCCTTATAGATAGGAAGCAAAGAAAACAAAATTTACTCTCTTCTAAATGATTTGTCCAACTGTTTGCATTAAACAATCTCATTTGTGGCATTAATTTTTTTTTAATAAGTACACAATGAGCGCCAAGAAATTATCACAAATCCAACTTCTGCTATCCTTATATTTTCATTTAGGTTTTAAGAGCAACAAAAATCCCTTGACATTATTATCTACTCTGAATACTAATTATGTCACTACAACTGTGTGTCTGCTAATCTTCCAGAAATAATGTGAGAATTACTGGGATGCGATAGGAGCAGAATGAAATTAGAAACATATTTTGTGAATTTGTCAAAACCACCAGCTTTCTAAGAGTGGTAAAAGCACACATTCCAAAATTCTTTCATAGAAGGACAAATTAGCATGATGAAGATCAATGATAATTCTTAATACTGCACTTGGAGCACAGACCAAGTAGCTATAGCAAGGCCAGCATTCTGTGGCTTCTTTTATCCTTACAAAAAATTTAGCTCACTGCACCTAGGATTTTCATCTCAGAGCACCAGCTTCAACTCCAGATAAGACCTGTTTTTAATCATGCTTAATGGGCTTGGTTCCTAGGAGAATACGAATGAAGGTGCAAAGCTCCTTTCCAGCAGGGAGGAGAATAAACTTGTTCTGGGGACCAGGACCTAATCCACCCCTCTGAGGGAAGGAAAATGTTTATTACCACACTCTGTCTGCCACCTCATCAGTCCCAAATATGTCTTGATTGAGTGTTGTTCAGTCGCTCAGTTGTGTCCAACTCTTTGCGACCCCATGAACTGCAGCACACCAGGCTTCCCTGTCCTTCACCATCCCCCAAAACTTCCTCAAACTCATGTCCATTGAGTCAGTGATGCCATCCAACCATCTCATCCTCTGTTGTCCCCTTCTGGCTTCATTTCCCAGCATCAGGGTCTTTTCCCATGAATCAGTTCTTCGCATCCAGTGGCCAAAGTATTGGAGCTTCGGCATCAGTTCAGGGTTGATTTCCTTTAGAATGTACTGGTTTGATCTCCTTGCAGTCCAGAGAAGGACCACAGATGAAAAGCATCAATTCTTTTGTTGTTCTGTCTTCTTTATGGTCCAACTCTCACATCCATACATGATTATTGGAATGAAAGAATGACAATATTGTTATTCTCTGTTCATCCTGGGTGGAAAACAAGAGAGTCATGAGTTGTCATGCTTGGAAAAAGCTTTTTCACCATCTCCTCCTTCTTGTCTATTTTGCAGATGTGGAAACCAAGGCCCACCAGGTTGCCAGAGGCACACACAGGGCCAAAAGGGCAGAGCCAGAATGATATTCATATTTATTTCCCAAATTTCTGATCAAGGCCCTTTCCTCTACTGCAGGTAGAGGATATTCCACTTCATCTTCAAAGTTCAGAGATGCTTCAAAGGCTTCTCCTCCACCACCCTGGGCTCACCATGATGGTCCAGAGTCATGTCAGCTCTTTCTGGATGCCAGCTGCAGGCTCCAGGGATCTCTGTGTTTCAGTCTGGCCCACTCTGACATCTCCACACTCCACTCAACTTTTCCAACTAAGCTCAAAAGGCCTTTTTCTTTACTGACCCCCAGCATCCCATCGCATGCCTATAGCACTGCTGAGCTGCTCACAGTGTGAGGGCATGCATGGCAGACACACACACGCCACATCAGTTCACCCATGCACCACTTCATCTGGGGGATCTGATGTGGCTGACTCTCCTTCCCACCCCTCTGCCTGGTTCCATTCAGCTCCACTGTCATCTCCCATGACTGTTCTTCTACACCCCACACCCTGGATTAGGAATCTCTACTCTCCATTCCCCTGTTCCTAGGATTCCATCATTGTCCCCACACTAAACTCAATGTGCATGGTAAGAAAGCCTTACATGGGCTTTCCAGAGTCAGCTGGGCTTGGTTCTTCCCAATCATTTAACCAATGAGCATGCAGGCATCACATGAAAACCCTGTCAGCTTACAAATATTGACACAAAGGGTGACAGGCAGTTAGAGAATGCATCAGTTATTCCTCTTTTTTAATTTTAGATTTTTAAACTGGATTATTTTGAATATGGTGCACCTGTGCTCTTTCTAGTCCTCTCAGAGGAGCAGTGTTCCTGAACAGAGGTTTGGCTGCTTGTCACTCAAGAATATAATGCAAAGAGACAAGTGTTGGATGGAAGGAAAGAATGACTTGATTGAGGAAGCCAGCAATCCTGGGGAAAAGATGGACTCATGTCCCAAAGAACGAACTCCCCATTGCTGATCAGGGCCAAGAGTTTAAAAGAGGAATTCCAGGGATGTATAAGTGGAGGGAGGGGGCTACTTGCAGAACAGAACAGTCAACTCTGATAGTCATCTTGAAATTGGTCATGCGGTGGTCTGACGAGCATCAGATTGATTGTTTTAAGTACAGTTAGTCTTCAGTTCTAGGGTTGCTTTGTTCCCATTTCCTTGAGGCCAGTTCTCAGAACCCTGGCAGTTTATATCATGGCTACAATCTGGTTCTCATGTAGTTAACTTCTTCTACCTGGTGGGGTTTTCAGTATCTACACAACAGTCAAAAAACATAGCTCAGAATATTACCTGTAGTTCATGATAAGTAACTGAGTCCTTGATTCTGTTTAATGACTAAATTATTATTACTTTGACCTTCCCAGTTGGCTCAGCAGGTAAAGAATTCACTTCAATGCAGGAGATGAAGGCGGAGGCAAGTTTGATCCCCAGGTCAGGAAGATCCCCTGGAAGAGGGCATGGCAACCTGCTCCAGTATCCTTGCCTGGAGAATCCCATGGACAGGGGCCTGGTGGGCTACAGTCACAGGGTTGCAAAGAGGTGGACATGACTGAAGCAAACGAGCACTCATGCATTAATATTCTGTATTTCTTGACTATTTTCCTTTGTTTCTGTATTTTCTCATTTCTCTGATTAAATTTATTATTTTTCTAAAGAGGTAGGCTGAAGACATGGAGGGAGGGGCGGATCTATCCTGGAAAAGCCTCACAGGGTCCTAGTCTGTTACAGCAAAATAGAAACATAATTTAACTTAATTCTGCTTCTTGAAACTTGATATTAGTTATGAACAACTATGTTTTTCTTTAAAGGGTTCTATCACTGAGGTCATAAAATGTTCTATCTGAGAAGAATGAGATTCTTAATTGTGTTTACAATGAAATATATGAATAAATAAATAGAGCACATTAATATTGTATTAATAGCTGACTGTCTTCTAGGATGGGGAGTGCTATGCCAAGTGCAGCTGGTTGTATTCTAAGTATCTTTTTATATATCTGTTTCCCATACTTGATTCTAGGCTAATTGCCTGATTCAGATTATATGGCCAGAGCCCAGCATAGTATCTGGCACATGTTGAAAACTCAATACTTTTTGAATGAAACATTTATGTAGTCCTAAACTCTCTGGAAAAACTTGGCTAAGGAAGATATTTTCCCATGAACCACTTTTCCTAATATTTCTTAACAGAAGTCAGTATGCATTTAAATTCAAGTCATATTACATTACCAAAAATGGTTTATTTCCTATAATGTCATCTAGTTGCCTGTGTCTGCCCTCTAATACCAAAACAGAATAACACTAATTGCTCTTCCAAATATTTAAAGACCATGGTTACTTCTCTGCCAAATCTGTATTTCTCGAGCCAAATATTTCCCTATTCTTCAGTCATTTTCAAACACTATCATCAGGTTTTAACTCCTCTAAGCCTGCTCTTCAGGTGGTCAGTCTCTCACTTAGGATGTACCAGCCAGGACTACACACAGCATTGCCTTGAACATCTGACCAGATCACAATTCAGAGGGCCTGTCACCTCCTATGATATTAACGCTATACTTCTGTTAATGAGGCCCCAGTGCATCAACATATCCAGTAGCCACTAAACTATTATTATGTGTCGTGATCACTCCCACTCTTTCCCCATTTCCTATTTTAAGAGATGTACCTCCCACTGTTTAAGATCAATCTCTCCCCTGAATTCATAACCCCATCTCATTCTGCCTTTCCAAGGATTTCACACCATCATCCACCACTCTCCTTACTTTCTATGCAACCTCTTCATGTCTGTAGTCCCTTTCAAGCAGCTTTCACCATGCTCAAGTCTCTCATCTTAAAAAAAAGAATATGTATCTTCAAAGTTGTATCTCCACCCCCACCACATCTCTGAAATTCTCTTAGTGAGGTCACAAGTGACCTTAAATCCAGAAGACAATTCTAGCCTTCATTTTTTTCTTCTTTGAGCCTTCTGACACTATTGAAAACCACTCCTTTTTAAGACACACTCTCCTTGGTTTCCATGACATTGATCCTTCCAGATTTCCTCCTATCTCTGGATACATCTCCCTGTCTCTCTTTGTGGGATACTCTTTTTCAGCTCAGACTCCAGATGTTTGTGTGCCTCGAGGCTGTCCCTTCAGCCTCTTCTCTTCTCACTGCTCCTTGAAAAGTGTTATCCCTTTTTGTTATTTCAATTACCACCTAATGGATCTCAAATTCTATATACTCCATTCCAGACCTTTTGCCTAAGCTTCAGACTTTTTTTTTTAATTTTATTTTATTTTTAAACCTGAAACACTGTATTAGTTTTGCCAAACATCAAAACGAGAAAGTCAGAGTGTATTTCCTACTCATAAATTGTTCTTGCATATTCCATGAAATCTTGCAACTCAACATCAGCAAACTGAACCCAGCTGTCTCTACTACTCTCTCCTCCTCATCTCCCTGAAAGCCACGCAGTCTCCGAGAGACAGGAGGTGGGATGGGGTGTAAACAGATATAATTCGTTGAACAGGCTTCACTCATTGAGGTACAATCAGGCAAAGGTTTTACTTCTGCATCATCACTGAAATCAACCATTCCTGATCAAACCTCCCATCTTTGTTCTTTCTTGGAAGGTACTTCAAGTACATTATGTGTCTTACAGACCATGTTCAGTCATAAGAATGACCACCTTGAGTCTCTGTGGCTCACTTTCAAGTACAATCTTTGTTTTTAATTTCTATTTGAATTTTTTTAAATTAATTTTTGTAGAGTTGCTTTACGATGTTGTATTAGTTTCCACTGTACCACAAAGTGATCACCTATATATGTACAAATATGCTCCCTTTTTTGGATTTCCTTCCCACTTAGGTCACCACAGAGCTCTGAGTAGTGTTCCCTGAGCTATGCAGCAGGTTCACACCAGTTATCTATATGCTGTATATATGTCAATCCCAATCTCCTAATTCATCCCAACCCCCATTGTTCCCCTCTTGGTGTCCATAGGATTGTTCTCTACATCTGTGCTTCTATTTCTGTTTGGCAAATAAGATCACCTGCACATATTACTAGGTTCCACAGTTCAGTTCAGTTCAGTCACTCAGTCGTGTCTGACTCTTTGTGACCCCATGGACTGCAGCACGCCAGGCCTCCCTGTCAATCACCAACTCCCAGAGTTTACTCAAACTCAGGTCCATCACGTTGGTGATGCCCTCCAACCATCTCATCCCCTTCACCTTCAATCTCTCCCAGCATCAGGGTCTTTTCCAGTGAGTCAGTTCTTCGCATCAGGTGGCCAAAGGATGGCAGTTTCAGCTTCAACATCAGTCCTTCCAATGAACACCCAGGACTAGATTCCACATGTATGTGTAAATGTATGACACTCATTTTTCTTTCTGACTTACTTCACTCTGGATGACAGTCTCTAAGTCCATCCACATCGCTTCAAATGACCCAGTTTTGTTCCTTTTTATGCATGAGCAGCATTCCATTCTATGCATGGCCCACACATTCTATATCCATTCCTCTGTGGATGGACACTCAGATTGCTTCCATGTCCTGGCTACTGCAAATAGTGCTTTAATGCCAATCTTTTTAAAATCACAGCTTCAGTCTCTCACTGTTTCAGTCTTCTCTCCCTCCCCAATCCCACCCCCTTACACCAGCCCTTGCTACGATGGATCCTGACCCATGGACCAGGGGCCTACACCGAGGGAGGGAGACAAGCCCTGTCCTCCCCTCTTACTTTACAATGTTCCCCTTTCTCTGTGGCTTCCGTGTTTCACTTCCTTCATCTGGGGTAAGCACTTTCAAGTCACAGGGTGACTCTGGGCCATTAGCAACCATCACCGTGTCTCACTCTCCTCCCCAAAGTGAGAGAGTTGCAGGAAATGACCTCTAGGACCCCTTCCAAAGCTAATATTGGCAGATTCTCTGCTTCTCTGACACCAGTATCAACTCATTTGTCCACATTGCCTTGATAATTTTTGAACTCCTAACTGTCCTGTTCATCTACAGGCTCATAAAAACCATGGGCCCATTAGGCATGTTATCAGTAAAAGCAGGACATGAAGAGGCTGAGTCACTAGCCCTGGGAGCTCCAAACAGTCACATCGATGACCTGGCTTGTTAACATTCTCATCTCTGACACCATTGCCAAGGCTAGTGTATCATTCTGTATCCCACGTCACAAGTAGATCACATATATTTTCCGAAATCATGATCACATTTCAGGAAGGTAAGTTTACATTTTTACAATGTCCTTGACAGTAATTGCTTCCTTTATTCCTGAAATGGTGACCGATGGTCTCATCGAAATTCTATTTTTTTCTTTCTTTTTAAATTTCTTAACGGTCATGTAATAGTTTGGTTGTTTTGAAACCATCTTCCAGTCTTATAATATATTTATGCTATGGGATTACAAACACGAGAGCCATCTCATTGATCAAACTTTTGTCAGCAGTTGCATGGTTCCAAATAAGACTCCACATCTAAGTGCTTTCTCCAATACCTTAAATCACAATCTCCTTGTGAAAACATATTTCACTCAAGGTGACAGCAACCACAAATTATAACCTTGTGTGTGCACGTATGTGAGAATGACTTACTTTAATGTCATTTAACAGGAATACTGATGTAGCCATTTAAAAGGACAAATAGTGGTCCCCTACTCCACCCTTCTCTATAAATTCAAGACTCCCAGTGGCAACATCTTTCATGTCTTTCAGCAATTTCTTCTGGTATTTGATTCAATGTTTCTAAATAACATCTTTATAGCACTTGTTCCTGATTGTTCAACTTCAGACATTATCTTTTGGTTCCTGAGTTATGATATAGGTTTGGGCGCTGTGACAGAGACTAAGACAGCAATGGCAGAGCCTTAAAATAGAAGCTTATCTTTCTCTTGTAAATGGCAGAGCACCAAGTTAAAAAGACTCGTATTCACCTGATCCAAGATGGCTTGTCACCATGGCTGTATTTCATCCAAAGGGAAGGGAGGCAAGGGAATGGAAGAGCATCTTTCTTCCCCTTAAAGACACCACCCAGAAAACGCACATATCAATTTCATTTATGTCCCATTGTCCAGAACTTGGTGTCATGGCTCCCACAAGGAAGGCTGGAAACCCTGGTCTTTATTCTAGATAACCCCACTATTGACTAAAATCCTCTCGCTATGAAAGAAAAAAATATATATTGATGGGCAACAATCCGTTTTTTCCATGATTTCCTATTTTGGAAGGAGGATATTTTACCCTTGTAACTAAAACAGACACAAACACACCAATATGCATGCTTCATCCTCATCCTCCCAACACAGCTGTTAAACCACAATTTTGGTTAAATGAATATTTGATGTTTACATCATAAAATGTGATGAAGATTCTTGAGAGTCCCTTGGACAGCAAGGAGATCAAATCAGTCAATCCTAAAGGAAATCCATGCTGAATATTCATTGGAGGAACTGATGCTGAAGCTGAAGCTTCAATACTTTGGCCACCTAATGCAAAGAGCCAACTCACTTCTCCAGAGAAATCTACTGATGATCCTGTGAGGGTTCCCTTGTATGTGATGGATCACTTTTTCTAGACACTTTCTTTTAACATTTTGATTTTAATGTATCTTGGACTAATCTGGCTTGGCGTTGCCTGAGTCCTTTGAGCTCCCTGTACCTGGATGTCCATATATCTTCCAAGATTTGGGATATTGTGAGCTATTATTGGGGCTCCCCTTGTGGTTCAGTGGTAAAGAACCCACCTGCCAATGCAAGAGATGCAGGAGACACAGATTCAATCCCTGGGTCGGGAAGATCTCCTAGAGTAGAAAATGGCAACCCACTCCAGTATTCTTGCCTGGGAAATCCCACGGACAGAGGAGCCTGGGGGACTACCGTCCATGGGGTCACAAAGGAGTTGGACACAACTGAGCAGCTGAGCATGCAGCTATTATTGCTTTAAATGAATTTCTTCCCCTTTACTTTCTCTTTCTTTGGGTCTCCCGTGATAGAAATGTTTGCTTACTTAATGGTGTCCCATAATTCACATACGCTTTTTCATCCTTTTTTTTTCTTTTTGCTCCTTTAGCTGCCTAATTTCAAATGATCTGTGAGTTCTCCATGTTCACTGACATCCGGGTTATCTGCAGAATTTGGTTCCATGCAGCTGTAGAAGCAAGGTTCTCATTTCCTGCTGGCTGTCACAAGGGGCTGCTCCCAACTTCGAGAGGCTGCCCACGTTCCTTGGCTCATGGTCCACTTCTTTCATCTTTAAATCAGCAACGGTGGGTCTAGTCCTTGTGATGCTGCATCTTTTCTTCCCTTTTGTCTCTTCTTTTTGCCTTATCTCTCTCACGGACTCTTTCGCCTTCTTCCTCTGATTGTAAAGGCCCATGTAATTATACTTGGCCCATCTGAATAATCCAGAACAATCTCTCAATTTTAAGGTCAGTTGATTAGTAACTTTAATTCCAACTGCAAACTCCCTTTTGCCATGTGATGATAACAGCTTTAGTAGTAAAGATCAGGACTCCCATCTTTTAGGACCAGCTTGCCTCCTAAGAGGTGATTCCTAAAACCTGATGTGAAAGTGAAAGCTATGCTGGAGTAGCTCAGGGCTGCGTTGTTCCTCCCAGGAAGCCCCAGGACAGTGGTTCAAAGCCCCACCCTACCCCACCCAAAAGAGGTTAAACAGAGCATTTAAGGTCTTCATGCCTCCTTCTTTTTTTCCTGTGTATTTTACAGATAGGAAGTGAAGGTTTAGAGAGACCAAGTCATCACTCAAGATCACAATGCAGTTAATGGCAGAGCAATGAAAATAGACTTATTCATTCATTTACCCATTCAATGACACTTGCTAAGCCCTCCCACGCTAAGTGGTCCAGGGAGACAGACATGAAGGAAACCTGCTTCATCCACCTCTCAGGGAGTCTTGTTTGTTTATCTGGAATACAAACGCAATAAATGTGTTTGCATGCTTGATGCTGGTTCAGTAAACATTTCCACATATTTTTACATAGAAATTGGTTTTTCCTAAGAACATCTGCTTCAGCTCAAAGGCAGCTGTCAGGGCGATGGGACCTGATGCACACTCAGGCTGTGTGTCCTTAGGGAACTCACTTAGTAATAGTGTTTACCTGGTAAAGTTACTATGAGCAGGATTGAGGTGATACATGTGAATCACTGGGAACTAGGATGTAACAAGTGCTTAATAAAGGCATTAATAAGGCATTATTATGAAACTTCCTGAGTCTCAGTTTTACTGTTTATTAAGGGGTACAGTACTAATTATCTCATGGCATAGCTGGATGATCACCCCGTATAGTGCAGCTGTAACACATGCAGACCACACACAATTTGTTCAAACTCACAACTCATCCCCTCACTCCTTTCGGAGAAATGCTATTTACAGACTGACTAATTCTGTAGCTTGTACCTTCAATAAAACATTCATGGAGGGTCTTTGGTTGAGAAGAAATGTCACGGGGGTCGGGACTTGAGAGTTCTTCAGTGGATTTGAAAATACCTTCCTATGTGACTTTAGGCAAAGGGTTTGACCTTTATGATCTTCAATTTCCTCATCCACGAAGAACTGATTGCTCTAGGAAATAGTCTTTGTCCCCTGTTTTGTGTTTAAATTAACCACAGAGTTAAGCCATTCTCCAGGAGCACAATCTCCTAAATGCACTAGATTTGCAAATCTCCTTCAACACACAGTTTTAGATGTCAGTCTCACTGCTGACTCCTCTATTTTCCTTTTGCTGATAAGGCTGGTCCCCTTGAGGCAGATCTTGGCAAAACCAAAGGATGCCACGAGAAACCTGAAGGCAGCTGAGACCCTGAGAGACACTAGACAAATGAGAGGGAGCCAGATCCGAGAGAGAGGCTGATCCCTTCGATCCAGAGCTGTGGCGCCGGGGAGGAAGCAGCAAGCTCAGGCTGTCAGAAGAAGCCGTGGGAACACAAAACCTGAAGACAGATGAAGAAGGTAGGAAGAGGTGCACTTACTGCCTCCCACCGTCCAGTGATGTAGCACCCACCCCCTGAACTCGGTGCCCCTGTGTTAGGACGCGGCAGGCCCCATGTTGAGGAGGGCCAGGGAGGCCAAAAACAGCACTGGAAGATCTAGAAAGAAAAGATTCCAACTGAATCCAGAATCAAGCAGAGAACCAGGCCAGGTGTGGGCAGGAGGGGCAGGTTGTCTGATAGTGAAAAGCCAGCACCCCCAAAGCAGGGCCAGGTTCTGACCTTCAGAAAGGGTTCCTTTGGTTTTGCTAGAAATGGAGACTGTTAAGCTATCTCAGATAATAAACCTTTATTGTTGGGAGGCAAAGTCAACAAAAGAGACTGGATCACAAAGGAAGCTAGGTCATTGTCTAAAATGCAAGGCATCACCAATCCCGGGGATTTGCCATGTGTTCTCTCCTTCTGCTTGTGTCTTCTTGGTTTGCATCCCTGACAAGTTGATTTATTTTTCAAGCAAGATTAAAGGGAGAAAGTCTAGCTGGTCTCATTAATTACCATCGCCCAAAGGCTTCCCTGGTGACTCAGATGGTAAAGAATCTGGTGCAGTGCAGGAGACCTGGGTTTGATCCCTGGGTAGGAAGATCCCCTGGAGAAGGGAATGGCTACCCACTCCAATATTCTTGCCTGGGAAATCCCACGGACAGAGGAGTCTGGCAGGCTATAGTCCATGGGGGTCACAAAGAGTTGGACACAACTGAATGACTAACATTTCTCAGGCCCATCTTCATCATGACTCAGTGGCCAGCCTACAAATCGGCAGCACTCTAATCAAATATTTACTACACATCCCATAAGTAAAAACTCCTTATTCAAAGAACAATCTGTGCGTAGACACTCAGTTGTGAAGGTGATGTGAATGCAGATGTTGCAACAAGCACATGTAATGAACATCCATCAGCAAACATCAGCTAAAGAGACCACACTGGGCCAGTGCATGCTGAGCCCTGGACTCGGGAAGCTCTCATTCTGGCCCTCGTGGTCCAATCAATGGTGGCACCTAAAAGGATGCGGATGCTACCTAACATATCACAGGGACTTGAAATCTTGGTTTCATGCACAATAGTAGGCGGAAGAAAGAGGGAGTAAGTGTCAGGACCGAAAGAGAAAGAGGGTTCCGAGAGGACCCATCTCCGTTTTTCACTCTGGATGAGTTTCTCCTGGTCCCTCTGGGCGTCCTCGCTGTGGTCACTGGAATCACAGCCTTCACACGCAGGGGCACCCCTTCCTCTCCTGGTGTCAGCTGATGATGCCCGACAGAACCCTCATGCCTACAGGCTCATTGTTTGGGAATCCAGCAGACCTGAGGTCTAGCTCTGGGTCAGCTGTGTGTCTTTGCTAGGGTCAACCTTGCTAGGTTGCTGTGTTCTCATTTATAAAATTACATTGAGAAAAGTCACCTCATATGTTTCTCATGCATGGAGCACTGCATTTGGAATCATTCTTTTCATTACTTTTAGTATGTGGTTGAACAGCGTTTAACTCTTAAAAGCGGTGTTCATTCTGCAACAGAACGTGGATGGGACTTGGAACAGAGGGCATCAGGGACTCCAATGGCAGACACATGAAGGTAGACGGGAGATGGTTTCAGGGTCCCTGAGGCCATGGGACTCTAGACTATCTATTGCACAGCATCCTGGGGACCAGCCAGTGCCCTCATGCGAGAGGACCAAGGGTTATAACGTCGAGGCTATGGCAGTGCGGCTCAGAGAGTCCTTGGCTGATGTAACTCTGCAGGGGCAGAAAGGTGCTTCCTCAAACGCTACAAAAGGGCTATGTCCAGCATCCCGTTAAATACCCAGGAGCACAGATAACACTCTGGGGAGGGTTTCCCTTTCCTCCTCTGTACCTCCTGTCAGCAGGTGGACTGTCTGATGTCCAGAGTAGCACGGGACATTCAGGGAGAAAAGTGTGAGGCCTGGAGCACATAGAGCTGAACGTGATCTTCTCTCTTCGTGTTGAAAGACACATGATAGCTACAAAGGCAATGGTAGAAGAAAACAGGGGCTGAGAAAGCATTTACAGGTTGTCACATTTTCTCTCCAAGAACCATTTTGGGGCAGGACTGGATGTTTTGGGCTAAGTCAACCTCAAGCTTGTAGAATAATTCTCTTTTTTGGCCATGCCATGTGGCTTACAGGATCCTGATTCCCCATCCAGGGACTGAACCAGGACCATGGCAGTGAAAGCACGGAGTCTTAACCACTGGACTACCAGGGAATTCCCTGGGATAATTCAAGATATGAGAGGAAGGGATACTGGTTCTTCCTCTAATGTGGATATTGTGGGTGCTGTAGACAGCTTGAATCTCAAAATCAAAGTGATATGAACCTTATGCATTCCCCCCAGTAGAAGGGGCTATTGCACTATTATTCTGGGGGCGCTGCAGGGATGTGGGTCTGAAGTGGATGGTCGGATGGACTTTGCACCTAGCTCTCCAGTGGTCTGAAGTCCATTTAGGGATTTGCAGATGTTTCACTGTTTCAAGGGACTGCCCCAGTGGTTCAGTAGTAAAGAACTGGTCAGCAATGCAGGAGCCACAGGAGATGTGAATTCAATCCCTGGGTTGGAAAGATCCCCTGGAGAAGGAAATGGCAACCCACTCCAGTGTTCTTGCCTGGAGGATCCCATGGACAGAAGAGCCTGCACGCTACTGTCCATAGGGTCACAAAGAATCAGACACAGCTGAAGCGACTTAGCACACAGGCACACTGTATCAAGCCCACTTAAGAGAGTGACCGATTACCTTGCTTTGTTTGGGCTGGGCTGTGGTCACCCTGGCAAGGAACTTAGACTAGAGACTGCAGAGCCAGCTGCATGGCTGCCTCTGGGAGTTTGGAGGTAACATGCAGCTTTGCTGATAGCAAGATGTCACAGAGCATGCTTAGAGTACTGGAGCTGAGTGAGCTGTGAAGGAAAGGCAGTTTCCATGCAAAATGAAAGCCGGTAACTTGCCCCCATCCCTTCTAATTTTACCTGGGTACTTAATTCATCACTTGCTCTATGCCTGAAGGTTCATCCTCTTCAAATCCTTTGCCCAAACTTAAGTATGGCAATAGTCAATCAGCAAAAAAGGAAAATCATAACGCAGTTAAAGCTCAAATTCTGCACAGTGCACAGCTGTTATTATTATTATTATTTTGGCATTTTGGCTTTATGCATGAGCCACTTTACATCCTATAGAGCAGGCTGTTTAGGGTGACTATAATAAAATTCATATAAAGAAAACAGTTTAAATATCCATCTAATTTATATTGATTAATTTAGTTCAAGTATAATTTAGTTTTCTTGAATTTGCTTTGCTGAGTGGCTTCTTATTTTCCTGGTCAAATAAATTTCTTTCTCACCCTTTCCTTGCTGTACGAGAAAATGGACAAGATTCGATTATTTGGAACTTCCATTGACATTCTAGAAGCTGTCAGTTAATAAATAGTTATAAGCAAACAGAATAAAGGAGGAAGTGCTTTGAGAGAGGTAATTTGTAATGTGAAGTTAAAATCTGAATTGGGAATCTAAGTGAGGAAAAGCACAACCCTAATATGTTGACCGTGCTGGTGTTAGGTTGAATTCATTGTGTTGTTTGCATATTCACCTGAACAAAGAATATAAGGGGAAAAAACCAACCACCATTTTTATCTATTATGTTCTGGGCATGGTGCATGGTATTTTGAGTATGTTAATTTTTGAGGTTATGTGTAAAGCCAACCTCCATGTTTCCTCAAAATGATTTGAGTGTAAATAGCGCTTGCATCGGAGAAGGCAATGGCACCCCACTCCAGTACTCTTGCCTGGAAAATCCCATGGATGGAGGAGCCTGGTGGGCTACAGTCCATGGGGTCGCTAAGAGTCAGACATGACTGAGCAACTTCACTTTCACTTTTCACTTTCATGCATTGGAGAAGGAAAGGGCAACCCACTCCAGTGTTCTTGCCTGGACAATCCCAGGGACGGGGGAGCCTAGTTGGCTGCTGTCTGTGGGGTTACACAGAGTCGGACACGACTGAAGCGACTTAGCAGCAGCAGCACTTGCGTTACAGAATGGTAAGATAATGTAGGTAGTTAAACCTTGGTCAGGTGTTCATCCTTTATATAAGATAGGAATGGGTATATAAGACAGAGGGCTTCCAGGTGGTGCTAGTGGTAAAGAATCCACCTGCCAATGCAGGAAATGCGAGAGATGCAAGTTCGATCCTTGGGTCAAGAAGATCCCCTGGACGAAGAAATGGCAACTCATTCCAGTATTCTTGCCTGGGAAATCCCATGGACAGAGGAACCTGACAGGCTACAATCCATAGGGTCACAAAGCATCAGACACGACTGAGCACACATGCACACACACACATACACACACGCGCACGTGCACAAAGCAGAAACCCATTGTTAGTGACCTCACTGTGTGCATTTTGGGAGTGAAGCGGAGGCATTCGTAAAAGAAAGAATTGTCATGAGCTCCATGAAACCTTCAAAAGGAACATTCTAGAGTTAATCAGAATATGGTACTCTAACCTTTAGTTCCCTCACCCTTAAAACTGGGGTGATAACAGAAACTTCTTAGGGTCATCATGAGGACTAAGTGAGAAATATACAGCATTTTTAGATGATGCATTTGCATAAAAAACTCTTCCCAGTCACACTTCAACTAGCCGACTTATCCACTTTTCTCAGGTTCCATCTGAGCAATTGCTTCTTTTAAAAATCTCTCTATAACCCCCAGACTCTGGATTGGGTTCCCAATAGTTGTTCCCACGTGAGCCTTGTCATGACCCAGCAGGGGCCTTATCACTATAATATAACTGTTTGCTCAATTATCCATTTCCGGGATTAAGAGCTGAGCACCTAAGGGCAAGAAATTAGCATCACGCACTATTCTATGCCCAGTGCCCAGAGCCCTGCTTAGTTGACAATATGAACTTCACAAATACTGGTTTAATAAATAATGGTAAACCCTTGGCCTTGTTTACTTCACCAACTTGTTATTATCATTTTGCAGATGAAGAAACTGAGTCTTAGAAAAGCTAAGTAACTTAAGTCTAATTTACCTCTTGGGTAAATGAGGGAGCAGGATTTGAACCCAGGGTGCATGAGTCCAAAAACCACGCTTTTATCTCTATGTCATGTTGCCTTATTAGACCAACATCTACTGAGCGTCTCTGTGCTGGGTGCAGCACTGTGTATTTCCATAGTATCCATTTCCCCATTTTCTCCCTATAATGTTTACGTATTACTTGTTTCCTAATGTATATGTCACTGTGGTGGGTCTTTGCTGCTGCCCTCAGGCTTCTCTCCAGTTGCAGTGAGTGGGGCCGCTCTGCAGTATTCAGGCTCCTCACTGCAGTGGCTTCTCTTCCTGTAGAGCACAGGCTCCAGCGTGCATGGGCTTCAGTGGTTCCGATCCCGGGCTGTAGAGCACAAGCTCAATAGCATGACACACTGCTTTAGTTGCTCTGTGGCATGTGGGATCTTCCTAGACCAGGGATCAAACCTGTGTCTCCTGCATTGGCGGGAGAATTCTTTACCACTGAGCCACCAGGGAAGCTCATAGAATCTTGTTTCGACTCTGCAACAGTCTTTTGAGTCAGTTGTATCAGTTTGCCATGTGACAAAATTTGGCTGGAAGAAATAGTTACAAGCCCAAGGTCACAGGGTTAGCAGGTGGCAGAGTTAAGATCCAGCTCTTCTCTTTCCTCTGCCTTTTCTAAATTCATCTTGAACATCTGGAAGTTCACTAACTGGTGAAGCCAGCTTGAAGGATTTTGAGCATTACCTTACTAGCATGTGAAATGAGTGCAATTGTACAGTAGTTTGAACGTTCTTTGGCATTGCCCTTCTTTGGGATTGGAATGAAAACCAGTCCATCCTAAAGGAAATCAACCCTGAATAGTCATTGGAAGGACTGATGCTGAAGCTGAAGCTCCAATACTTTGGCCACCTGATGCGAAGAGCCAGCTTATTGGAAAAGACCCTGATGCTGGGAAAGATTGAAGGCAGGAGGATAAGGGGGAGACAGGATGAGATGGTTGGATGGCATCACCGACTCAATGGACATGAGTTTGAGCAAACTATGGGAGGTGGTGAAGGACAGGGAAGCCTGGCATGCTGCAGTCCATGGGGGTCACTAACAGTTGGAGACGACTGAGTGACTGAAGGCAATGGCACCCCACTCCAGTACTCATGCTTGGAAAATCCCATGGACAGAGGAGCCTATTAGGCTGCAATCCATGGGGTGGCTAAGAGTCAGACATGACTGAACGACTTCACTTTCACTTTTCACTTTCATGCATTGGAGAAGGAAATGGCAACCCACTCCAGTGTTCTTGCCTGGAGAATCCCAGGGACAGGGGAGCCTGGTGGGCTGCCATCTATGGGGTCGCACAGAGACGGACACGACTGGAGTGACTTAGCATAGCATAGCAGAGGAAACAGCTGTGATCATGACTCGGGCATTCGGCAAGCCCCAGCGGCCAGAGCAGAAAATCCCTAACAGTCGGAACCAACACGAGATCACCAGACCTAAATGAATCAGACTTACTCCTGGAATGTTCCAGCAGGCTTTGCTGATCTCAGACTTCTGCCTTGCTTCCCTGACTCCCAGCAACTGTGCCCTGCTGTTCTGGTGAGCTATTTATAGATCACCTGAAATATGTTTAAGAAGAGTTCATGTGTGCCTGTTGCAAAGCATTGTGGGAGGAATTCCTTTTCCCACTTCGAGGGAAAATTCAAGGAACAAAGGAAAATAAAATTGCTGAAAAAAAAAAGTACATGACTTAAGGCATTTGAAATCTGCTCATAGATTAATATTTCTCTCTTTCCTCTTCTCTTTTTAGCTTCTCTTTCTAGTAACTGAATGCTCAGTAAAATATTTGGCCAAAGGCAATATCTTATTTACGTAACAGTCTTTTGTGTGCATGCTCAGTGGCTCAGTTATATCTGACTCTATACAACCACATGGACTGCAGCCTGCCAGGCTCCTCTATCCATGGGATTTTCCAGGCAAGAATCCTGGGGTAGGTTGTCATTTCCTCCTACCGGGGATCTTCCTAACTCAGGGATCAAACCCCAGTGCCCTACATTGGCAAGCTGGTTCTTTATCCACTGAGCCACCTATAATGGTCTTTAGGTGATGTGTTATTTATTAATTTATTTATAATTTCTTTGGTGGCACTGTGCAGCGTGTGGGATCTTAGTCCCCTGACCAGGGATTGAACCTTTGCCTCCTGCACTGGAAGCACAAAATATTAACCACTGGACCACCAGAAAAGTTGGTGATGTGCTATTTTAGAAGTATTACATAAGCTTCCTTCCTAGCTTTCTCCTTTTCATTGCTAAAGGGGAAAAGATTCAGCATGATAATTTGATAAAGAATTCAGAGCTCTGTAGCATTTCCTTGATGTTCAGTTCCTATTATGCCAAACTCTCCTCTCTTTCTCTAGTAAAATGCAACTAGCAGTTGTTAAATAATTTTCCTAAAACAATAATAACTATACTGTTGTATGGAGAAAGAAATGTCAACCCACTCCAGTATTCTTGCCCAGAGAATCCTGTGGACAGAGGAGCCTGGTGGGCTGCCGTCTATGGTGTCGCACAGAGTCGGACACAACTGAAGTGACTCAGCAGCAGCAGCATACTGTTTTATATCAGAAATGTCATTGGATAAGAATGAAATAGTGACTCCAGCTAACAAATGCTAGAAAGATCGAGTATAAAAAGGTTAGCCTAGAATCTAAACCATCATTTCTTTGGCATCTTGTCAGGCATCATGAAGAATAAAATAAAGACAAAAGCACCCAACATAGACATCAAATTACCCAAAAAGGAAAAAATGAAATCATCAAAAGGAAAAGCAAAAGCATCAAAAAAGCAAATCATCAAAAAGGAAAGGCAGCCTAGAAAGGCACAGCTCATGAACATCGCAGTGGAGAGAAAGGGACTAGGAGAGGGTCAAGGAGGCCTGGGGTGCTGTGAGTTCAGGTTGCTGTCATCAACTGCCATAGGCTTACGGCTTAAACAGCAGGCATTACTTCTCACAGTTGTAGAAGCTGGAAGTCTGAGATCAGGGTACGAGCATGGTCCTTCTGGTGAGAATCCACTTCCTAGTTTGCAGATGGTTGTCTTCCTCACAAGGCAGAGGGGATAATTCTCTCTTTCATGTCTCTTCTTATAAAGGGCTCTAATCCCATTCATGAGGGCTTCACTCCCAGGACATAATTACCTCCCAAAGACCCCACCTCCAAATACCGTCCTGTTGGAGACTAGGCTTCAACATGTAGATTTCGAAGGGACACAGGCATTCAGTCCATAGTCTCTGGGCTCTAGAACCATCTTGGATGGCCAATTTGCTCTGTTACACCCTGCTCTAGAACACTGCTTCCTCACCTATAAATGACCTCATAGATCTTTTATGGGATGCTAAAGTTCTGAATCAACAGAGGATGAGATGGCTGGATGGCATCACTGACTCGATGGACGTGAGTCTGAGTGAACTCCGGGAGTTGGTGATGGATAGGGAGGCCTGGAGTGCTGCGATTCATGGGGTCACAAAGAGTCGGACACGACCGAGCAACTGAACTGAGCTGAAGTTCTGAATGCTAATGGAAGATGATTGGCAGATGAAAGACAAGTGTGAACTCTGAGGAAGAAAGGACAGGGACTTCCTGTATAAGCAGGGGATGACTGTGGAGCAAATGGGACTTAAGAGGAATGGAGACTCACAGCCCCCCACACCCCACCCCAGCGCCAAGAAGGAGGACTAGCACATGAGAAGTCAACCCCCTGGTGTGAGACACAGATGTCCTGGAGAGCAAGCACCAGGAAGGGACAGAAGGAAGTGACGAGAGGAGGTTCAAAGAGAGCAACAGGGTCAGGAGAAGAGTGCCGGGGAAAATCAGATTCCCCCGGCCTCCCCTCCAGTTCACCCTCTACAGAGGCTGCATGCACATTTCCCTACCATCCAATTATTAAGATTATAACACTGACCTGTGCAGAGTCTTTGGCATGCCTTCGGGTCGGTCGGTCACTCAGTTGTGTCCAACTCTTGGCCACCCCATGGACTGTAGACCACCAGGTTCCTCGGTCCCCAGGATTCTCCAAGCAAGAATACTGGAGTGGGTTGTCATTTCCTTTTGCAGGGGGTCTTCCTGACTCAGGGACAGAAACTGTGTCTCTTACGTCTCCTGCACTGGCAGGCAGATTCTTTGCACCACTTGGGAAGCTTGCAGAGTCTTTTAAAGGCCACCTATTGTCCTCAGTATTTAAACAAACAAACAAACAAACAAACCTACTAACCCTTCTTACCCTTGATTTCAAAACTCAATCATCTCTGAAATTCAAAGTTTATTCATACATATTTGGCAGCAAAACTTGATCTATTTCCTTTCTTTCTTGGGTGTGACTATTCATTGTTAAAATAACGAATAGGATTATCACAGGGCACTGCCCCAGGCCCACTGGGAATATGTATGATTTATGCAATACAATTACCATATTACACTCTAAAATCCAGAAAATTCTAACTCCAACAGCACATCTGGCCCCAAGGTTTTTGAACAACAGATTGTGGGTTTATAGTTTCAAGATAAACATGGTCCCCAGTGGCCAGCCCCTGCCAACCCCACCCTCTGCAACCTCAAGCTCATTTCTTCCGGACACACTGAGTCCTCACCATCATCCTATGCTACAGTCCCCCTCCTCCAGGGCTTGGTGTACTTTCCCCACCGAATGGAATATCTCTCTGTCACCACCACCACCCCCCCTTTTTTTTTCTTTTTAAAGTTTTTAAAAGAATTTTTATTTCCTGTTTTTTATTGTGGTAAAAGTCACATAATATAAAGCATCCTATTTTAACTATATTTAACAGTACAGTCCAGTAACACAAAGTATAGTCACATTGTTGTGCATGTCTCACCATCATCCTTCTCCCAAAGTTTTCACCTTCCTAAATTGAAACTGTCTCCATTAAACACTAAGTCCCCAACCCTCCTCCCCAGCCCTCAGCCCCTGGCATCTACTAATGTAGCTCTGACTCTATAAATTTGAGTATTCTGGGTAACTCGTGTAAGTGGAATCAATCAGTGTTTGTCTGCGCCTAATGTATACCAGAATGCATTTTTAAGGTTAACTTAGGTACAGACCATACCTTATATTTTTCCCCATGAGGGCTAGACAGTAGGCCCTCACCAGCCACCTACTTCACATATCTTCATATCTTCCCAGGTGGCATTAGTGGTAAAGAACCCACCTGCCAATGCATGAGATGTAAGACACACAGGTTTAATCCCTGGGTAGGGAAGATCTCCTAGAGGAGGGCATGGTAACCCGCTCCAGCATTCTTGCCTAGAGAATCTCATGGACCAAGCATCCTGGCGGGCTACTGTCCATAAGATCACAAAGAGTTGGACACAACTGAGCAACTTGGCATGCACAGCATACATACATCAATCCCAATTGCCCAGTTCATCCTGTCCCCACCCCCTTGATGTCCATATATTTGTTCTCTACACCTGTGTCTCTATTTCCACTTTGCAAATAGGTTCATCCATACCATTTTTCTAGATTCTATATACATGCATTGATATACAATATTTGTTTTTCTCTTTCTGACTTACTACACTGTGTATGACAGCCTCTAGGTCCATTCAGTTCAGTTCAGTCACTCAGTCGTGTCCGCCTCTTTGTGACCCCATGAATCGCAGCACGCCAGGCCTCCCTGTCCATCGCCAACTCCCAGAGTTCACTCAGACTCACATCCATCGAGTCAGTGATGCCATCCAGCCATCTCATCCTCTGTTGTCCCCTTCTCCTCCTGCCCCCAATCCCTCCCAGCATCAGAGTCTTTTCCAATGAGTCAACTCTTCACATGAGGTGGCCAAAGTACTGGAGTTTCAGCTTTGGCATCATTCCTTCCAAAGAAATCCCAGGGCTGATCTCCTTCAGAATGGACTGGTTGGATCTCCTTGCAGTCCATGGGACTCTCAAGAGTCTTCTCCAACACCACAGTTCAAAAGCATCAATTCTTGGGCACTCAGCTTTCTTCACAGTCCAACTCTCACATCCATACATGACCACAGGAAAAACCATAGCCTTGACTAGACGAACATTTGTTGGCAAAGTAATGTCTCTGCTTTTGAATATGCTATCTAGGTTGGTCATAACTTTCCTTCCAAGGAGTAAGTGTCTCTTAATTTCATGGCTGCAGTAGGTCCATTCACGTTTCTGCAAATGGCACAGTTTGATTTCTTTTTATGGCTGAGTAGTACCTGATATGAAGAGCTGACTCATTGGAAAAGATTCTGATGCTGGGAAAGATTGAAGGCTGGTGGAGAAGGGGATGACAGAGGATGAGATGTTTGGATGGCATCACCAACTCAATGGACATGAGTTTGAGCAAACTCCAGGAGATGGTGAAGGTCAGGGAAGCCTGGTATGCTGCAGTCCATGGGGTCACAAAGAGTCAGACACGACTGAGTGACTGAACATCAACAAATAGTCCATCATATACATGTGCTGTATCTTCTTTATCCATTCCTCTGTTGGTGGACATTTAAGTTGCTCCCATGCAGGAAATGGAAGTGAAACAGGTCTGACTCACCTCTTTATCCAGAAGAATACTCTGCACCTTTCTAGAGCTCATGCCAAAGGCTCCTTCCTCTGTAAAGCCATCTCTACTCTGTCTCTGCCCCTTCCCATATCCTAGACAAACTTAGCAACCAGCTCTTCTGTGCTCTTAACCGCATGCATGTTAGAATCTAGGCCACATTGATGGGGACCATCTGTTAACAGGTCAGGGCTCCTCCCTTGGCCTGTAGGTTCCGGATGATCAGACCTGCCTTCCTGATCTCTGAGCTCAGCACCCGGCACTAGGGAATGCCCGATGAATCGGAGTGGGCCCTCACTGAAGAGCAATCCACCAATCCATTTCTCCATGAAAAGATGAACTGACAAGGTTCTTCTGATGTAAGACAAGTAAGGAGACTAAGAAGCAAAGGTAGAACCCTCCACCCTCCTGCCCTGGGGCCTGGAAATCACCATTCTCCTCTACAAGTTCTCTGGTCCTGCCCTATCTTCCTCCATCTACACCAGCAGAGGCAGCTCCGGGACACAGAACATTGAATCAAGCTCTCCCTAAAGCCTCCTCTCCAGGCTCTCCCAAATGAAGACAGAGGCCAGGTGGTCCTCCTTCCAGTGGAGGCTGGGTGTGCAAAGGAGATAGTTCATCAGGAGTCCAGATAGAAAATATCTCTGATTACAATTCCAAGATTCGAATACAGATGGGGTAGACAAGAGCATTCAGAACAACAGTGATATGGGCCTAGAGCAGTAGGGCTTGCAAAGAATGTTTCCTTCCATTTTGTCATTTAAGTACATTCTCGGGGTAATGTAAATTACTCTGTATAGTAGATATTATTATTGTGCCCAATTAGTAGAAGAGGAAACTGAGGCTCAGAGAGAATAAGTATTCACAGTAAAAGTGAGAAAGTTCATAAAGAAAGAAGCTGTGGTTAAAGGTAGGTTTATGGGCTTCCCTGGTGGCTCAGACAGTAAAGAATCCGCCTGCAGTGCAGGACCCAGGTTCCATCCCTGGGTCGGGAAGATCCTCTGGAGAAGGGCATGGCAACCCACTCCAGAATCCCATGGACAGAAGAGACTGGTGAGCTACAGTTCATGGGGTTGGGAAGAGTCAGACATGGCTGAGAGACTAACACCACTTTCCCTTTCGCTTATGGGAAAAGCACTCAGATTGGAAGGAGAGAGTATTAGCCAAGGACGTAGGCAATACAAGGACTTAAATTTGCCAGAAAAGACTCACAAACTAATGGCAGGAAAGGAGGTTATGGGACCACGTATAAATGTTCAGGGCTAGGATCCCAAGAAAGAGAACACCGAATCTGCTCATTATGAGAACTAACAGTAGCAGAAAAGAAAAAAACAAACAAAAATGAAAACAAAACACACACACACACACACACACACACAAACAAAGGGGGTGGCTGGGGACTCTGTGGCACCACACAGCTGACTCTGGTTTGGATTAACCTTGGATTAAAAGTAAGACATGATTGTTATCGAAAATTTAGAAAACCTAGAAAAGATTGAAAGAAAAAATTTTACTTAAGAACATTTTTAAACCACTCTAAAGTTTCATGATATAAAATCGTTTTCAATGTGGTTTTATTTTAAAGGACTTTTTTAACATGCAAGTTATCTGTTCACTTTCTCCGAATCAATGAATGATTGATTGATTGAAGGAATGATTGATTGATTGAATCAATCATCTTACTACAACCTCCTCAACACTAGGTTTTATTATTTTGTTTTAGATATCAGATAATTTGATAGAGAATTTTTGAAAGGGGAAATAATCCCTCACTATACTTTTATTTACATTTATTTGGTTACTTAGGAAAGTTAAAAAAAAATCTGCAATTATTCATCAGCATATTTCATATTTGTCTCTGACCTATTTATGTTCTTCTCTGCATATCTGCTAGGGTCCTAATATTTGTATTCCCAAATTTGTGTGAGTTTTATATTTATTAAAACCTTACTGTTTGTTAAACTTTCTGCAACATTATCTCAGTTTTATTGATGGCTTTTTAATCTTGGTGATTTTTTTTTTTTTAATGTATAAAGGTTTTAAATTTTTATGTAGTCAGATCTATCCATCACATCCTTGGTGATTTATTCCATCAATTCTAAGCTTAGAAAAGTCTCCCCTTTGGGAGGTTGAATAAATATTCACATCTATTTTCTTCCAGATTTTCTAACAGTTAAGATTTTTTCAACATTTAACTCTTTAACCCATCTGGAATTTATTTTGATGTTCCTAGTGAGGTAAGAAATGTTCAAAATTCTTCTAAAACATAATAAAACACTTAACACCTCACATGTTTAGCTGATATTAGCATAAACCTCGAAGGCCAAGTGGTACTAGCTTCAAAGGCTGCAAATTTCTTAAATAGAGTTTAGGATTTCCCTTGTAACAGCACAGGGTACAAAATATACATTCTTGCCAGTCATTACTGCAACTGAGTTTATCAGCAAGGAGCACACCCAACATATGGTCTCTTTTTCATTATTAAGAAAAGTAAGTAATAAATAAGAGCCGGGGCTCCCACCAATCATTAGTAAATCCTCCAAAGAAAATTAAGCACATATTGGAATCCTTTCCCTAATGGGCTTGGGCAATCTCTCCGACTAAATCATTTCGCCAAAGAAAATTTCCCTTCCTTCCAATCACCGCCTCTCGTTAAAATCGAGGCAGTGACTCATTTTCAAAGAGCCCACGCGGAAGAAACCCGAGGACCCCGGTGTGATTTCTCGCCACGCTGGGGAAACATTTCTGCCGCTCCCTCCCTTCCAGCCCGAAGGCGGCCCCGTCTGGAGCTGCGCTGAGAAAGATTTGTGGCTTACGCTCCTGATGGACGCCAGAGTAATGGAATGGCTCTGTACTGCATCCTGTAAAGGCAGGCCAACAAGACATTGTGCTATTGACGGCTCGCATTATAATGGAGAAATATTAGTGGGGTATTTCAACAGGCACCCGGAGGAGAAACAGTAGCTATAAGAATGCCAGCGACTGCTTCCAAGGACAGCAAAAGGAACAATAAAAAAAAAAAAGGCGGGGGAGGGGGGAGCGGATTGGGAGCAGGGAGGAGGTGGGAAATGCCTCAGGGAGAAAAAAGAAAGTCCACTCAGAGAATATATGTTAATGCAAAGCCTGTTTGCACCAGGTTCTCGGGAGAAAGGCGCGCAAGGATCCCCGTAGGCGAGCTCTGCAATTACAGCATTATTAATTTATGCAGCTCTGCGGACCACACAGGGGACTTCAAGGTAATTAAGTTACAGATCAAGTCAGGTTAGTTTCCCTCTGAATATAAACAGTTGTGTTCTGTTTAACACACACTCAGGGAAAATTCTGTGGGTTTTAACCAAAGAATCGTCTCTGGTAAACATATTTTCTATGCAGAACCTGTCATCAATATAATGTTAGGGAGGAAAAAAAAAAAGTACTGTCCAGCAGTGGATTTAGAAGAGGAGTAGGAATGATGGAGGCTCAGTCAGTCAACCTCTCCATTAAGGAGGAGGGTAGGGAGCCTGGAGACAAGAGGTTTCCTGAGACCCTCCTATGGAGTCTGCATTAGTGATTTGCAAAGGTTCAGGCAGACCCTGGAAAAGGCGAAAGTGTTAGTCGCTCAGTCCTATGGACTCTTTGGCAATCCCACTGGACTGTTACCCAACAGGCTCCTCTGTCCATGGGATTCTCCAGGCAAGAATACTGGAGTGGGTTGCCATTTCCTTCTCCAGGGGATCTTCCTGAAGCAGGGTTCAAACCCCGGTCTCCTGAATGACAGGCAGATTCTTTATCACTGAGCCACCAAGGAAGACTAGCAGACACTGGGGATGAGGATAAAATCCATTATCATGGTCACCTGGAATGCTCAGAAAAGGATTAAACTGAGACATAACCCTTAAAAAGTAGCATATTGGACCCTGTAATTTTACTTCCAGGAATTCATTATAAGTAAATAATCACCCTGATGGCTCATTTTTTCATGTGTCAACCTGGTGGAACCCCAGGGTGCTCAGATACTTTGTTAAACATTATTTATTGGTGTGTCTGGGGGTGTTTCTGGATGAAATTAACATCCTGAATAGAATAAAAGGCTGAGGAAGAAAGAATTCTTCCTCTGAATCTGTCTTTGAGCTGAGACCTTGGTCTCCTGCTACAAAGATGTTCATCACAGTGGTGTTTATGATAGCAAAACTGCAATCAATCTGCCTTTTTCAAATAGCATTTTACTGTGAACAAATCTCTGTATCTGCAGATGTGTTTGTGGACCTCATCTTTTTTTCTTATTTTTTTTAGTTGAAGCATAGTTGATTTACAATGTTGTATTAATTTCTTCTGTATAGCAAAGTTATACATATAATACATTTAGTTTTGGATACTTTATAATATGCATATTTTAACTGTTTACTTTGGGGGTATAGCCAATTAACAATGCTGTGATAGATTCAGGTGAACAGCAAAGGGGCTCAGCCATACACATACATGGATCCCATATTCTTTTCTATTGTGATTTATCAAAGGATACTGAGTACAGTTCCCTGGGCTACACAGTAGGACCTTGATGTTTATCCCTTCTATATATAAAAGCTTATATCTGCTAACCCCAACCTCCCGTTCCATCCTTCCCCCAATGCCCTCCCCCTCGTCAACCACAAATCTGGTCTCCATGGTGAACCTCATCTTGAATGACCATGGAACCTCCCATTGATTAGTACCTCATAATTAGTGTAATCAATATGTATAACAACTTAAGAATATACTATATAAGCTATTTATATGTTCACTAAGTTGAAAGGAACACATTTTAAACACCAAAATATTGTAAGATTCAGTTTCTGCTTGCTGAATCTCTCAGAAGTAACTTCTCCAGCAGTTCCAACAAAACTTTTATAAATATATTTGCTTTATGACTAATAAAATGCCTAATCAAAAGGCATTCTTTATTGTATCTATACTGTCATTTACATAATTGAATTTTATGCCAGATTCTCTAATTCATGACCCTGAGTAACCCACATATCAGATATATGCTTCAGGGACATTTTTCAAGATTGTGAAAAGCATGTATAGAAGGAAAGCCATGTAGAGTATACTAGTAGATCTAAAGAAAATGTTAAGTCACAGTTAGTTACCTATTCAGTTCAGTTCAGTTCAGGTGCTCAGTTGTGTCAGACTCTTTGCGACCCCATGAATCGCAGCACACCAGGCCTCCCTGTCCACCAACTCCCGGAGTTTACCCAAACTCATGTCCATCGAGTCGGTGATGCCATCCAGCCATCTCATTCTCTTGTCCCCTTCTCCTCCTGCCCCCAATCCCTCCCAGCATTAGGGTCTTTTCCAGTGAGTCAACTCTTTGCATGAGGTGGCCAAAGTATTGGAGTTTCAGCTTCAGCATCAGTCCTTCCAATGAACACCCAGGACTGATCTCCTTTAGGATGGACTGGTTGGATCTTCTTGCAGTCCAAGGGACTGAATTGATGCTTTTGAACTGTGGTGTTGGAGAAGATGCCACAGTTCAAAAGCACCAATTCTTGGGCACTCAGCTTTCTTCACAGTCCAACTCTCACATCCATACATGACCACAGGAAAAACCATAGCCTTGACTAGATGGACCTTTGTTGGCAAAGTAATGTCTCTGCTTTTTAATATACTGTCTAGGTTGGTCATAACTTTCCTTCCAAGGAGTAAGCATCTTTTAATTTCATGGCTGCAGTCACCTTCTGCAGTGATTTTGGAGCCCAAAAAAATAAAGTCTGACACTGTTTCTACTGTTTCCCCATGTATTTCCCATGAAGTGGTGGGACCGGATGCCATGATCTTCGTTTTCTGAATGTTGAGCTTTAAGCCAACTTTTTCACTCTCCACTTTCACTTTCATCAAGATGCTTTTTAGTTCCTCTTCACTTTCTGCCATAACGGTGGTGTCATCTGCACATCTGAGGTTATTGATATTTCTCCTGGCAATCTTGATTCCAGCTTGTGCTTCTTCCAGCCCAGCGTTTCTCATGATGTACTCTGCATATAAGTTAAATAAGCAGGGTGACAATATACAGCCTTGATGAACTCCTTTTCCTATTTGGAACCAGTCTGTTGTTCCATGTCCAGTTCTAACTGTTGCTTCCTGACCTTCATATAGGTTTCTCAAGAGGCAGGTCAGGTGGTCTGGTATTCCCATCTCTTTCAGAATTTTCCACAGTTGATTGTGATCCACACAGTCAAAGGCTTTGGCATAGTCAATAAAGCAGAAATAGATGTTTTTCTGGAACTCTCTTGCTTTTTCGATGACCCAGTGGATGTTGGCAATTTGATCTCTGGTTCCTCTGTCTTTTCTAAAACCAGCTTGAACATCTGGAAGTTCATGGTTCACATATTGCTGAAGCCTGGCTTGGAGAATTTTGAGCATTACTTTACTAGCATGTGAGATGAGGGCAATTGTGTGGTAGTTTGAGCATTCTTTGGCATTGTCTGTCTTTGGGATTGGAATGAAAACTGACCTTTTCCAGTCCTGTGGCCACTGCTGAGTTTTCCAAATTTGCTGGCATATTGAGTGCAGCAGTTTCACAGCATCATCTTTCAGGATTTGAAATAGCTCAGCTGGAATTCCATCACCTCCACTAGCTTTGCTCATAGTGATGCTTTCTAAGGCCCACTTGACTTCACTTTCCAGGATGTCTGGCTCTAGGTGAGTGATCACACCATCGTGATTATCTTGGTCATGAAGATCTTTTTGTACAGTTCTTCTGTGTATTGCCTCATAACAAATTACCCCAAAGTGTAATGGCTTAAAGCAACAAACAATTGTTATCTCAGACTATCTGTGAGTCAAGAATCCAACCACGGCTCAGCAGGGTCCTTTGGTTCTGATTTCTTATAGGGCTTCAACCAGGATGTGGCCAGGCCTGCATTTATCTTAAAACTTAACTGGGAGTTTATCCATGTTTAAGTTCATTCAAGTAGTTGTTGACAGGAGTCAGTTCCTCATTAATTGTTGGCCTAAGATCGCTCTTTATTTTCTTCCTGACCTCTAGAGAGCAGCTCACAGCGTCAGCTGGTTTCACCAGAGTGGGAAAGCGGGAAGGCATGAGAGAAGACGTAAGTCAAGAGTCACAAAACTTTTATAGGTAGTGTTTCTGCATTTAACAAATAAAAATTCATGACACCTAAAGCAGTGCTAAGAGGAAAATTTATAGCTATAAATGTGTACATTAAATTGAAAATCTCAGAACTAGGAACAAAACAGCTAACTAAATCCATAGCTAACTAAATCCAAAGCTAACAGGAGGAAGGAAATAATAAGGATTACAGCAGAAATTAATGGAACAGAAAATAGGGAAACAATAAAGAAAATCGGAAAAAACCATAGCTGATTCTTTCATAAGATTAACAAAATGGATAAAACTTTGGCTAAAGTAATAGAAAAAGAGAAAAGACTCAAATCAGAAATGAAAGAAGGCAGCTCTCAACAAATTTTACTAAAGTAAAAAGCATTATAAAAGAATGCCATGAACAATTGTACTTCAACAATGCTGCTGACCTAAACGAAATGGACAAAGTCCTAAAAATATATCTATCAGACTGAATTATGAAGACATAGAAAATCTGAACAAACATATAACTAGTAAGGAGATTGAACTAGTAATCAAATACCTTCCAACAAAGAAAGCCCAGGACCATATGGTTTCACTGGTGAATTCTACCAAACATTTAAAGAAAAATTAACATAAATTCTCCTCAAACTCTTACAGAAAATTGAAGAGGGGGAAATGCTTCCAAACTCACTCTTTCAGGCCAGCAATACCCTGATACTAAAGTCAAAGATACTACAAGAAAAAAAAAAAAGAAGAAGAAGAAGACCAATATCCCTGATGAGTATTAATGCAAAATTCAGTTCAGTTCAGTTTAGTCTCTCAGTCGTGTCCGACTCTTTGTGACCCTATGGACTGCAGCACGCCAGACCTCCCTGTCCATCACCAACTCAAGGAGTTTACTCAAACTCATGTCCATTGAGTCATTGATGCCATCCAATCATCTCATCCTCTGTCGTCCCTTTTCCTCCCACCTTCAATCTTTCCCAGCATCAGGCTCTTTTCCAAGGAGTCAGTTCTTTGCATCAGGTGGCCAAAGTATTGGAGTTTTAGCTTCAACATCAGTCCTTCCAATGAATATTCAGGACTGATTTCTTTAGGATGGACTGATTGGATCTCCTTGCAGTCCAAGGGACTCTCAAGAGTCTTCTCCAACATCACAGTTCAAAAGCATCAATTCTTGGGCACTCAGCTTTCTTTATGGTCCAACTGTCACATCTATACATGACCACTAGAAAAACCATAGCTTTGACTAGATGGGCCTTTGTTGGCAAAGAAATGTCTCTGCTTTTTAATATGCTGTCTAGGTTGGTTATAACTTTCCTTCTAAGGAATAAGTGTCTTTTAATTTCATGGCTGCAGTCACCATCTGCAGTGATTTTGGAGCCCAAAAGAATAAAGTCTATCACTCTTTCCCCATCTATTTGCCATGAAGTGATGGGACCAGATGCCATGATCTTACCTTTCTGAATGTTGAGTTTAAGCCAACTTTTTCACTTTCCTCTTTCACTTTCATCAAGAAGCTCTTTAGTTATTCACTTTCTGCCATAAGGGTGGTATCATCTGCATATCTGAGATAACTGATAGTTCTCCAGGCAATCTTGATTCCAGCTTGTGCTTCATTCAGCCCAGTGTTTCTCATGATGCACTTTGCATATAAGCTAAATAAGCAAAATTACTCAACAAAATACTGGTAAATCATATTGAATAGCACATTACAAGGATTTTACACATGATTAAATGGGATTTACTACTGCAATGCAAAGATAGTTCAATGTATAAAATTAATCAATGTAATACACCACATTAACAGAATAAAAGGGGGACACTTGATCACCTCAACTGATGCAGAAAATCATTGAACAAAATTCAACTTTTTACATCATTGAAAAACACTCAACAAGCTAGGAATAGAAGGAAACTACCTCAACATTATAAAGACTGTATATGAAAAATCCACGGCTAACATCATACAAAGATAAAAACATTTTCTCTAACATTAGGAATAAGATAAGGAGGCCCTTTTTGCTACTTGTGCTCAATATACTACTGGAAGTCCTAGCCTGAGCTCTTAGGCAAGAAAAGGAAATAAAAGGCATTCAAGTTGGTAACGAAGAAGCAAAACAATCTCTGCAGATGGTCCTAATTTTATGTGTAGAAAATCCTAAACATTCCACACACACAAAAAAACTGCTGGATACGTAGTCAACACACAAAAGTCAGTTCTATTCCTATCCACTGGCAATGAACAATTTGGAAAGGAAATTAAGAAAACGATTTTATATGCAGTAGCACCAAAAAGAATAAAATTCCTAGGAATAAAATTAACCAAGGAGGTGAAAGACTTGTACACTAAAAACAGCAGAACATTGCTGAAATAATTGTAAAATACACAAATAAATGGGAAGACATCCACCCTTGTGGATTGGAAGATTTAATATTAAAAGATCACTACATAAAACTATCTACATGTTTAATAGAATGCCTGTCACTTTCAAGCGGAATTTTTGCCGAATAGAAAAATTTCTGCAAAAATAAAAAAATTCGTGCTAAAATTTACATTGAGTCTCAAGAAAATAACAGATAGTCTTCTGAGAGAAGAACAAATGTAGAGGTCTCACACTTCCTAATTTCAAGTCTTATTATGAAGCTATAGTAATCAAAACAGTGTGTATTGGCATAAAGACTAGTGTGTATACCAATGGACTAGAATGGAGCCAAGAAATACAGCTTCTTGTATATAATTAAATAATGTTTAACACAGATGCCAAGACTCAATGGGAAAAGAATAGTCATTTTAACAAATGGTGTTAAGAAAACTGGATATTTACATGCAAAAGAATTAATTTGGACTCTCACCTTGTGCCATGTACAAAAAATTAACTCAAAGTGGATCAAGGACATAAATGTGTGAGCTGAACTACAAGACTCTTAGAAGAAAGCATAGGGGGAAATCTTCACGACATTAGACTTTGCAAGGGTTTCTTGGAAGTGACACCAAAAAGCACAGACAATAAAAGTAAAACTATATCAACTGCAACTCATCAAAATTCAAAACTTTTCTGTGTCAAAGGACTCAATTAATAAGGAGAAAAGATAATCCACAGAATCAGAGAAAAGATTTAATAATCATTATTAAATTATTATTAAATCACTATTATCTGGCGTTAATACTCAGGATATGCTCAGTCCTGTCTGACTCTTTGAGACCCTATAGAGTATAGACTGTGTCCATGGAACTTCCCAGGCAAGGATACTAGAGTGTGTTGCTGTCTCCTCCTCCAGGGGGTTTCCTAACCCAGGGATCAAACTCATGTCTCTTGTGTGTCCTGCATTGACAGGTGGATTCTTTAACCCTGTGCCACCTGGGAATCCCCTATGAGATATCTAGTGCAGTCAAATTCATAAAAACAGAAAGACTGGTATTTTCCAGAGGCAAGGAGGAGAAGGAAATGGAAGTTTATTGCTTAATAAGTATACACGTTCAGTTTTGCAGTACGAAAAGGTTTGCAGTTTGGTTATACAACATTGTTAATATACTTAACATTTCTGAATTATACACTTAAAGATGGTACAAATGGTTAATTTATATTGTGTATTTTTTACTAAAATTAAAAGTGAAGTATTAGTCACTGCTGCATGCACTGTAGCCTGCCAGGCTCCTCTGTCCATGGAATTCTCCAGGCAAAAATATGGAATGGATTGCTATTCCCTTCTCCAGGGAATCTTCCTGACCCAAGGATTGAACCCAGCTCTCCTGCATTGCAGGCAAGCTTTTAACCATCTGAGCCACCAGGGAAACCCACTAAAATTAAAAAGAAAAATTAAAAAACAGGCCATCCAGTTAAAACTTAATTTCAGATAAATACTGATTGAATAATCTTTAGTCTAAATACAGCATGTTCTGGGGCTTCCCAGGTGGCTCAGTGGTAAAGGATCTATCTGCTTGCCAAGCAGGAGACGTGGGTTTGATCCCTGGGTTGGGACGATCCCCTGGAGAAAGAAATAGCAACCCACTCCAGGATTCTTGCCTGGAAAATCCCATGGACAGAGGAGCCTGGCAGGCTATAGCCCATGGGGTCGCAAAAGAGTCAGACATGACCTGCCAACTGAACAACAGCAATAACAAACACAATATGTCCCAAATCTTGAATGGGACATGCTTAGAGGAAAAAATTATCCGAAATTCAAATTTAACTTGTATGGGACATACTTATAGTAAAAGTATCTGAAATTCAAATTTAACTCCTCTATGAGAAGCAAAATTGCATGAAATTCTATTTTTATGTATAATGAGGAGCTAATAACTAGTAAATAGAATTATAAAAGGGTTACAGAAATTGTTTTTTAGCTATGGCAGCATTTTTAATTTACTGAAAACTTGAATTTATTAGCCTACCATGCCATCTAAGTAAAAAATTTATAAGTCTTTCCAGAGAAAGAACATACATATGAGAGGAAAAACGTATGTAAATGAAATCCCTGTAAGTTATAAGGACCAGAGTTGTCTTCATTCATGAGCCACTGGTTTTGTTTCAGATTGGTTAAAGTTTTCAGTTGCTGCTATCATTAACTGTTAGAATGTAAATTACTATGAGCTTAAGAATCATGGCATGTCGAGGACACTTTTGAAAACCCCAGGTTGTGTAGCAATACATATATCTATCAAAAATATTCTAGTATGGGTTGAGGGTGGGGAATTATAAGAAGGTGGTCAAAAGGTACACACTTCTAGTTATAAGCAAACACCGGATATGTAATATACAGCATGATGACTATAATTAACACTGTTTTATGGTGCATTTGAACGTTATTAAGAAAGGAACCCTGAAAGTTCTCATCACAAGGGGAAAAAGTTTTATATTATTTCTTTTTTTGTATCTTCACAAGGGGATGGACATTAAACATCATGGTCACCATTTCACAGTACATACAAGTCAAGTCATTATGTTGTCTACCTTAAACTGATACAATGCTGTATGTCAATTGTATCTCAATAAAACTGAAATTAAAAAAAAAGATTATTCTAAGACTCTAGCTTCTGGGAACTCTGAGTTGGCACATAGCAAATGCTCAAATATTTGTTGATGTGTTGAATAAATGTACTATCTGCTTTATGAATATTGTCACATCCAATTAACTGCCATTTGTAAACAAGCAGGCTAAGGTTTAGAAGTGTCAGATTATCTGCCTCTGGTTACCTCCTGCAGAGTTAGGATTTGCGCCCAGGAGTCTCTGGTGCCAGAAACCCAGCTCGCTCTTCACCACACACCACATGGCCTTGTGTTTATGAGACCAAACGCCAGAGCCAATGGCTATGTAATTCAACACACCCTTCTGTTGGCATGACTCCTAAGTGAAATCTCTGTGTCGTCATAGATTTAGTTTTTCATTGCAAAGTAGCATTAAATATGATAAGAAGGTTTCTTGGCCTCCGTAATTAGACTATGATGAACAATGCCTGAGAACCAAATAATTAGAGGCCAGGTAACTTTTGCTCAGTCACTCGGTCATGTCCAGCTCTTTGTGGCCCCATGGACTATTTGGCCTACCAGGCTCCTCTGTCCACAGAATTTTCCAGGCAAGAATACTGGAGTGGCTTCCACTTCCTACTCCAGGGGATCTTCCCGACCCCGGGATTGAACCTGAGTCTCTTGCATCTTCTGCACTGGCAGGCAGACTCTTCTCCACTAGCACCACCTGGCAATTTTGCGTATCTACCAATCATTTTGCTGTTCCCCACGCAGGTACACGTTAAGTATTTGCTATATGTTGGCATTGTGCTAGGGGCTGAGAAAGACACCCAGGAAGACGACCCTGGCCTGGGTGACCATCCGGGTGTGGGGTGACCGTCTGTGTCTGTTTTATACTCGCTGCCTCTTGTAGTTGTTTATGAGTGAGTGAAGCCACTCAGTTGTGGCCGACTCTTGTGACCCCATGGACTATAGACTACCAGGGCTCTCTGTCTGTGGGATTTTCCAGGCAAGAATACTGGAGTAGGTTGCCATTTCCTTCTCCAGGGGATCTTCCCAACCCAGGGATCAAACCCGGGTCTCCTGCCTTGGGGGCAAATGCTTTACCATCTGAGCCACCAGGGAAGCCTATAGTTATTTATAGCATCCCTCATTTCATTATCTCAGAAGACTTTTGGCTTGGATGATAAATTTTATGATTCCTTACCTGTGCTAGAACTTCAAGAGGTTCTCAAAATCATTGGTAAAAGAAGGATTAAAGTACTAGAAAAAAGAAGTCACTAACCCTTTCTGTCTATGGCAGGCAGCTTCCGTAATACCTCCCAATCGCCCCTGCCTCCTGGTACCCAGGTCCTTGTGTCTTCTCCTCTCTAAGCGTGTGGAATGGACTTAGTGACTGGCTTCTAAACAGCAGAACTCAGCACAAGTTATAAAAATAGAAGAAAACACTGGTTTTCAGGGGTCAGCTTGCAACCATTTAGTAGAATCTTTCCATGTCACCACAGAGCCATGAATACAAAGTGTATAATCATGATTGTTGATAATGCCCAGGCAGATTTTACTTTCTTGGGCTCCAAAATCACTGCAGATGGTGACTGCAGCCATGAAATTAAAAGAAGCTCACTCCTTGGAAAAAACGCTGTGACCAACCTAGACAGCATATTAAAAAGCAGAGACATTACATTACTTTGCCGACGAAGGTGCATCTAGTCAAAGCTATGGTTTATCCAGTGGTCATGTATGGATGTGAAAGTTGGACTATAAAGAAAGCTGAGCACAAAAGAATTGATGTTTTTGAACTGTGGTTTTGGAGAAGACTCTTGAGAGTCCCTTGGACTGTAAGGAGATCAAAGCAGTCAATCCTAAAGGAAATCAGTCCTGAACATTCACTGGAAGGACTGATGCTGAAGCTGAAACTCCAATACTTTGGCCACCTGATGTAAAGAGCCAACTCATTGGAAAAGACCCTGATGCTGGGAAAGATTGAAGGCAGGAGGAGAAGGGGACAACAGAGGATGAGATGGTTGGTGGGCGTCACTGACTGGATGGACATGAGTTTGAGCAAGCTCCGGGAGTTGGTGATAGACAGGGAGGCCTGGAGTGCTGCAGCCCATGGGGTCGCAAAGGGTCGGACACGGCTGAGCGACTGAACTGAGCTGTAGGAGCACAGTGAAGCATGCATTTTGAGACACTAGAACCATTGTATTTGTCTTTCAGTGCTGTAACAAATTACCACCAACTTAGTGGCTTAAAACAACACAAATGTATTACAGTGCTGGAGGTCAGAAGTCTGACACTGGCCTCACTGGGCTAAAATCAGGACATGGGAAGGGCTGCGTTTCCTTTCTGGAGGCCTCTAGGCACTGGTCCCCAACCTTTTTGGCACCAGGGTCTGGTTTCATAGGAAACAATTTTTCCACAGACTGGAGGAGGGGGAATCGTTTCAGGATGATTCAAGCCCCTTGTCCTTACTGTGCACTTTCTCCTGTTATTACTATGCTGGGTCCCCCTCAGTCCACCAGGCATTATGGGGCCCCTGTTCTAGGCGACAATCCACGGCCATGCCCTCTCCAGCTCAAAGGCCACCTGCTTCCCTTGTCTTGCGGCCCGTTCCTCCACTTTCAAAGCCCACAGTGATGGTCGGAGCACTCCCCACACTGCATCCCTCTGACCTCCTCTGCTGCTTTCTTTCTCCTTTAAGAGGGGCTTCCCCAGTGGCTCAGTAGTAAAGAATCTGCCTGCCAATGCAGAGATACAGGTTTGACCCCTGGGTTGGGAAGATTCCCTGGAGGAGGGCATGGCAACCCACTCCAATATTCTTGCCTGGAGAATCCCATGGACAGAGGAGCCTGGTTGGCTACAGTTCATGGGGGCTTGAAGAATTGGACATGACTCAGCAACTTAGCACATGTACACATACTGGGCCCACCCAGATAATCCAGGAAAATCTTTGCATTTTAAGGTGAGCTCATTATCTAATTTAATTCCATCCATCACCTTAATTCCTCCTTTAATTCCTATGCTATGTAACATAGCATATTTACAGGTTCTGGGGATTGTAACTTGAACATTTGGGTGGCGGGGGGGTGGTCATTATTCTGCCTACTGCAATTGTGTTTTCCAAACTGTGTTTTGGGGAACACCAGTTGAGTCAGATAGTGTGAGGAAAAGGTTCCATGGGGAAACATGTTTGGGAAATGCTGCATACCATCACTTAGTTTTGGAACTTCACAAGAGTTTTATGGTGAGGAAACCAGGCCAACTAACTGGAAGATACAGCACATTCCTTTTTCTCAAAGAAACTGATAACATGCGGGTGTCCACTGAGTACTATGTCCTTAGACTGCTATGGGGCCTTCTGGATTCTGGTCTCTGCTTACCACCAACTCGCTGTGAGATCTTGAACCAGCCCTGTAACCCCATAGACTAAATGAGGGGTGGACGGGCCACAGATGTTATTGGCTCTACTGTTCCAGGCTTCCTAGAATGATGGGAAAGTTTCCTTCCAAACCTGAGATTCTGATTCAATTCAGCAAATGTGCAAAACACATTACTCCACAGGTAGGAACACAGTTCACTTTGGGGAATCAAACGACAGTGAAATGAGGTTCTCCTTTCAAGGACATAATTCTCCAGTGAGGGACACAAGAATGGAAACACAATCTCTGATATGCATGGCAGGGGCCCTAACAGAAGTACATACAGAGTGCCGAAGCATCATGGAAGATGGGTTGTCAGCTCCATGCACATGGGGGAATGGATGGAATTTGCATTTAAAGGGCAGCAGGGGTTCACCCGACAGGGTCAGATGAGGTAGAGACATGAGACAATATAAATGAGGGAGCTCTTACTGTCATTTAGGAACTATATTTGCCATGTGATTTCAGTGGGGTCAGCTGAATCCTTCAAGCCAAATGACTGGACCTGGATTCAGATCCGTAACAAATTACCCTTTCCCATCATGGACTGCAGCTTGCTCCTTGGAAGAACATCTGTGACATAGCTAGATAGCATATTAAAATGCAGAGACATCATTTTGCCCACAAAGGTCTATATATAGTCAGAGCTATGGTTTTTCCAGTAGTCACATACAGATATGAAAGTTGGACTATTAAAAAGGCTGAGCACTGAAGAATTGATGTTTTCAAACTGTGGTGCTGGAGAAGATTCTTGAGATGTGCAAGGTGATCAGACCAGTGAATCCCAAAGGAAATCAACCCTAAATATTCATGGGAAGGACTGCTGCTGAAGCTGAAGCTCCAATACTTTGGCCACCTGATGTGAAGAGCTGACTCATTGGAAAAGATTCTGATGCTGGGAAAGATTGAAGGCAGGAAGAGAAGGGAGAGACAGAGGATGAGATGGTTGGATGGCATCACCAACTCACTGGACATGAGTTTGAGCAAACTCTGGGAGATAGATAGTGAGGAACAGGGGAGCCTGATAGTTGGGATCACAAAGAATTGGACATGACTTAGTGACTCAACAAAAACATCAAATCATGAATATTCACTGGATGATTTCTGCCTGACATTCTCACAGAGCGCACTACCTCCTAACATCATCAAGTGCCTTTTGGAAACAAGTAGAAAGTGTCATCCCATCCCAGGGGCAGCCTTTCCTTGCTTTGGCGCTAAGAAAATAACAGGCATGATTTATTCAGGCTAAAAAATGTGCACCAAATTATAGACCTTGCTTTGTATGTCTTAAGGGCTTTATTCCTGTTTATTTTCAACAAAGGTGTATTATGTTTTTTTTTCTCTGAGCCTTTTGTCAACAGTGGTACAAAGACAGCATGAGTGTTTCTAAATTACCCTTGCCTCTTGCATGACTGGGAGAGAAAATTATGCAGGTTGGGCATGTGTGCATTAACAAGAAGACAAGGAAGACGTTAATCGCTTTAATCTGGACATATTTTTTGAATCCAGTTTCATTTACAGTTGTGAGATTGTAATGGAAGGCCACCCATATTCAGTTGCTATTGCCGTTGTTTCGAAGAACAACAGAAAGGGCTCAAAAGGACAATACAAAAATGTGTTCTTGCACAGAAAACTCAGCAAAATAAATAAATAGGAACATAATAGTGGTAACACTTACCCAAATAGTTAGACCTCAAAAGAAGACCTCATATATCTCCATGGAGATGGGAATAAAAATATAACATGAGGGAGCTCGTGATTATAAAACTCTGCCTTGTGCCAAGTATAGGGCTAGATGCTCTCCTTGCTGTGTTTATTTTTTTTTATTTTTTTTTTTAAACTTTACATAACTGTATTAGTTTTGCCAAATATCAAAATGAATCCGCCACAGGTATACATGTGTTCCCCATCCTGAATCCCATCATCCTTGCTGTGTTTAATCCTAAAGCGGTTCTCTGCAGTTGGCCAAACTCCTGTAAATCTGCCCCCAGCAAGAACATCACACAAGCCTACAAATGCAAATAGGCTCAAACCACTGTACTTCCAATGCAAATCGTGCAGGCCAGCCTGCACCCTTGTTGCCTCCTCTCTCAGATGCTGGAGTGTTTCCTAAGCTCACAGCATCCTTCTCAAGCTCCAGGCTCTCCAGGAAGCCTGTGAAAACCTTTGAAGTCAGTACTTCCCTCAAGCCCCCTCTACCAGCTCCCACTTGGGAGTTAGCTGGTATTTCTGCCAAGCATCTCCTCTGGGGAGCTCCCAAAGTGATCAGCTCTTAAATTGCCCACGTGGGCCTTGTTTGTTGCTGTTCTCAATACACCACAGCCATGCTAAGCTCTACACAGGAGTATGGGGACGATCCACAGTGGGCTACCCACTATGTGAATCACTTTGACCCCTGGGCCCCAGTAGTAAACCTTCAGGGCCATAATGAGACCAGATACTCAGCTTCCAGCCAACATCACTTCCAGTTTAGACACAACTTTCAGGCTGAGACCTGAGACTTAAAAGCCATCATCCAACACAGGCTCCAAAGAATCCTCACCTTTCCCTCGCCATGCTGAGACACAGATATAAACCTCTGCTCTCATTCCCCTTGGATCAAACTTCCTCATGTCAAGTGATTCCTAGCAGGACAGGCCTATGGATTTGGTGGATCACAAAGGCATCTCTGAATGCCAACTTGGGCTCACATGGGACTCCAGTTATATATAAATGAGACACATGAGTTTTAGAAAGGTTAGTAAGTTGACTTAGCTGGTAAAGGTAGGGGTTGATACTGGAACCCTTGTGCTGTGCTGTGCTTAGCTGCTCAATTGTGTCCCACTTTTTGCGACCCTATGGACTGCAGCTCGCCAGGCTCCTCTGCCGGGGTCCAGCCCCAGCTGATCCAGGGTATTCGAAGGAGAGACGGCTAGGCGAGGGTCGGGGAACAACTGCTTAATTAAACGTTAATTAAGGAATAGAATAAGGATAGCTCAGTAGGAAAATTCAGTGGAGAAAAGAGGCTGAGTAGCTTGGTTTACGCGGGGGACCAATAAAACTTCAAGACAAGAAGCTTGCACCACTTACGTAGGCCGCAGGCGTCCTTCCGTTCTCCCGAAGGAGAGGAGACACTGAGGCCTCCCCGGTCGGATCTTAGAAGCCCAGGCATAATTAGTAAGCATGGTGGGTTCCGCGCTCCAGATGGAGACTCAACCAGAGTGAGAGAGAGAGAGACATGGGGAGACCAGTCTTTCGAGGAACTGATCCCAATTCTTTATTTTCCATGGTCTACTTTTATACACTGAGATGTTATGCAAAAGTCACGCGGGGTCAGCAGTCCTGACTTTTATCAAAGTCAGGTGCTTCATACAAATGTATACAGAGGTCTTAGGGGTGTTACATCATCTTCTGGCCAGGGGGCCTGCTGACAATTTACGACCCTCTCCTTGTGACAGCGGTCAGTCAACCAGGACACTTATTTCTCCAGGGGTGATTATTCTTAAAACAGACGCCACCCAAATAAAGTTACATTCCTATAGGGTGAGGGTGTAGTGGGTTTTAGTTAAGGAAAGAATTTACTTAGCCTAAGGTCTAACGTGATTTGTATCAAAGGTTAATACTTATTTCTTCTATATATTCATTAATGTGTATAAGGGCAGGGGATGTGGAGACTTAGCAGTAAACATTGGCTCAACAAATGAAAAACCCTTCACCAATATGATTTCTAATCAGCCCATTATACTTATACTAATAATTTTCTAACTTTTCTAAGGAACCTGTTTTTAGAAGGTTTAAAGCATCTCGTGCCTCTCATGGTTGGGAGGCTGTGAGCAATCACATGTGGCCGGACAAGCCTGTCAGGCAGGCTAGAGAACCTTCAGAGGAGTTTGTAGGTTAAAACACTCTTGTCACGCCCAGGGGTTTTTATCAACTGGAGCTCTAGGTTAACTCCTTCTCCGAAAGAGGTGGTGGGGGACAGCCCCCCGTAAAGTCAGAGGTGTAGGTGAGAGCACAAAGTAGTAAAGTAGGCAGGCTCTGGTTATGGGGGTAGATGCTCGAGGATTTCCAGGGGGACTCCTGAGGCTCGATCCCGCCTTTGCGTATGTCGAGCCTCCTTCCTCATGACCTTTGCCATGGGCGGAGTGCCTCATGCCGGCCCCCAACACTCCTCTGTCCATGGGGATTCTCCAGGCAAGAATACTGGAGTGGGTTGCTGTGCCCTCCTCCAGGGAAATCTTCCCAACCCAGGGGTCAAACCCAGGTCTCCCAAATTGTAGTTGGATTCTTTACTGTCTGAGTCACCAGGGAGGCTCAAGAGCACTGGAATAGATAGCCTATCCCTTCTCCAGGGGAACTTCCCGACCCAGGAATCAAACTGGGGTCTCCTGCATTGCAGGCGGATTCTTCACTAGCTGAGCTACCTGGGAAGCCTGACATTGGAACCCGGGTCTGCCTAATTCTAAAGTACACCACCCCAGGAAAGTCTTAAGTGTGGCTCATGAGGCACCCCTGCAAAGAGCCTTTGGTTTTATCAAAGTGCAAGTCTTCTTGTTTTATTTCTGATGGTCAGGGTGCATTTCAGGGTTGAATATCTAGGTCCTCCACTTAAGATGTGGAGGTCTGAATTCCAGATACTTCAAGATAAGTGTTTTTTCTTTAAATCACTACAGTATAGTTGATTTGCAATATTGTATTAGTTTCAGGCGTACAGCAAAGTGCTTCAGTTAAATAGATAGAGATATTCTTTTTCAGATTATTTTCCTGTATTGGTCATTGCAAAATATTTAGTACAGTTCTATGTGCTATACAGTAAGTCCTTGTTGCTTATCTATTGCATCTTATATATGGTAGCATGTACACACTAATCCCAAACTCGCAATTTATCCTCCTCCCCTTTCCCCTTTGGTAATCATAGATTTTTTTTTTCTATGTGTGTGTGTTTATTGCTGTTTTGTATGCAAATTCATTTGTATCATTTTTTTTTTTTAGATTCCACATGTAAGTGATATCATATGATATTTGTTTTTGGCTTACTTCATTTAGTATGATAATCTAAAATAATCCATGCAAATGGCATTACTTTTATGGATGAGTACGATTCCATTGTATGTATACCACATCTTTATCCGTTCACCAGTTGATGGACACGGGTTGCTTCCTTGGCTTGGCTTTTGTAAAAAAGTACTGCAGTGAGCATTGTGGTACATGCACTTTTTCGATTTATGGTTTGCTCCACATGTATGCCCAGGAGTGGGATTACAGGATCTTATGGTAGCTCTACTTTAGAGGATAAGTGTCTTCAATGATTTCTTGCTTACATATCATCAGTTAAGTAGAGTCTTCCCTTGAAGATAACCTGCCTGTGCACTGTTCTGGACGGCTCTTCGCTTTCTCCTCTAGTGATTACCTGGAAGCTCTACAGTGTTGGAATTCACATCATCATTGACCGAAGGCTCAAGCTGTGGTTGTTCATAAATGTTCTCATCTTTTGTACCTTCTAGGCAGAGTACAAGATGCCTATAACACACAAAGATATCTCCTCAGTTCAGTTCAGTTCAGTCGCTCAGTCGTGTCCGACTCTTTGCGACCGCATGAATCACAGCACGCCTGGCCTCCCTGTCCATCACCAACTCCTGGAGTTCACTCAAACTCATGTCCATCGAGTCGGTGATGCCATCCAGCCATCTCATCCTCTGCCGTCCCCTTTTCCTCCTGCCCCCAATCCCTCCCAGCATCAGAGTCTTTTCCAATGAGTCAACTCTTTGCATGAGGTGGCCAAAGGACTGGAGTTTCAGCTTCAGCATCATTCCTTCCAAAGAACACCCAGGGCTGATCTCCTTTAGGATGGACTGGGTGGATCTCCTGGGTGACAGCAAAAACAGCAGCAACCAGCTGACCTAGCCTATGACTTAGCCTATGACTTAGCCTATGACTTAGCCTACGACTTAGCCTACGACTTAGCCTATGACTTAGCCTATGACTTAGCCTATGACTACCTGTTTAGTTGGTGTCATATTCGATTCTCTGCAAGACCATGGACTGTGGCCCACCAGGCTCCTCTGTCCATGGAATTTTCCAGGCAAGAATACTGGAGTGGATTGCCATTTCCTTTTCTAGGGGATTGTCCCCACCCAGGGATTGAACCCACATCTCCTGCACTGGCAGGCAAATTTGTTACCGCTGGAGATCTAATTTTCCACTTATGCAGGACTTAGGAACAAGAAAACTAACACCATGTGGAAGCAATTAGACAATTCAGAAAGACAGCCTGGCAGGACAGCAGCCTCAGTTTCTCTGAAATCTTCAAGTCAATGCCATAAAAAGAAATGGAAGGAGAATGTACGAGATTAAAAGAGACTTGAGACATAACAATGACAGGTGTTGTACATACAGACAGTGATCACATTCTGCTTTAAACAAGCCAGCTAAATAATATCTGGGGGACAGCTGGAGAAATTTGAGCATGAATTCATTATTTGTAGATTTGAAGAAACTATCATTTGTGTTAGATGTGAAAATCATGTGACATAGAAAAATGGCCTTTATTTTTTAGAAATGTAGTTGTTATGGCTGAAATGACATCACGTCTGTCATTTGCTTTAAATTTCAGGACAAAGTTAGACACACTATCAATATGGGAAAATGTAAACATTGTGAAATCTGCCTGATGGGTGGGTATACAAGAGTTCCTTATATCTTTCTTTCTACTGTTTGACATTGCTTCTAGTTATTTTTAAAACTCTGTATGCCCAGCATGGCTTTGGGGTCTGGAGAAGAGGAAGCCCGAGTGTTCAGGGGGCCTCGTCTTTCTTGGTTGATTTGAAAACTCAGTGAGACCCTCAGGGTATCCAGGAAACTCACTGCTGTGAGAGCATCCCACCTCCTGCTCATCTTATAGAGAAGCAATGGAATTCCGGAGAGGCCCCATGGCTTTCCCAAATCCCACATCTTATAGGTCTGCAATCTGGAAGCAGAAATCCAATCTTCCAGCTGTTTATCCAGGACCTTTCCACTAGAACCAGCACTCAACAGCTCTGCAGGCTCTGAGCTTTAGACCAATGGTGGAAATGGAGCCAGATCTGCAGAAAGTTTTGCCCTTGGTCCCACTTAGACTGGCTGGTTCAAGGCAGGGTTGGCTGGGGTGCAAGCATTTTCCAAGATCCTGAGTGACAGCACAAAAGGAAACACACAACGTGTGAGAGTGTGCACTTGAATGAGGGAGAGCAGCTCAGAAGGAAGGGCCGCATTGGGCTTCTTCTCCCTAACGAGAGAAGGAAGAGAGGCAGACCAAGCATGCCTCCCCTTTCTACAAGAGTCACTTAGCTTCCCTGATTGTCAGTTTGTTCATCTATAAAATGGAAATACAAAAGGGGGACCAGGGAAAAATAAGCTACCTGTCACAAGCGACTGCACATAGTAGATGTTAAATAAATGCATTTCTGTCCATTTGCCTGTCCCTGAAAATGATGCCATCGACTTACGCTGAAAAGAAGATGCTGAGCCTGGCATCGTGTGTCTTATCTATTGCGTGGCTGTTTAATAACTTCTCTTCAGCTGTGCACATTTTCTCTGCCCACAGAAACGTTTGGTTATCAAAATATGCACCTTATACGAACTGAGGGAACCAAAAAGGGGGCAAAAAAAAGATCTTCATTCTGTTGCCGCAATAAAGGTTTCCTTCTCTAGCGATAATGAACTCTGCATAATTAAAATCGCTCAGACGGCTGAACTAATTTTCAGACTGGAGGTTTCTTCCTGTAGCAACACTTACAAGCAAAGTTTCTACTGTGAATGAATTTAATCGTGAGTCTAATTACAATTTTAATGAATATCTCCAGCCCTGCATGTAAACTTGCTCTCTAAGGCTTTGCTATCTGTTAGGGTATTTTAAGGTCTTTTCATTTTTAATATAAAGGAATGTGTTGGCACAATGAACGTGCAGTAAAGAAATGTTCCTTCTGGTTTAGTTTGGTTTTGTTTTGATGATCAAGTGAGAAAATGTAAAATATCTGATATTTTAAAGAGCCTGTTCAGTTTGGGTATTTCACCTTTAGTTTTTGTGCAAAGTGTCTTCTTTGCTTAAGAATGAAGAGAACATGCAACAGCACCTGCATTCTATTTGCAATTTAGCATGATTATCTCATTTCATGAATGTCCAGAAAAATCAGAATTCCAATTTGCCTTAGAGCTCAATCTTTTCTGGAAATACAAGGACATTTTATAAAGAGGTAGAAAAGAGGGAATGTGAACATTCTTTCCTTTAAAAAACATTGAAAAGGAATGGGAGAAAATAATAGCAAATGAAGCAACTGACAAAGAATTAATCTCAAAAATAAACAAGCAGCTCATGCAGCTCAATTCCAGAAAAATAAGCGACCCAATCAAAAAATGGGCCAAAGAACTAAATAGACATTTCTCCAAAGAAGACATACAGATGGCTAACAAACACACGAAAAGATGCTCAACATCACTCATTATCAGAGAAATGCAAATCAAAACCACTATGAGGTACCGTCTCACGCCAGTCATAATGGCTGCCATCCAAAAGTCTACAAACAATAAATGCTGGAGAGGGTGTGGAGAAAAGGGAACCCTCTTACACTGTTGGTGGGAATGCAAACTAGCATAGCCACTATGGAGAACAGTCTGGAGATTCCTTAAAAAACTGGAAATAGAACTGCCATATGACCCAGCAAGCCCACTGCTGGGCATACACACCAAGGAAACCAGAATTGAAAGAGACATGTGTACCCCAATGTTCATTGCAGCACTGTTTATAATAGCCAGGACATGGAAGCAACCTAGATGTCCATCGGCAGATGAATGGATAAGAAAGCTGTGGTACATATACACAATGGAATATTACTCAGCTATTAAAAATAATGCATTTGAATCAGTTCTAATGAGATGGATGAAACTGAAGACTGGTATACAGATTGAAGTAAGTCAGAAAGAAAAACACCAATGCAGTATACTAATGCATATCTATGGAATTTAGAAAGATGGTAACGATGACCCTATATGCGAGACAGCAAAAGAGACACAGATGTAAAGAACAGACTTTTGGACTCTGTGGGAGAAGGCAAGGGTGGGATGATTTGAGAGAATAGCACTGAAACATGTATCTTACCATATGTGAAACAGACCACCAGTCCAGGTTCGATGCATGAGACAGGGTGCTCAGGGCTGGTGCACTGGGATGACCCAGAGGGATGGGATGGGGAGGGAGGAGGGAGGGGGGTTCAGGATGGGGAACACGTGTACACCCATGGATGATTCATGTCAGTGTATGGTGAAACCACTACAATATTGTAAAGTAATTAGCCTCCAATTAAAATTAATTAATTAAATTTTTTTATTTTTTAAATATAAATTTATTTATTTTAATTGGAGGTTAATTACTTTACAATATTGTATTGGTTTTGCCATACATCAACATGAATCTGCCACAGGTATACATGTGTTCCCCATCCTGAACCCCCCTCCCACCTCCCTCCATATACCATCCCTCTGGGTCATCCCAGTGCACCAGCCCCAAGCATCCAGTATCATGCATCGAACTTGGACTGGTGACTCATTTCAAATAAATAAAATGCATTGAAAAGGAAAGACAAGAGCAAAATTAAAAATAGCCACATTAAGCCACTCAAATATACAAAGATGCCTTTCTAACAAGAAAACAAATAAACACTCTACCTGAATAAGTCCAGTTACTTTGTTATAATGAGGATAAACTGGAAATAACCTAATGTCCAACAATAATTAATGAAATAAATAATCCTGTGTTTGAAGAATATGTGTTAGTGACACAGTGCTTTTTCTCTTTTTTTAATTTATATTGCAAAAATAATATCTGTTCATTAAAAAAAATCAAATACAGGTAATTTAAAAGATTTTTAGAAATACATCACTCATGATCTCAGAACCTAAAATTAGGTATTGTTAAAGCTGGTGTATCCTCTTCTGGATGTTTATGTGTATCTACATATGTTTATGGGCTTCCCAGGTGCCTCAGTGGTAAAGAATCTGCCTGTTAATGCAGGAGACACAGGAGATGCAGGTTTGATCCCTGGGTTGGGAAGATGCCTTGGAGGTGGGCATGGTAACCCACTCCAGTATTCTTGCCTGGAGAATCCCATGGACAGAGGAGCCTGGTGGGCTACAGTCCATAGGGTCGCAAAGAGTCGGATACAACTGAAGCAGCTTAGCACACACTTATATGTATATGGGCTTTGCAAGTGGTTCAGCGGTAAAGAATCCACCTGTCAATGCAGTAGACACAGAAGACACAAGTTTGATCCCTGGGTCGAGAAGATCCCATGGAGGAGGTCATGGCAGCCCATCCAGTATTCTTGCCTGGAAATCCCATGGACAGAGGAGCCTGGTGGGCTACACTCCATGGGGTCGCAAAGAGCTGGACACGACTGGGTGACTGAGCATGTACACAGGTCTACCATTTCAGGAAAAGTCCTAACGAGCTCATCTTCCAGAAAAGACTGCTTTGTGTGTTTCCAAGACAGGTGTTCACTCATAGTGAAGATAAGTGCATCCTAAATGGATTACTGTCTCTAAATCGCCTAAGTCTTGAAGATCTGGGGAAGTTTTATTCTAGAAAATCAAGACTTCAGCTTTAAGCTCTATCTACCTCTCTTCCAGACTTCAGGCATCCCCAAATTCTGCTTGGTAGCTTCTTTGTATAAAGTGATTATGTGTTGGGAAGAAAAATAACCTTCTCCAAATCCTCCCACGCCTTCCTCCTTGTGTTTGTCTTGACCCTGACTTTCCTTCACCACTCCCCAGCACTGCCATATGTGAGGGATTATTCTAGAACACAAGGAAGGAATGCGGGCCACACTAAACCCCAGGCAGGGCATGGGAAACTTCTTCTTAGTAGCAGCTGTCCTCCTAGGGCCCTAAAAACACATGAGATGAAACTGGGGGTTCAAACCCAGGTCTACCTGGGGTTCGTGCTATAGTTTGAAGAAAAATAAATTAAAAAATTTTTTTCAAATTAAATATATACTCACATATGGAATATGGGAACTGAGCTGGAGAAAGAAAAAATTTTCAAAACGGAACTTATATTTTATTTAATCAGTTTACTGCTCTCTCTAAAACCACAGATTCTAGGAAGAAGTCAGCAAGCTGTCTCTGGATGTGAACCTGATTCTTTTAAGGGTGACTATAAGCCTAATAAAATGGAGAAGGGAATAAAATTAAGCTTTCACAATCTAGGAAGTCTGGGGAAAGCGAATAACACAGCAAAAATGTAGAATAATTTGATGCCAACCAAGAGCTTTAGATGTGGTTTAAAAATACAATCAAGACAAAAGGCACCAAACATTACAACTATTGCAAAGCTTCAAGCTACTGAAATCTTTTTTTTAAAATGTATATATTTTTTTCAAAGTCTGGAATTGTCTCGTGCATGAACAATAAGAGAAGCCCAATAATTTATTTCAGCTATGGAGAAACAGAGGCAAGGGGCATCACAGAGAAGCTGAACAGAGACCAATCAAGAGGTCCAGATGGCAAGAATCTTTGAGTCTTGAAGGAACTGGATAATGAACTTGGTGAATCATTGCCATTATATTTATAAATCAAAGAGCAGGAGACGCTCTAAATGCCTTTTATTTGAAGGGGTTTTGTCTTGCCTTTTTCTCTAGGTTTTTTTTTTTTCTTTTTATGCAGTTTGAATCATATTATGAGAAAAATTCCACTCGAATGAGATACCAAGAAGCAGCATCCATTCGAGATTCAGATCCAGAAAAATTACACAACTTCAAATGTGGTCGGGGTAAAGCTTTGAAAAGTGCTAATGAGATTCCTCCAAGTTGGACCAGTTTCCGAGTTCTCAGGAGAGGCATCTTGGCCAGGCGTTACAATCTACTCTGGCTCAGGCGGAGGACTGCGCACGTGACCACAAGGGCTGGCTAGAAACGGGCTCCCTCGCAGGACAGCCTGGGGCAGTCCCCTCTTTCTGTCCATCAGCTGCATGACCTGGAGTGGGTAAACTAATCTTTCTGACTATTGTAATCCTGAACTACGAAACCTGGAAAAGAGGCCTCTTAGGCCACTGACTTCAAATTTAAAAGTTATAAAGTGCCATCAATATATAAGCTAGCGGTTGCCGGAGGGGAAGGGGCAGTTAGGGAGTTTGCGATGGTCCTGTACACACTGTCATATTTAAAATGGATAACCAACAAGGACCTACTGCACAGCACAGGGAACGGCTCAATGTTACATGGCAGCCTGGATGGGAGGGGCATTTGGGGGTGGATGGATATGTGTATATGTATGGCTGAGTCCCTTCACTCACCTGAAACCATCACAACACTGCCAATCGGCTATTGTTGCTGTTGTTTAGTCGCTCAGTCATGTCCGACTCTTTGCGACCCCATGGACTGTAGCCCACCGGGTTCCTCTGTCCACAGGATTTCCCAGGCAAGAATACTGGAGTGGGTTGCCATTTCCTTCTCCAGCCAGTCGGCTATACTCCAATACAAAAGTTCAAAAGAAAAAAAATATATATATATATATATATGATGTTATAATTTTAACTGCTATTATTCTGAGAAAACTCCCAAAGATTTGGGGAGCAATAAAAATGATTGCTATGCCAGGCAATCCATGGGGTCACAAAGGGTTGAACATGAGTGAGCGACTGAAAGGAACTGATGGCAGGCCATCTGAAATATACCCTGAAAAATGTTTTGAAATGATGAAAGATGATACAAATTGTGTTTAGGGTAAATCTAAGATATCAGAGAGGGGAAAACCATCATTGCTGAGCTTTTACAGTGTATCTGATGCTATGCTTAGGGCTTTGCATATGTTATCTGAGTTTAAGTCTGATGAAATCAAGTGATATCTCAGCCCCATCCTTCCAACGGGAGAACTGAAGCCCCAGGAGACTGAACTATAAATCCAGGGTCTCCTTAGTGGGTGGTAGACAAGCTACAGTCCAACTCAAGAGGTTTGAATTCAGAAACTACCTACTTGACTAACACCAGATCCTGGCATGAAAGACAGAAAGATAAATTCTGGCAACAGAAGGCAGTAACAAGAGTCTTATGCAAACCATCAAGACCTGTAATGACTTCATAAATGGGAAGTCAGTTAAAGAGTGCATGTGTGTTCAGTCATGTCTGACTCTTTGCGACTCCCTGGACTGCAGCCCAAGAGGCTCCTTCTATCCAGGCAAAAATATAAGAGTGTGTTGCCATTTCCTCCTCCAGGGGATCTTCCTGACTCAGGGATTGAACCTGTATGTCCTACGTCTTCTGCCTTGGTAGGCAGATACTTTACCCCTAAGCCACCTGGGAAGTTAAAGCAGAGAATCATAAAAATGATCCATGTAAACTTTTAATATTTTCCTTTAATTTAAACTATATAGCTATTCATCTGTTTATTATCTGGAAGTTGTTTAAGAAAAGAAACATGATTCTTGAAACATATTTTTGAAGCATGTGCATTTCATAACACAGTTGACTACCAATTCAATAGAACAGAATTCCACCCAGGGCAACTTTGGCTTCTTCTTGATGAGAAGATTTGGCTCTGATATTATATTTCCTTTTCCCTGTCTTCCTCATTTTTTGATTTGTCTATTTCTGTTATGGCCTGAAGGATTTCATCCCTGACACTAAGTATATATTGCAATAAATAGGAATCATTAGTTCATTGTTATACAACATCTTTCTGTAAATCATTGGCCCCTCCAATTTGTCTGGGGTCAGTTACTAAACTGTGTTCTTAATTATTCTCTTGTAGTTCAGAATTTTTCCAATGTTGTCAACCTCAGGCAACATTTTTCTCGTCTCTTGAGATTTAGTCAATATTGAACTGAGAAGCAAAATCTCCTTTAATGTCAATGGTTTTTAATGATTATAGTCTATATATACTTTCAAGTATTTTATTTCTGAAATGAAACTCCAAATTTATCTTTAAAACATTTTATAGCCCTATGATCCATAACTTGGAACAAAGGAGTTGCATTATGTTATAAAAATCTGGCATTTATTTAAATCACTTTCTTTACATTATTCATAACTAAAACATGAAGAAGCATATATTAGACCAAAGGTCTTTGAAGTTAAGGTCAGAAATGAAAGGTAAAAGAAATTTTACATCACAGCTAGAAATTTTATATCACACATACACACATGCCACACACATACACACATGTATAATAAAACACTTTCATGACTTGCCTTTACAACCTATAATTCACACTGTTATTTTCTATTCTGTTTTATTCTGTTTCATTTTATTTTTAAAAAAATTCTTTTCCCAACTTGGTAAATGTATTTCACGACCCACCAAGAGTCAAAACCCATAATTTAAAAAACATTGATAAAGCATAGACTTTGTAGGTGTCTATTTTCTTCAAGTGTTTCTTCACAGAATGTGTATGTTCATAGGGGAAAAAAATCAATTTATAGAATAATTCAGAGTCTGTCTGTGCTGATTTTTGTGAGGACTACTTATCTTGTAAAAACAACCAATTTATATCTCTTAAATCTCAGAGATTTTTCTTTTGCCCATAATAAAAAGTCAGAATTTGGAATTCCACCTGAATTGCTACCAGCAGCTGCTGAAAATCATTGCTTGAATTTTGTGTATTTTCGTAGTACTTGCTCTATTACCATTTGCACCATGACTTTCTAAGAAAACATCTTAGAACTCTATCAACCTTATGGGAGACTTATAATCCCTAATAAAATTTTTCCTATTGAGAAGTGACTTTAGCTCCTCTGTAGATTTTTAAACAGCAAATTGATCAGTGGGTAACTTGTGCCCTCCAGGGCCCACTGTCTGAGTACCATGGCTGTTTTCTACATTTAAATCATCCATTTGTTGCTGTTAAGCTTCCAGTGCTGCCAATTTTCTGGTGTAGAGTCAAGACCTTTTCTGTAACTATTGGTCCACAGATTGGTATTTTGTGTGTTCTTTCTTGTATAACCACACCATTAATATATCTAATAAGTTTGTTTTATTTAAAGTAGAATGAGAATTTAAATGCACTTGGAAAGCCATGTGATTATAAAACCCTTCTAGATGTTACAATTTTCCCCCAAATATTTATAATTATCTTATCATATCTAATTTGACTCTAGTTCCTTTTATACTTGATCTTAGCCAAAAGGTCGAAAAGTGATGACTCGAGTTCCTTTTTAAGCATGCGTGCGTGCTGAGTCACTTCAGTTGTGTCCCACTCTTTGAGACCCTATGGACTGTAGCCCTCCAGACTCCTCTGTCCAAAAGACAAGAATACTGGAGTGGGTTGCCATGCCCTCTTCCCAACCCAGGGATGGAACCCATGTCTCTTATGTCTCCTGCATGGCAGGCAGTTCTTTACCCCTAGAGCCACCTGGGAAGCCTCTTTTTAAAGCAGCATCCCCCTATATCTAAATTATTCAACTAGATTTTTATAAGAACAGCTCTATTATTTTCACATCCATAATGTATTGGCTTATGTAACATTTAACTATATGATTATAATAACAAGGGAACACTGCATACACAACACTGGAGAAAATAAAAGGGACTCTGGATAAGTGTACAATTCAGGTGGGAGCATAAGTGTGCATGAGACTGCAGCAAGGAGTCTACTGGTGACGAGCATTCAGAGTACACAGAAGGAAGGGGGAGCAATGCACAGCCCAAGAGCTGGTGAAGAGGAAATGGGTTAAGAGGGCTTCTGCTGTCCCACAGCAGCTGTTCTCTTCTTGCTCAGCCGCTCAGTCGTGTCCGACTCTTTGCCACCCCATGGGCTGCAGCACGCCAGACCTCCCTGTCCTTCACTCTCTCCCAGAGTTTGCTCAAAGTCATGTCCATTGAGTGGGTGATGCCATCCAACCATCTCATCCTCTGTCACCCCTTCAAACCCTGTCCTCAATCTTCCCCAGCAGTTCATGGGGTCGCAAAGAGTCAGACAGGACTTTGCACCTGAGCAACAACAGATGGGGACTTCCCTCGTGGTCCTGTGGTTAAGACTCTGCACGTTCCCTGCCGGTGGCACAGGGTTAGATCACTGGTTGGGGAACTAAGATCCCACACACCAGGTGGTGAGGACAAAAAAAAAAAAGAAGATAAAAAATAAAAGACCCAATGGGAGGAAACAGTGTGGATTCTTCAGGAGAGCTCAAATAGTAACACATGGCTGACAAACGGGGGCCTACTAGAACATAGAAGAAATAGAGGAGAAAGCTCATTACACATGGCGACGGCAGGTCCCCACACTACTGAGTCCCACAGAACACACAGTCCACTAAACCTCCCTGAGTCATTATCTTTTTCTCACCTCCAGACTCCACCAGCATCCAGGTATCCTGATTTCCAGTTCTCATCCACTACACCACACACCCACCAGAGAATATTCTCCTCATGTGAGCGGGGCTTAAGGAAAAGGAGGAAATACAGATAGGGCTTAGAGAAAATAAAATTGTTCATTTCTCCCAAATAATGCAGCCTACATACTTCACAGAATTAATGTTGACAGAATTCACAGAGTTTAGGGGAAAGCAAGTGCCAGAGCTCACGTGGTTCCTCGCAGCCATTTCAAAGCTCGCAATTTCTTTGCCATTGGTAACCTACCGTGGAGAATTCATTTCATGCCTGTCTACTCTGGTAAAACCTTGGAATGAATTGAATTGTTACAAAAAGGTGAAAATTAGGAATGCCAAGAGTCATTTGATGCAGCTAATTAAGAGTCATCATCTCTGCAGCTCTGCATGTGCTTCTGACTTTCTTTACCTGTAAACTTAGTTTCTGAAGTTGGTCTGATAAAAAGAAGCTTGAGAAAACCCTCTGCCTGTTGTCAAGGAGAAGGTTACCTCTTTACACTGGAGCGTTAGAGGGAAATATTCACTTTCAAATGATCTTTCTATTATTGGAATTATTTTGATCAGACTGAAAACCTGTAAGCTAGAATTTAGTTCAGCTACGTGCTAGGTTAGGGGATGGAAAAACAAAAGAGATGGACCTGCTTCATCCATGACTTCCACCATATTTAAATTAAAATCCAAGCTTCTCTATTTTACTACAATTGAAAAGAATCTAAGCTCCTTTCTTATTAATAGGTTGGCAGAATCTTACTCCTCTGACCTCTCTCTTCCCCAAACATGTCATGCTTGCTCCCATGTCTGGGCATCTGTAGTTGGCTGATTCTGCTGCCTGGAATACATTCTTTCCCCAGCTGTCTATGTAACCCGGTACCTTCATGACATTCATACAGCAGCTTGAAAGTCACCGGCTCAACAGGTCCTCCCCAACCTACACACACCAGTCAGGATGCCTTCAGCAACAGGTAATAAAGAGGACCCAACTAGAAAGAGCCAGAACAAAGCTTTGGTAATTCATCCAACACAGAGCATAGTGGAAGAAGAATTCTGACACTGGATGTTCAACAGCATTAGGACTTTAGCAAAGACCCAGTCCTTTCCAGCTTTTCACTCTGCCATCTGCAGAAGCTCTGCAATCCTCCTGTCAGGGTCACAAGGGGATTGCAATTGCTCCAGCCATCACAGGAGGACACAATGGTGTCCTGTAAAGAAGACACGCATTTCCCTCCATGCAGCTTTTATTAGTAGGAAAACCTTTACCAGAGGTCCCACAGTTGGCAGCTCTTCAATCCCAATGGCCAGGACCTGCTTTACTGAAACCAGTCACTAGTAAAAAGGAAGAAACGACCATGATTGATATTAAAAGGGAGTCTGGAGAAGAGTCACATTCCCTAAGATGACCAGAGGGTAAGCACCCCAGGAAAACTGAAGTTGTACCAGCTAGTACAGGCTAGGCTTGGGGAAGAGATTACTATTGAAAAATGAGCAGAAGCAGTGACCACAAATCCAATCCAAGATAGCGCTCATTACCCTCTAGAACAGCGGACCTCTCAATCTTAGCACGGAACAGAGCTCAACCTCTTATTTCTCTTGTTCATTTATTTGCGTATTATCTGATGCCTGAGTTCCAGGAGGGCAAGGCCCTTGTGCATTGCTTCACCAAGCTGCTCCTTAGCAGCAGAACAATGCCTGACACAGAGCAGGCACACAGTGAATATTTTTAAATGAGTGCATGCATGCGTGTACCCACAGCCATGCCCATTTTGCCTTTGCACACTTTGTGGTGGTGTGCCACATTCAACTTGACAAGCAGAAAAATCCACCAAGACTAAACCATCCCCACTTCAATGACCATAACCTTGGGAGACAGCCACTGAGCTCATAGAACACATCTTATGTGATTTTTAGCAAAGCTTACAGGGCATTTAAACAGGATGCAACACTTTCTTCCTAAATTTTGCTCCTCCTCCAGCATTTCCTGATTCCATGATTATACCCAGATGCCCAAGATAAAATTTCACTCTCTACCCGATCCCCCCTTCTTCTTTAAATACCCCCACATCCAACGGTCAAGTCCCAAAGAACTCAAAACCCTATCCCCTCATCTCAATTTTCACTGTCACTGCTTTAGTTAGAGTATGTTAAATAAATTCTAAAATGCTGGTCAACTTTCTATCATACTTTGGCTCCTATTTTCTTATTTCACAAGACCCAGCATTAAAACTCAGCTATAAGAAAAGGATCAGGCTCATTATTAGTTTGAATTACTGTAATATACAGAACATACTTCATTTCTGCTTTTTTCCATCCTCAGTAAGGTTACACTTGAGAAGACAAGGAGAGAGAAAAGACAGTTTAAGCTTTTATTTTAAATGGCCATTTCTTACCAGTGGAAGAAAAAGCAAGAGCATAACTCAGGATTTTCAGCTTGATACTCAGCCAATTGTACAGAGTTCAATCTTGTAAAAATCCATCAGTATAGAAAATAAATGAAACAAAGGTAGTCCAACATCTTCTATAATTCTGGGATGTTAGCCATGGAGAATAGGCTGAGTGCCAAAGAACTGATGCTTTTGAATTGTGGTGTTGGAGAAGACTCTTGGACAGCAAGGAGATCAAACCAGTCAATCCTAAAGGCAACCAACCCTGAATATTCATTGGAAGGACCACTGCTGAAGCTGAAGCTCCAATACTTTGACTACCTGATGTGAAGAGCCAACTTGTTGGAAAGATTGCTGGGAAAGATTGAAAGCAAAAGGAGAAAGGGGCAGCAGAGGACGAGATGGCTAGATAGTACTACCAACTCCTTGGACACAAATTTGAGCAAACTCTGGGAGACAGTGGAGGAAAGAGGAGACTGGCATGCTGCACTCCATGGGGTCACAAAGAGTTGGAACATGACTAAGCATAATATTGCAAAGATCACCAAACAGTGTTCCATGAGGCCTGTAGAGGTGTTTTTGATGTCCCTGTGTCCCTCTCCTGATTCTCATCAAGATTTTTCCATTTCTATGGGCTTTACAGGCTAGGGTCCAGGAAAGATTCTATTTGAAAAGAGTTTCATGGTTTGTTTGTTTAAAAAGCCATTGTTTTATTATATTATGTCCCTACTTTTTAATAAAAATCAGGATAAACTGGAAAAGTAAAAGCCTTGACACAAGCAATAGGAAACTTAAGCCTCATATACATTGCTATCTAAATTAAGATGGAGTCCTTCAAGCATACCCTAAGCAGAAAGCTTTGCTTCAATTCAATGCTTAATGAACTTAGCTTGGGTCAACCAGACATGCAAGTAACTGTGAAAGAAAAGAAATGAAAGATTATGTACAAAATATCATTAATGATATATTATTGAAGATGGTGACTAAAAGTGAAAATCGTGTTTTAGACTCTCGAATGGAGCTCCCACACTAACCTGAGTGTTTGTACCTTTGATACATCTGAGGTTAGCACATCTCTGTTTTCAGAAATGTGTGTGTACAAAGGGCTTCCTTGGTGGCTTAGATGGTAAAGAATCTGCGTGCAATGCAGGAGACACAGGTTCAGTTCCTGGGTCGGGAAGATCCCCTGGAGGAGAGCATGGAAATCCACTGCAGTATTCTTGCCTAGAGAGTTCCGTGGATAGAGAAGTCTGGTGGGCTACAGTCCATGGGATCACAAAGGGTTGGACATGACTGAGCAACTAATGCATGCCCAGAAAACAGGAGAGTATCTACAAAAACAAGACTGCTTCTATTAAATAGAGTCATGGGTTAATAACTTCCCCCAAGTGATGCATCTTGAATCTATTATTCTCAACATACACACCACACAACATAAGCTCTCTTTGGCTTTTGCTTTCACTTTCAATATTCATCTCACTTGGGTTTAGTTTCATCCCAAATCTGCTGTCTTTTATTAATTCTGGCCTTTGCTTTCACCACGAATTCTAATCATTTCGTCCATATGATAACACCCCGCTCCAAAAAACAGCTTAAGAGAATCATAGCAAATATTTCTTAGACTGGTTCTGCTCTCCCTTCCTCAAATTATTCAAAGTACAGAAAGATTCTGATCACCACAGTAAGAGGCCAACAACAAAGCAGGGCTTTGTTATCAGGAAATACATCTTATGGAGATCCACTTGGCCTTGGCAATGATACAAACAAATATTAGAGCAAACAGAATCACCCTGAGGAAACATGATCTCCCCCTTTGAACATTACAGCAATGAGAAATCTAAGAAGCATTAATGACCAAATACTTCTATGGGCAGTGCTTAAACCTAATTTCCAGACTCTCACTTTCTTCCTAGCCCCTCTCAGGCTGCGTTTCTTTGCTTCCTGAATCCTTGCAACAAATAGTCTTTCTCTCTGCAAACATTAGGCAATATAACAAACAAGCGTAAACCACCTATCATGAACACCGCACAACCCTAAGTGCTATGGAAGAGACGCAGAGATGAGCTTACCTGGGAATTTATTGCTTAGCAGGGAAGCTAATTCTTGTAATCTAGCAAAAATATAAAAACAAACCAGTGCTTAAAGAGAGAAAAAAATGAGGTTTTTTTGGACAAGGTAGCATGTGAGCTGGTTTTAAAAGATTGGTAAGATTTAGACATGCAAGGATGAAGGCATCCGTAGTAAAGGAACTCATGAATAAACATGCCAAAATGATAAAGCATAAAATAGTTCGGAAAAATGAAGCCTAGAACTTCAGCTTCGGATCCTGAAAAACTCAGTTTCAAATCCGAGCTGATTAAGCCAGCTCAGAAAGCACAAAGGGCTGTTTTCCTCTGTGAAAGTGATAGTCGCTCAGTTATGTCCGACTCCTTGCGCCCTCATCTTTTTCTCTCTTTAAGCATTGGTTTGTTTTTGTATTGAACCTGGATCTCCTGCGCTGCAGGCAGATTCTTTACCATCTAGTCACCTGATGTTGAGATGTAGACACGGCTTTGGTCCTTTGAGGCAACACATTTCCTCCAATAGTGCCCCATTCTTTCCTTCCCTCCAGCACTCATTTCATGCCATGGTTAAGATCAGTTACTCGGATTTATAAAGCCACCTGCCCAAGGACACATACTTTTCAGAGCCTGAATTCAACCTGAAATCTCTTGAATTTCAAAACTCCCACTCAGCCAAGATCCGCTGCCTACATCCCTTCACCTCCTGCACTAGAATCTGTCTCCTCTAGTTTTAACCATCCTGGGAGCTCAGAGTACACACATCCCACCCACACCTTGCTAGGCAACCAGCAGCATCGGGAAAACAGAAGACGTAGAAGCTTAATGTCACCAACTGACCTTTGTTCTTCTCTGCACCATTTTAAGTAACAAACAAATTAGTAGCCACTGCATGCATTCCCTGGTCTAAGCTCATCACATGTTTCGGTTTATAATAGCACACAGAAAATACCAACCGAACACCCACCATCTTCAGCACAATAAACTAAGGAAAAGTATACTTAGTACTACAATAATCTACATTACTATGATACATCAAGATATTTTCAAGCACCATTTCAAGCTTCCATCTGTTTTTTTCTAGATTCGGTGGGGAAGAGAAAACAAAGATCCCAATTAAATCAACCCCCCTTGTAAACAAGCAGTAAGTCACTCCATAGTGAAAGAAGTTATTTTCTATGAAATTGTGTGAAGCCACGAATGCTGGCTCTTCCTAGGCATCACTAACATGTCATCTTAGCTCTAGCTGCTGAGTGATTTAAACAGTAAACATTTATTTCTAACAGTTCTAGAGGTTGGGAACCCCAAGATCAAGGTGCCAGCTGATGTGGTATCTGATGAGTGCCCTCTTCCTGGTTTGCAAATGGTATCTTCTTGATGTTTACTCACATGGTGGAGAGAGCAGAGAGCAAAAGAGAGAGAGAGAGAGAGGTGGGGGTGGGGAGACAGAAAGACAAAGAGGGGCAGGGATATTTCCTGTCTCTTACTCGTGATCTAATTACCTCCCAAAGACCCCCACCTCTTAATGCTATTACATCAGGGGTTAGGATCTTAGCATATGAATTTTGAGGGGATGCAAACATTCAGTCCATAATGTATGGTCATTGCAATCACTCTACAGGAGGGTATTTTTTAAATCTTGTTTACATGTGAGGGTTCTAGCTCAAAGAGGTTAAGCAATATGCCTAAGGTCATGTGACAAAATTAGTCATTAAGTGGGAAATTTAAACCTGAATGTGTTGAGCCCTAAATCCTACCTTCTTGTAGAGCTGTATTCCCAATGCCAGTTTCTTTAGAATCTATCCCACTTCATCTCTCCTCTCTGACCTCTCCTTTTTAAACTCTATTCTTGTTCTCCCCTAAACCTGCTGATTTGCCAAGATTTACTGGGTGTCTCCAAGGTGCTAAGCACTGTTCTACATGATTTATAAGTACAATCTCACTTGATTTTCAGAACAGCCTAAGGAAGTGGGCAAAGCTGGTCCTCAGAATGGCCATCCTGACTGTTTAGAGATAGTATCCATCTTGCCTGGTCAGTGACAAGCCAACCAGTTGTTAAATCCCTTTAATACTATTCCAAGGCTTTCCTAGTAAAGAATCTGCTTGTAGCACAGGAGATGCAGAAAACACGGATTCAATCCCTGGGTCAGAAAGATCCCCTGGTGGAGGAAATGGCAACCCACTCCAGTATTCTTGCCTGAAGAATCCTGTGGACAGAGGACCCTGGCAGGCTGCACTCCATAGGGTCACACAGAGTTGGACACAACTGAAGCGACTGAGCACAAGCAGTGAGCACCTGGAATACACACAGTAAATATGCCTAAGACATGAAGGAACTGAAGCTTTGAAAGGTGAGGTGACACAGTCAAGGTCACATGGTTGGAAGGTAGCATCAGCAAGATTCAAATCCAGGTCACTTGGTGGCAAAGAGCATTCCCACTCCACGCTCCACTTTTCTCTGAGGCCTCTGCCTACTGCAAAGAGGTCTAGAATCAAATAGTTCATCTGCCTGTCATCAGTTCAGTTCAGTTGCTCAATCATGTCCGACTCTTTGTGATCTCATGGGCTGCAGCACGCCAGGCTTCCCTGTTCATCATGAACTCCTGGAGCTTACTCAAACTCATGTCCATCGAGTCAGTGATGCCATCCAACCACCTCATCTTCTGTCACCCCCTTCTCCTCCTGCCTTCAATCTTTCCCAGCATCAGGGTCTTTTCCAATGAGTCAGTTCTTCACATCAGGTGGCCAAAGTATTGCCTGGCATGTACTTAGATCAATAGGTAACCTCTATGAGTCTGGAGTTCCTCATCTGAAATATGAAGCTGTAACGTCCAACTCAAATATTTGTCATGAGCTCTAAATCTAAACAACTATGATTGGTTTGGCTGGCAAGTAGCAGGCACTGAGTTATCAGTATGAATATGAGTGTGCATCTCTTGATGAGGATGAAAGAGGAGAGTGATAAAGCTGGTTTGAAACTCAACATTCAATTCAAAAGACTAACATGGCAGCTGGTCCCATCATTTCATGGCAAATAGAAGAGGAAAAGTGGAAGCAGTGACAGATTTTATTTTCTTGGGCTCTAAAACCACTGGATGGTGACTGCAGCCATGAAATTAAAAGAGGCATGCTCCCTGGAAGGAAAACTATGACAAACCTAGACAGTGTATTTAAACAGCAGAGACATCACTTTTCCAACAAAAGTCTGTATAGTGGAAGTTTTTCCAGTAGTCATGTATGGATGTGAGAGATAGACTATAAAGAAGGCTAAGTGCCAAAGAATTTCTGCTTTCAAATAGTGGTGTTGGAGAAGACTCTTGAGAGTCTTCTGCACTGCAAGATCAAACCAGTCAATCCTAAAGGAAATCAATCCTGAATATTCACTAGAAGGACCCTGATACTGGGAAAGATTGAGGGCAAGAGGAGAAGGGGGTGACAGAGGACGAAATGGTTGGATGGCATCACTGACTCAATGGACATGATTTGAGCAAAGTCCGGGGGATAGTGAAGGACAGGGAAGCCTGGCATGCTGCAGACCATGGGGTCACAAAGAGTTGGACACGACCTAGTAACTGAACATCAGAGTTAATCACCTTAAACTACACATTGCTTTTACCACTGATGAAAAATTTCTTCTTTCTGCCTTTTTTTTTTTCATTTGGTATTTATTTATCCATCTCCCTTAAGAACTAGGACTCTTTGACCCATGTCAGCATCCCCCATGGTACTCAACCAAATGCATGAAAAGAAGATGGTGACAAGGAGCAGAATGTAGAGGAGGGATGATCCAGATCTCCTGAAATGAGACAAGGTAGGGGGATGCGGGGCGGAGCCCAGGGAGGAGGTCTGGGGGCCAAAGCTCCAGACACTGGGTGTGTCACCAGTATCCTGGGTGTCCTGCCTCAGGATAAAATGCTGGGCTCTAGTCTCCCATGGGAACTGGCAACCCACTCCAGTGTTCTTGCCTGGAGAATCCCAGGGATGGGGAAGCCTGGTGGGCTGCCGTCTATGGGGTCACACAGAGTCTGACACGACTGAAGCAACAGCTTAGCAGCAGTAGCGGAGCAGTCTCCCATGGGAACACTAATTAGCTGGGTGACTTTAATCAAGTTGGTTTGCCTCTCTGGGCCTCAGCATCCTTGCCTATGAAATGAAGGAAATGCACTAAACCCAAGGATCTCTTCCAACCCTGGACTCCATGCCTTTTTGTTCCACCTCCAGACACAACACTGTCACCCTAAGCTTGCAGAGATCACAGGGTGAGGTCTCTGCCTGGCTCCTCCATCAAGCCTTGAGCTCACCAAGAGAAGTACCATGCACTGGATTTTGTCAGCTGCTGCCTCCTTTTCACTTCCCACTGGACCTGGCATTATTTTGCTTAACGAGCGAATGAATGACTTGAAGGAGTGAGGAGTTCTGACAGCCCCAGAGCAAAAGTCTGGGCTTAGACAGAGCTGATGGAACAGCAACATGAGTGCTTCTGCTAAGAGTGGGTTTGAACAGACTGCTGGTTTGTCCCAGGGTTCGGGGACAGTCCCAGTTTTCACTTGTCCTGGTGCAATTATTAGAACATCTCCTTTCAGTCTTACAAATGTCCCCATTGGATGATAAATGTAATGGTCACCTTGGAAATGAGGGAACCCGGGGTCCATGATACTGACCATGTGCCAGTTGTATCGACCAGCTCTTTCAGTACATGTTCTTTGTCAATCTACCTCAAAACTCTTAATATAGCAGTTATTAACCCCATTTTACAGATAAAAATACTGAGGTTCAGCAAGTTTGTGTAAAGGCTGAAAACCTCAGAGCAACTAATAGGTGGTGGCTAAATTCCCCTCCTGGACCACCAGGAGCCAAAGTTCTGCTCTTTCTATTCTGCCACGTGGTTGGATCACAGGGGTCAGTGGGGAGAAGGAAGGGTCATGATCCTCTAGACTCAGGGTGAGATCTCTCCCCGACTCATCTCTCCTGCTACGTTCCCTCAACTCCTAATTTTTCTTTGCTGGATCCTCTCCACTCTCCAACCCTAGGGTGGCCAGTGTCCATTTTAGTGGGGTAGGCATGTCTCTCCATGTTCCATCCCTCTTCCCCTGCTACCTCCAAAACTAAGTCTGCAAGAGAAGAACTGTGCTAGCAACTCAGACAGAAGGCATCACAGACTCCTTGAGCATCACATATCAGGAGTCAGTCTTCACGGTGCAAGGGAGGATGCATCCAGATCAGGGCTTCTCCCCAGACACTGTGGGGATGGAGAAGGATGTGGACTTTTTGAGTCCCTCTGCCTTGGTTTGAGTCCTGATCAGCCGTCTCCTACTATTTGACCTGGAGCTAATAATTTAACCCCTGACAGAGTCTGCTTCTTCATCTGAGCAGTCGTCACATCACAAGACCTGTTTTTAACCAGTTGCTGGCTGGGAGTGGCACAGTGCAGGCTAGACCTTGGGGTCTTCAGACCCCACCTTTCCACAGACAGGGGCTTCCCAGGGGGCGCTAGTGGTAAAGAACCCACCTGTCAATGCAAGTGGATGTAAGAGACACGGGTTTGATCCCTGGGTCAGGAAGATCCCCTGGAGGAGGGCATGGCAAACCCACTTCACTCTTCTTGCCTGGAGAATCCCATGGACAGAGGAGCCTGGGGGGCTACACCCCATAGTGTCACAAAGGGACAGACACGACTGAAGCAACTGAGCACGCACACACGCACTCCATAGACAGATGCCCTGCACAAACTCCTCTTCCATCTCCGTAGCCTCCAGTGCATCCTCTGGATGGAATCTGGGGACCCCCCTCTGTTCTCTGCCCCCTATTCTCCCCACCACCACCCCTTATTTCACCCTCTCACTCTGAGTTCACAGCAACAGCCTCTGCTTTGCCCCATTCCCTTCCATCCACCAATTTTTTCTCCACTCTGATTCCAGATGGATTTCTTTTAAAGTGAAAATCTATTCATGTCACTTGACTACTTAAAATTCTTCAGTCGTTTCCTCTCGCCCTCAGAATCAGTTCAAACTCCTCGGAGAGAATCACAGGGCCGGGGCGCCAGCCTGTCCTCACCCCATGATTTCCTGGTCTCTGGCCACACTGACCACTTCTTGGTCCCATTCGGGGGCCACACACGCTCCAGCCTCAGGATTCTCATGATGCTTTTCTCTGCTCCTAGAATGGTCCTCTCCCCTGCCCATCCTCTACCCCACCCCACCCCCCACTCACTCCTCATCTAGTTAATTCTGTCATGTTATTTAAACTGTAGCCTTAACCTTACTTTCACACCACATGCCAACCTAGGTCACCCCTTACAGATGACGAAGCCCCTTGTACCCTAACCCTAACCCTAAAATTCAATCTATTTGGAATGACTGATTCAGCACCAGCCCGGAAGCTGCGTGGCAGAAGGGACCACGTCTGACTCTGCGTGTATGTGTGTGTGTGTGTGTGTGTGTGTTTGTGCATGAGCACACTAAGTCGCTTCACTCATATCTGACTCCGTGTGATCCTATGGACTGTAGCCCGCCAGGCTCCTCTGTCCGTGGGATTTCCCAGGCAAGAATACTGGAGTGGGTTGCCATGCACTCCTGCGGGAAATCTTCCTGACCCAGGGATGGAATCAACACCTCTTATGCCTCCTGCGTTGGCAGACAGGTTCTTTATCACCAGTGCCACCTGGGAAGCCTACATCTTACTTTGCATCTCCCGAAATTCCTGCACAGCGAGGAGCCAGAGACAAGGCAAGCACTCCATTTATTCACCCACCCCCTCATCTGTTCATCCATCAGTGCTCTCCACTGTGGTGGAGTGGGCATTTCTCCCCTCTTCCCATCATCTTTTCTCTGCTACCCCACCAACTAAGCCGGTAGGAGAGGACTGTGCTTTGTAGTTAAGAGAAGAGAAAGACTCACAAACTCTTCGAAGGTGCTGCACAGAGGAGCTGACTCTCACAGTGCAAGAGGTGAAATGCTGGGACTTCCCTGGTGGTCCAGTGGTTAAGACTGTGTGCTTCCACTGCAGGGGGGTGTGGGTTCGATCCCTGGTCAAGGAACTAAGATCTCACATGCTGAGAGACATGGCCAAAAATTAAAAAATAAGATTTAAAAAATTTGTGTCAATAAAAAAAGAGGTGAAATATCTTAGACCGCCACCCCCTTGCTCTGAAGCCAGGCTTTGGTGAGGACCTCTGCCCTCTCCCTTGCTCTCAGGGCAGGATATGAAGCCCCCCACTCTGTCCCCCAGCCATTCCCAACAGTGGGACCAGATGGAGCAGAGACTAAGAACACAAATTCAAGGCAAGATACTGGGAGAAGGAAGAGGCTGAAAGAAAGACGCAACAGGCTGAAAATGGCCAAGGGGGTATGTGAGAGAAGAGGGGAGAAAAAGGAAGAAGCTCTGGATGGGTCCTGAGAGAGTAAGACTGAAGCTTCCCACCCATAACTGGACTAGAGAAGCTGGCACAACCTCATCCCATGGATTCCAGGTGATTTGGAACATGTGTATTCCTTCAGCCTGCAGTAGAGGACCTATCCAGTGTTGGCCTGAATTCCGTGGATAAGCTTCAGAAGAAGGATGCCTTACATCCATCCCCCATTCAAATGACTGACCTAAATTCCCATAAAGTCAGAGCCCTGGGGCCTGGTTATCTGAGAGACAGAACCAGACAATGTATCCAAAAGCCTAATGACCCCTCCAATTAAGCCGTTATGGATTCAAATTTCCCATATCAATTCTCCCCAGAGTTTATCCTCTTAGAATGAAAGTGATGTTAAATATGCCCAGATGATCTTCAGTGGTCTGGGTTAAATATGCAAGAACCAAAACTTTATATAAACTAAGAACACAAGAAGCTAAAGGAGGCCAAATATATTCCAAGGACAGTGTCCTGACCTAATTTCAAAAGGCAAAGGAGTCAGCTACAACTCAGAACAAACAAAGAGCAACACAATTTTCGACCATATTAAGGGAGGAGGGTGCCTCAGCTAAGATGATACACGATGCTTCACTAGCTTTTTAAAAAATAAAGCCTGTTGCAAAATTAGAATCTACCATTTGATTACAAGGGCTCAGAGGTTAAAGTGTCTGCCTGGAATGTGGGAGACCCAGGTTTGATCCCTGGGTCAGGAAGATCCCCTGAAGAAGGAAATGGCAACCCACTCCAGTACTCTTGCCTGGAGAATCCCATGGAGGGAGGAGTCTGATAGGCTACAGCCCATGGGGTCGCAAAGAGTTGGACATGACTGAGTGACTTCAATTCAATGTTAAGAAATAAAGAACATCCCAGGTGGCGTAGTGGTAAAGAAACTGCCAGCCAAAGCAGGAGATGCTAGTTTGATCCCTGGGTCAGGAAGATCCCCTGGAGAAGGGAATGGCTACCTACTCCAGTATTCTTGCCTGGAGAATTCCATGGTCAGAGGAGTCTGGTGGGCTACAGTCCACGGGGCTGCAAAGAGTTGGACATGACTAGACGACTGAGCACACACGCATAAAAGTAAATAGTTCTCAGATTTCACAAAGATTCTGACATCTTAAACAATGGTCATTTTTCTCTATCTCCAGCAACTTTTTATGTGTGTGTTTTATTTTTACCTAGGGAAAGAGGGTGGAGGGAGAAAGAGAAAAAAAGAAAAAGAGGTATTTAAGCATCCTAAGTGACATCAAAGAGGAAGGGATACAACAAGAAACATATAACCCATATAAAGAGCCTAAGAATGTGTTCTGAAAGGGAAGCCTTCATCTTTGAGCCAAGATGAAGGTCGCCCGGTGAATCCTATGGAGCCCTTCTCGGAATAAAGTTCTTAAATACATAAAGTAAAATGCATATGAGTACAAAAGAAACCAATTATATCAAAATGCAGTTGCCAACACATTAAAAACCACAAATTTGAGGTTAAGTAATGCTGTGCTTCTTTATGGAAGCCTTAAATAATAAATGGTGCACCTAATTGAAGCAGCACATAAGCAAGCACGATGCTGCAGGCTCTGGGCCACAGTCGTAACAGAATATGAGCGTATCTCTGGTGACAAAGGCACGGGGGTCACTAACACTACTGTGGTTTGTTACTCATGCATGCTGTTAAAAGACATCCTAAATTTCAGTTAGAAATGGTGGAAATAATGAAGTTCTCTTCCAGCCACACGTATGGACTGAGGTTAGAATTTCTGCTTCAGCATCTGTAGAAAGATCATCCTTTAGGACGGTATCTAGGAGAACTGACTTGTGTTAAGTGCCTACCATGTACTATGCACTGGTCCATACAAAATTCTATATTCATCGTAATCCCATTTTCCCCTTTACCTTGGCTAGAGAAGGGGGCAACAGAGGATGAGATGGTTGAATGATATCACCAACTTGATGAACGTGAGTTTGAGCAAACTCCGGGAGATGGTGAAGGACAAGGAAGCCTGGCGTGCTGCAGTCCATGGGGTCAAAAAGAGTCAGACATGACTTAGTGACTGAACTACAACTGGCTAGAGGGCATTGAGAGGGAAAGTTTTGAAAAATAGGCTCCTCTGCTATATTGTGGCAATATTTAATAGGCAGAGAATAACCAGCTGAAAGTCTTATCCTTTATTAAGGTTAAATTCTACTGAACAACTCACTCCTGAATTCCCGAAGTCAACTCCCATTGGAATCCAATAGTTGTGAACAAGAATTCCAAGCTTTTGGATTTTCTTCAAACTCAAAATATCTATGAGTTAAAAGGTAGAGACCACAAACAGATGTCTGGCACACAGAGTCAGGGCAGATAGCGTGGGGAAGCTGCCCTCAGCAAACCCCTGGTGGGAGGAACCAGCAAGGCTGATGGATAGAATAGGACGGAGGGAAGAGAATCCAGGCTCTGGATTCTGAGAACTGGGTGAGGAACCGTTTAGGGAGAGTGTTCTGTTGTCTTTTGTTTCACTTACATTTGCAGCTGATTGCTTGACTGTTATATTTGCAGGAGATGCTTTGAGCGGAGAAGAAGGACTCCCAAGGAGAAGAGGACTTCATAAGCCTTGACCCTCTGCCCATCAATGATGCACCAGAGCGTGGGATCGCTCATCCCCTTCCCCCGGGAGCTCTATTCCTGCAGCAGAAAATCGCACATGCAACCAGCTTTACAACAGGCTGAGTTGAGCCTCTGTGGGTAGATTCTGGATTCTCTCTTATTCAAGCCTTTTCCCTGAGTCATGTTAAGATATTTAAGAAAGACTTCAGCTTGTGAAATGTCTTCAATCTGAAAGCAAATGTTTTAATTGCAGGGTCAGAGAAAACCAAAGATTATGCACCCATCCCCCCCCAAAAAGACTAAATAAAAAATGCAAATTCCATTAAAATTAAAAAAAAAAAGCAACTGGTTAGGGAGGGTTGTGAAGACAGATGGAAGCTCGTTATCTCTCTGTTTTGTTTATTTGCTTATTTATGTGGACATCTTGGTGCAAGACAGGTTTTGAGGAAGAGTCTGTGTATCTGCAGGGGAATCTTGCACAGGACATGGACATACAGTAGGGGGCTCAACAAATAGTTGCTGAATCCAAATGGATTTTCCTTAGAGTGAACTCTCTCCCTCTGACCCTGCTCTAACGCATCCTGCATTTTTGAGTTCACTGCGCATGCTTAGCTCGAGGTTACAGAGAGAACAAGGTCAGGGTTAATTAGGAACAGGCAACATTCCCATAGTGACAGGAGTCAGGACTTCTAAGGACAAATCCTTAGTGCTCATTACTCCAGAGCTCTTATTCCATGAAAGAGGGAACAGAAGCCTCTGGGGAAATGCTAGGACTTGCCCACTGGCTTGGAGAAAGCGAGGAGGAATTTAACCCATGAAGTCACCCAGGTTTCTTGGGGCACTTTTAATCCATTCCAAAGCGTAGAATATTTACGTGGATCCTAAGATAGGAGCAAATCGGGAAACGACGCTGTAACTGCAGTTTCTTCTCAAACTCCATGAGTCTTCTCTCCAGTTCAGCATTTCCTTCTCCCCCTGGTTTGGCAGCAAGAGTGCATCTGAGACAGTGACAGGAATGATCTCCTTGGCAATTAGCAGCAGATTCCCCCCTGGAAGCGGCTGGGACCAGGCTGCAAATATGCAGGTTCTATCCAGTCAAGATTGCCTACTGGATCAACAGGATCTAGGAAGGCACGAGTCAGGAAGGTAAAGCTAGAAATTCATCTGTCTCAGGAGGCCCCACATGCACATGTAAAGTCAGATCCAAAGACAAAGGAGCCAGGAAGAGAGAGGGGACATCCCCGCCTGGGCAGAGGGGAGGGGAAACCAAGGAACAAATTCTGCCTGTGGGAATCATAGTAGCCCCCAGGCCAGGCGAGAGGACTTCAGGAACCTAAGGGAAGATGCAGACACGGCCACCAACAGTGCCTCTGCAGCCATCAGTTCTAATCCTACAAGAACAATAGCTGTCATGAGTTGTGTTCCCAGAGCTTGGGAAAGGGTGGGAAAGCGTGCAGACTTGGGGAGGTGGAGGGAGGGGTGGTCCAGTAACCCACAGGGCAGGGTGAAGCTGCAGAGGTAGTAGGCTGTTGCCTTGGCGAAGCAATTGGACTTTCTCCTGAGGGCAGTGGAGACCCAGGGCAGGTTCAAAGTGTGGGGTCCCTGGTTTGAGGTGCTTTCTCTGAAGGCCATGTAGATAGCACGTTAGCACAGTGATTCCCCAAGAACAGCCAGCGGTATCAAACACCTGAGAACCTGTTAGAAATGCAGATTCTCAAGCTCAGTGAATCAGAATCAGGCAGGGACCTAGCAGCCTCTGTTTTAATGATGTGGGAAGCACTGGATTAGACACTGCTCTCGTTGGCTGGAACACCCAACAGGATACTGCTGCAGGGGCCCTGGGGAGTGCTGAGGGGACCTGAAGGTGGGTGGTGGTGGCCTTTGCCAGGGAAGGGTGTAGGTGGCATTAAGAGGCCAGAAGAACAAGTCCTGGTGACAAGGGAGTGAGGACAGAAGAGGCACAGGAAATTCACAGGCTGTTTGATTCCTAAACTGTTGTGAGGCAGTGCCATTTGCTTCAGGTGAGAAGGAATAAAAGCAGGTTTGCTTAAGTCAGTGGTGGTGGGGTGGGGGGGTTCCCCATTCCTTCCTTCCATCCCCCATCTTCCCAGGCCCTCATTCAGTTTCATCCCTGAGCCATTCTAGATGACCTCAGAGGAGTAAAGACAGGAGACATCACTGTCCTCGTGTGTAGTCGTCCCATGCAGGCTGCAAACAGTGGACCCTCAGGAGACAAGTCTGCCCTGGAGATCAGCCTTTGGGAATCACCAGAGAGTGTGGTGTTGACAAGACTGAGCCCTGGAGCTGCCTACCTGGACTCACCATTTCCAGTCCACCATTTATTAGCAGTGTGACCTCAGGCAAGTTTCTCAGCCTCCACTTCCACATCTGTGAAATGGGGTTGGTGAGATCAGGATGCATATTTTAATTTTAGGATTATTAGGAGGACAAAATGAGTTAGTGAAGGTACAACATTTAGGACAGTTCGTGCAAGGTGATGTCAGTATCAATCACTCAACACTATTATCATTGACGTTATTGTTTTTATTATTCCTGGAAGTGGGAGATTTGAAGAAAGCAGGTCCTCCAGGATGGGAAGACTGAAGGGACCCTTCCCTCTGATTCTATTTCAGCAGCATCCACTCAGTCCTGACTCCTGGGGCCGCATGCCTCTACCCTCCTCCATCTAGCCTGCTTCTTCCTTCTCAGCTTTCTCCCAGCAAGGGTGGCCCTTCTTAACTGGAATTGTTGAAACCATCCAAGGTCTCAGGACATATTCAGTGGGTGGCTCAGCTTAAAGACAAATTTTCAGGAGGAGATAACGGTCTTTAATCAACATGCATGTTGATCACCTATGAGGCCAGCAGACCTGGGAGACAGGAGTCCTCCGAGCCTTCTGGCTGGTGGGTAATGCATAGTCCTTTAAACAGATCATATCAATACAGAATGAGAAGAGCTAGTAAGGGGCACAGGGCAGCAAGAGGCCTCAAAGGAAAGTTTTATCTCCAGCTAGAACTCTCCAGCACAATCCACTGAGCATTTTGTGTTCCCACACTGGAATTAACAGAGCATCACAGCTCTGCTAAGACCTTCCCAGGTGGCCCAGTGGTAAAGAATCCACCTGCAATGCAGGAGACCCAGGTTTGATCCCTGGATAGGGAAGATCCCCTGGAGGAGGAAATGGCAACCCCACTCCGGTATTCTCATCTGGGAAATCCCATGGACAGAGGAGCCTGGTGGGCTACAGTCCATGGGGTCACAAAGAGTCTCACCAGACTGAGCACACACCACATACACACAAGAACTCTGCTTTTGGAAAAGGAAATGCTGAGAAAGCACAAACTCATCTTTTCTATATGTCCCATCTTTTCTACTCTGGGTTTAGGAAGCAGGGCTCCTTGGCAGGAGCAGAGGCAGCACCATTCAAGCTCTGAGTGGGTGGCTTTCCTGGAGCATCATGGGAAACAGAAAACATCACAGGATGTGGGGCAGAACCAAAGCTGCGGCCTCCAGCCGCTGGGACTGATCACGCTCCTGGCTTCATCCGAGGTCAGCTGGAGAGATGGATGGACTAAAATAGAATCCCAGAATGGGTTCCAAAAACTAAATAGAAAGAGAGAGGCCCAGAGGCACAGACAGAACTCTCCAGGGATGAAAAGGTTGTGAAGAGAGGAGAAGAAACACAGAGAGGAAGCGATAAAAGGATTCTCAAATAAGGAAACTTCCAAGGACGAAGGGCCTAAGAGACTGGCAAATGATGGAGAGAGCTCATAACTTCTCTTCCTCTGGTCCACGGGAGCAGAGAGAGCTGATGATGAAAACTGGTACAGAGAGCTCGGAGAAGTGTTGGGAGAAGAGAGTGTATCTGATGACCCAGCCCTAGGCTTGAAATTGGATGTTGGTTCTCTCCAGCACAGCAGAGGCGAGTGACCCACTGATTAGGAAAGAATGTGTTCTGTCATTCCTGCAGGGCAAATGGCTTTTTTTTTTTTTCTTTTCCAAACTCTGAGAAAGGATCCCTCTTCCCGCAGGTCCAGTCATCCTCAGAAGTCTCATGGGTAACACATGAGATGCATCTTGGCAAACCAGAGTCCTCAACAGCAACTCGTAACAGCACAGTCTCTTTATGTGGAAGAAATAATGAAACACCTTATTAGTGAAACAAAAGGCAATGTGCAAAAGGACTGGTGGAAAATGGAGGGAAATTGCTTCCTTCTGCACCCAGCTCACAAGCATAAGCCCTTTCCAAATTGGGTGGGATTTTTTTTTGGCTGTCCTTTTTGTTTAAAGTTGAATATATCAGATCACTGTTGCATTTCAAAAGGAATATATATATATATAATATTAATATTATGATATTAACAAAGAAATTTATGATATAAACATAGAGTAACTAGTGAATATGGGCTTCCCCGATAGCTCAAGTAGTAAAAAATCTGCCTGCAATGCAGGAGACACAGGAGATGAGGCTTCTACCCCTGGGTTGGGAAGATTCCCTGGAGAAAGAAATAGCAACCCACTCCAGTATTCTTGCCTGGAAAATCCCACGGACAGAGGAACCTGGTGGGCTATAGTCCATGTGGTCGCAAAGAGTTGGACATGACTGAGCATTCATGCAGTGACTATGTCCCCAGATCATCAAAAGAGACACACCTCCCTCACTTCATTTATCGTAAAAATAAAGTTTACTTTTAATTTTAAAAAGTCATAAATGCACACTATTAGGAAAAAATTACAGAAGGAAAAAAATGGAACCAGCCAGTCCACAATAAAAAAAAAAAGATTACTTATATCCTATAAATCCTCCTAGTCTTTTCATCCCTATATACACACTCTTCCATTGTTAATTGCTTTTTCCTGAAAAAATAAGCAATCATAGTAGCTACTGGGATTTTTTAAGGATACAGTGAAGTGACAGTCACTCTGTTGTGTCTGACTCTTTGCACCCCCATGGACTGTAACCCACCAATTGCCTCTATCCATGGAATTCTCCAGGCCATAGTACTGGAGTGGGTAGACATCCCCTTCTCCAGGGGATCTTCCCAACCCAGCAATCAAACCCAGATCTCCTGCATTGCAGGCAGATTCTTTACCAGCTGAGCCACCAGGGAAGGATAGACTGGATATAGGTTGTTCCTGGCTGCCCAGCATCTGCTTCACCTTCCTTTGTTAACTGTGCCATATTATCTTTGGGGTATGATTCCCCATTGAGGATGTCTTACAGGAATGCCACTTGGAATGTCCTGTGCTCCCCTAACCATGGGGGAGGGAATCTGATGAACTTAGGCCAGTTGAACGTGCCTTTGCTGAAATTTGCACCTTGAATAAGGAGAGACAGAGATGAAAGGAGAGAGGGAGGGAGGGAGGGAGGGAGAGAAGGAGAGAGGGAGGAAGGAAAAAGGAAAGAAAAAGACAAGGAAAAAGAAAGAAAGAGGAAGGAAGGGAGGAAGGGTTAAAGCTCATACATCCCAGTGCAACTTCCAAATAAGACAGCTGCACTGTCCCTGCCACCTCTGTTCCCCCACTATCCTTCATAAATGCCTTGACTCCTGAGCCCACTTCTCTGAACTGATCGTCAATGCTATGAACTCGTCCATGCCCTTTTGGCAAATTTCATTTTTGAGCTTAAGGCAAGAAGAGCCCTTTTCTGTTACTTGTAACCAAAGAATCCAGAGTGAAAATATGGCTAAAACACAGCATAGGGACAGGACACAGCAGGGGAAATCTGCCAGCCACTTTGGTGCCACTCACCAAGCACTGCCGCCCTCGCCTTCAGTCAAGTTCTTTTGACTTAGAAGAATCAGTGCTGTTGTGTCAAGACGCTAGTGTGGTAGACTGATTGCTTTAAAGACTTTACTTTTCAACTTCAACATGTAAACAGGTTCTTGACAATATGAAATTTTAGCACTTCTTCAAAAAAGATAGAGTCTATCTCTCCACCCTTAAAACTAGGCTGGTGACTTACTTCGGCTAATGCGGCAGAAATAAAGACGTGCCCTTTGGACACCAAGAGGACTTGGGTGCTTCCACTTGCTCTTTTGGATCCCAGCTTGCTCCAGGAGAATGAGGTGGGGGTGCTCTGCTTGACTGAAGAGTCAGACAAGAGATACCTTGCCTGAGGCCACCCTGGACTGGAGCTCCCAGATGACCCACCAACTGACCCCCCTGCTGACTGCAGATCCACGAGCTAGTCCAGCCAAGATCAGCCAAGCCCATCCCAGAGCAGCAGGACTACTCAGGTGGTTTGTCGACTTCTGAGTGCAATAAATGCTATTTTGGAGAGGGTGAGATGTATGGAAAGAGTAACATGGAAACTTACATTACCATATGTAAAATAGATAGCCAATGGGTGGCTATCTGTATGTCTTGAGTTTCCTGTATGGCTCAGGAAACTCAAACAAGGGCTCTGCATCAATCTGGAGGGCTGGGATGGGGCAGGAGGGAGGTTCAAAAGGGAGGAGTTATATGTAACTGATTCATGTTGAGGTTTGACAGAAAACAACAAAATTCTGTAAAGCAATTATCTTTCAATTAAAAAATATAAATTAAAAAGAAAAAATTCTATTTTGTAAAAAAAAAAAAGTATAGGGACAATAGGGGCTCTTATATATTCAGTTCAGTTCAGTTTAGTTCAGTTGCTCAGTCATGTCCGACTCTTTGTGACCCCATGAATCACAGCATGCCAGGCCTCCCTGTCCATCACCAACTCCCTGAGTTCACTCAGACTCACATCCATCGAGTCGGTGATGCCATCCAGCCATCTCTTCCTCTGTTGTCCACTTCTCCTCCTGCCCCCAATCCCTCCCAGCATCAAGATCTTTTCCAATGAGTCAACTCTTCGCATGAGGTGGCCAAAGGACTGGAGTTTCAGCTTTAGCATCATTCCTTCCAAAGAAATCCCAGGGCTGATCTCCTTCAGAATGCACTGGTTGGATCTCCTTGCAGTCCAAGGGACTCTCAAGAGTCTTCTCCAACACCATAGTTCAAAAGCATCAATTCTTTGGCGCTCAGCTTTCTTCACAGTCCAACTCTCACATCCATACATGACCACTGGAAAACCATAGACTTGACTAGATGGACCTTTGTTGGCAAAGTAATATCTCTGTTTTTTAATACGCTATCTAGGTTGGTCATAACTTTCCTTTATCTTAACTAAATATAAGGAAATACATTCTGAAAATATCATTCAATTACTTGTGGGAAAAATACCATCAGTTGAGACTCCCAGAAATGTCATACAACACAGAATAGTCCAAATATCTCAGCTGCTTTAGCAGCTTGATAAGAACATGAGCCCTGGGGTCAGAGGACCTCATCCTGCCGCGCACTAGCCACGTGACATCAAGCAAATGTGTCTCTGTTTCCTCACCTACAGGAAGATGAAAATAGTAGGATCAACCTCAAGGGTTAAATGAAAAAGCAGTTATAAAGGTTTAAAGAGATATTACCCATTGTAATGTTAGCCATTATAAACAGCATTCTTCCATGGCTGTCTGCTATTTAGAATCAGGAGGTTTGAAAAGAGTCAGTCTTTTTTTTACTCAGTTTGGTCAATTTTGCTTTCTAATGGGAATAGTAGCTTTCACTTAATGTATACTGATCTAGTCAGAGTTAATTGTATCATACTGTTATATTTTCTATTTCTTTTAAATTTCTGCCTCCTTTTGGATATATTGTGTTCAATTTCTTCCTTTGTTAAATATATATATTTATATATGTACAATATATAAATATCTATTCTAAGGGTGCATAATTTAAATATATTATTTACAATATATATTTTATACATATGTACATACCATCATTCTTTCAGTGGTTATTCTAAAGACTATCACATACATTCATTGGATCATGGAGAAAGCAAAGGAGTTCCAGAAAAACATTTACTTCAGCTTCATTGACTACACTAAAGCCTTTTACTGGGTGGATCACAACAAACTACAGAAAACTCTTAAAGAGGTGGGAATACCAGACCACCTTATCTGTCTCCTGAGAAACCAGTAGGCGGGTCAAGAAGCAACAGTTAGAACCAGACATGGAACAACTGACTGGCTCAAAACTGGTCAAGGAGAGAGTCAAGGCTGTATATTGTCACTCGGCTTACTTAACTTATATTCAGAGTACATCACAGAAAATGCCAGGCTGGATGAATCACAAGCTGGAATCAAGATGGCCAGGAAAAATATCAACAACCTCAGCTATGCAGATGATACCACTCTAATGGCAGAAAGTGAAGAGGAACTAAAGAACCTCTTGGTGACGATGAAAGAAGAGATTGAAAAAACTGGCTTAAACTTTAACATTCAAAATCCTGAAATCATGGCCTATAGTCCTATCACTTCAAGGCAAATAGAAGGGGGAAACGTGAAAGCAGTGACAGATTTTGCTTTCATGGGCTCCAAAATCACTATGGACAGTGACTTCAGTCAGCTCCTTGCAAGAAAAACTATGGCAAACTTAGACAGTGTATTAAAAAGCAGAGACACCATTTTGCTGGCAAAGGTCCATATAGTCAAAGTCACGGTTTTTCCAGTAGTCATGTATAGATGTGAGCGTTGGACCATAAAGAAGGCTGAGTGTCAAAGAACTGATGCTTCTGAACTGTGATGCTGGAAAACACTCTTAAGAGTCCCTTGGACAGCAAGGAAATCAAACCAGTCAATCCTAAAGGAAATCAACCCTGAATATTCATTGGAAGGACTGATGTTGAAGTTGAAGCTCCAAAACTGGCTGCCTGATGTGAAGAGTGATTCAATAGAAAAGACCCTGATGCTGGTAAAGATTGAGGGCAGGAGGAGAAAGGGACAGCAGAGGATGAGATGGTTGGATGGCATCACCGACTCAATGGACACGAGTTTGAGCAAACTCCAAGAAGTTTATAGTGAAGGACAGGGAAGCCTAGAGTGCTGCAGTCGATGGGTTGCAAAGAGTTGAACAGGACTTAGCGACTGAACAATAATAACAGCAAAATAGACTCATCTCCCCAAGAGATAAATTTTGCCTTTAACATATGGTAGAATTTAAAAGGTCTTCTCTTATGGAGATGAACAAGTCTGATTACCAAAAGAGAGGGTGATGGGGCACGGAGGGATAAATTAGGAGTTTGGCAGATATTAACACTGTTCAGAAACTGAATCACTTTGTTGTACACCAGAAACTCACGTGATGTTGTAAATCAACAATATTTCAATAAAATACATATATACATACAAGGTCTTCTCAGACATGGGGATTCCATGATTCTGTGGTTTTACTCAAATGACTGAAAGGTTAAAAGACAAGGAACACAAACCTCACCAGCACCCTTCAGGGTCATGTATGGGAGGGTTAAGTTTCACAAACTGTACAGATCAAAGCTTTCTAGGATATAGTGATGACTGTTTGCATTTGCAAATCTCCTTTCTTCGTGCATTTGTACAAACCTGAATGTACTCTCGTCCATGTTCAATAAACAGAAGCTTCACATCCAAAGGAAGCACAAAGCAGTGACAGAGGAAGAAACAGAGTAAGAATGATCTGGAGGGAAAAATAGAGGCAATGATCTAGAGCCCAAGGAGGTAAAATGTCCACTCCAAAAAAGAAGGGCCCCTAAATACTCCCCCACCCCTCTTTCCCCCAGTTTGGTGGTGGGGGTGGGGCTTGCAGGCACCAGCAGATCTTGGTTGCTCTGGCTGTTCCTGTTGGGGAGCGAGGAGGTGGAGGTACCAAGACAGATGCTCGAGTAAGTGTGGGTGAGCTTGACGTCAAGTTTATGAGCCAAATGGCACTTGCCGAGTTCCACCTCTCCAAATCCCATCCAGAAAGGACCCATGAACTCAAGCCATGTCCACCTTTGAAGGCTCTCCTGGCCCCCTTGATCACCGTCATCTTTTCTTCCTCTAATGAGAATGAAAGACTTTTGGAGGCTAAGCCTGGGCTGTCCTGTGAGACGTTATGACTCAGCCTTCATCTTTGACACACTGCAGCTCCGCAAAGGCCACAGAGGTTCTTCTTTGTGTGTCCAGCTGTGCCCCCTGGCCCCAGCCCCAGGCTTGGAGCAGCCAGTGCACAGCAGGCTCTGGAGAGGCTACGGTTAAAGACTGGACTCCCCTGGCTGGTCACACTCCCCTCACACGTGCATTCCAAGCTGGCTCCTTCATTCCCAAGTCTCTCTCTCCCAGGCTTTGGGCAGAGGTCTTCAGGCACCTCTGCCAAAACCTCCGTATGGGAGGGGGGGAAAGGAAACCTTGGAGACAAGTTTTTCCACTGTGAGTACCCAGTGTTTTTCCACTTTCAGCTCTCCTCGCCCTCCTCACTCTCCTCCTCCATCCCAGGTTCATAAAACTGCTGGAGCCTTTTATTCAAAGCTCCCTCAACTACCAGATGTCCCCCCACATCTGTGCTGATCTGCCAGACCCTCCATCAGTACCCACTGCAAGGTGGGAGGATGGCGGAGGGTCTTTACTTCCTCTGGTTAAGCCTCCCCCTTATGCACATTGCACACTCCCCTGTACTTCATTCTGGCTCCTTGATGCTTTAATCTGCAGCTCCTATACCCGGCAGCTCAGCACTCTCTGCAGCTCTGCTGAGCTCCTAACATAAATAAATGAATAAAATAATTACCCAGGATGAAATAAAATATCAAACAGAATTTCTGGTGTTGTCTCAGAATTCGGGCTGAAGCCCCAGGCTGAGAACAATAGGTGATGAAGAAAACACACTCCACATCCCTGCAAACTCGAACAAAATATGGGAGGAGTAGACCGCCCAGTCGCCACGTCTAAGAGGCAGCCAAACCAGGATGTGGTCCTGCGACCACAGTCCACCTGCGTCCCCAGCCTGGAGAGAAGGAGTGGAGTTGCAGGGGGGGCATGAGGGACTCTGGTCCCAAGCGTTGCTATGGCACCAGAGCAGAGCGTGATGACAGCCTGCCTGGGGTAGACTTCCAGCATCCACAGCAGAGGCCAGAGGAAGGATCCAAAGGCAAGAGGCTGGCTGGAGCTGCCAGTGATGCAACAGCCAAGGGAGGGCCTGTCCTTCTGGCGTGTCACAGGCGAGACACCTGATGTCGTTCCCAGGGGGACCAGAGCCTTCCTCTTGAAAGGACCACTCAGTGGACTGAGACCACCCTGGCAGACAGAGATGATGTGCACTACAGCATCAGAGGGGGAGCTGCGGGGTCAGGATTCTCAGGGGCACACCTGGAACAGAGGAGGGCAGAAGGGAGGCCTCCAGCAGGAGGTCTGGTCCGGAGGAGGAACCAGCAAGTGTCCGTCAAGGCAGAACTGCTAGCAGCACCAGCTCCCCAAAAAGGTCTTCTTACACCCCTCATTCCTTCCCCATCCTCCTCTTCAGCCTGACTCAGAACAAGCAGCAGCGGTCCGCTGGGGAGTAGAGGAAGGAGGTGAGGAATAGAAGATCAAACCACAGGACTCCTGCCTGCTTCTGGTCAATAGGGCCTTAAGCCAAGCCTGAGCCTTGAAGGACACAAAACGCCTAAAACTGGACGAGGAACTGAAATTTTGCCATTAAATTGGACTGGGCTATTTCTTACCTAAAAACTAGATGATTTTAAGACTCGAAACTTATCATAAAAGCCATAGAATCTGCTTGCAGAGTCTTCCTCGGGAAGCCTCCCCAAGCAGGTTTGAAGTTGTGTAGGTGAAAAATAAAGCTGTTTTCTGATCTTCTCTTATGCAGTGTAGCCTTTTCCAAAGCCCGTTAGAGAAGCAAAAACGAATCTGAGAGGGAGACAGTAGAGCTGGAATCTGCTCTGGGAACTGCCAACCAGCGAGGCAGAGGAGCACATGGAGTGGGGAAGGAGCCACCTCTGTGAAGAGGGGACGATCATTCCAGGCTGAGGGAGGGTTGTGTGCAAAGGCCCTGGGGCAGAACAGAGGAATCATGGAACCTCGAGCAGGACAGAGCACAGCAATGATGTTGGAGTCAGGCTGTGGGTGGTCCATGGTGAAGAGTTTGGTTCAATTCCCAGGGCATTCAGAGTTTAAGCCACAAAATAACCTAGTCCAAACTTAGAAGCTTAAGATTACTTTTTATATTGTTTGAGGAATAGACTGAGGGCAGGAGTATAAGCCCAGGCCTATAGGAAATCAACCCTGAATATTCATTGGAAGGACTTATGCTGAAGCTGAAGCTCCAATACTTTGGCCACCTGATGCGAAGAACTGACTCACTAGAAAAGACCCTGATGCTGGGAAAGACTGAAGGCAGCAGGAGAAGGGGACGACAGAGGATGAGATGGTTGGATGGCATCACCGACTCAGTGGACATGAGTTTGGGCAAGCTCCAGGAGATGGAGAAGGGCAGGGAAGCCAGGTGTGCTGCAGTCCATGGGGTCACAAAGAGTCAGGCATGACTGAGCGACTGAACAACAACATTAGAAGGACACAATGCACTTTGTAGAAAAGGCACAGTAAATCCTCAGTGGTTGCTTTTCTCAAGTTTACAGACTCTGAAGATCAGAGAGACCAGTGGCAGTTGTTCGACAAGCTCTCAATGGCTAAAGTAATCTACTGAAATTTAATGACCAACAAAATCAAAAATTGGAAAATATACGTCCATGGTGGTCCAGTGGTTAAGACTTTACCTTCTAATGCAGGAGGTGTGAGTTCGATCCCTAGTCAGGGAGCCAAGATCCCACATACCTTGAGGTCAAAAAATTCAAAAACATAAAACAGAAGCAGGACTCCCCTGGTGGTACAGTGGATAAGAATCTGCCTGCCAAGGCAGGGGACATGGGTTTAAACCCTAGTCCAGGAAGATCCCATATGCTGCAGGGCAACTAAACCTGAGTACCACAACTACTGAGCCAAGGGCTGCAACTACAGAAGCCCATGTGTCTAGAGCCTGTGCTCCAAAAGAGAAGCCACTGTGACAAGAAGCCCCCACACCACAACCAAGGGTCGCGCATATCCCCACAACTAGAGAAGGCCCATGCAAAGAAATGAAGACCAACCGCAATCAAAAAATAAACAAACAAAAATCCTCCACTTAAAAAAAAAAACAAGAATCAATATGTAACAAAGTCAATAAAGACTCTAAAACTGGTTCACATCAAAATAAAAAAAAATTCTTAAAATAAAAGGACTATCTTGCTTGAAGAGCTGCCATGTGATGAGTGCTATGTAATGCATCACACACTTGCACACGGCCATCCTCTCTAAAATGAAAGTCGCTCAGTCGTGTCCGACTCTTTGCGACCCCATGGACTATACAGTCCATGGAATTCTCCAGGCAAGAATACTGGAGTGGGTAGCATTTCCCTTCATCAGGAGATCTTCCCAATCCTGGGATCGAATTCAGGTCTCCTGCATTGCAGGTGGATTATTTACCAGCTGAGCCACAAGGGAAGGCCAAGAGCCCTGGAGTGGGTAGCCTGTCCCTTCTCCAGCGGATCTTCCTGACCCAGCAATTGAACCAGGGTCTCCTGCATTGCAGGCAGATTCTTTACCAACTGAGCTATCAGGGAAGCCCTCAGAACTAGATGTTAGGTGCAACAGTTTTCTCACCTCTTCTCCCTTTTCATACATATAGTTTCCAATCTCTCCTTAAACATAATTTCAGCATGAGAATGCACTCTGGTTTTTCACGAGCTACTTAAACCCACTTTAAAGATGTGTTTACACCACCTGCCACAAAGGAAAGAATGAGATTTCTTTCTTAAATAAAAAGCATTACCAATTAGCAAAAGCAAATGTTGTGATGCTTCTTCTCACCAACAGTTATGGTGAATAATTCACCTCTGGCCTGACACTTGTTGTCAGCTGACCCACACAACCCCACCACCAGCCCCTGAGAATGATTTTCAAGTACCTCCTGGTATTCGAGACAATTCCCCAGGAAGGCCCTCCCATTCCTATGCACTCCAGCCTAATTTTAATAGCTTCCGTACAACTCCAGGAGTTGGCCATGGACAGGAAAGCCTGGCGTGCTGGAGACCATGGGGTCACAATGAGTCGGACACGACTGAGCAACTGAGTGTACATCGAAAACTCGCCTTGCGCCACGCAGCACACTAAGCACTTTACATGTATTATAATAATCCATCATCACAAAGACTCTTTAAAGTAAGAATTGCTATTATATATCCCTACTTTAGAGCTAAAGAAACAGAAGCATGGAGAATTTCAGTAGCATGTTCAAGGTCAACCAGAGGGTCAATGGTAACACCCGTGTTTCCTCTCCAAGTCCATCTGCTTCTGGTGCTCAACTTTTGAGTTTGAGACCCCTCCCTTGACTCCCAGCGCACCGCCCACCCAGGCCCGCCGAGCGGGACGTTTAGCTTTGTACACCCGAGCCCGTAGCCCTTGTCTGTCTGCCACAGGGACCAGCTTGGCCCCTGGCCTCACTGCCCACCATCATCTCCCATGGGAAGCCTCAGGACTGGCTCAGCGCCTAAGCCACCCTCTGTGTCCATGTAGGGGCCTGTGGGAACGGAAGAGTCTGTGTCCATGTAGGGGCTGGTGGGAATGGAAGAGTCTGTGCTATGCTAGGTCATCTGATCGTGGCTTAGACAGCCCTATCATGTGCACCATCTCTCTATTATACAGTCAGTGACATCATGTTGCTAGCTTGAAATTAGCCCCCACCGGAGCATTTACTGGGGCTGGCACTGTCGCTGGGGCTGCTAAGTCGCTTCAGTCGTGTCCAACTCTGTGCAACCCCATAGATGGCAGCCCACCAGGCTCCTCTGTCCCTGGGATTCTCCAGGCAAGAATACTGGAGTGGGAAGCCATCTCCTTCTCCAATTTACACCACAGAAATTGGCAAACACTACAAACCAGAGCTTTGTTGGAGGGAAAGAACACCAGCAGGCTGCTTAGGACAGACAGTTGGGGTCATAACAAAACCATCTCTTAGACAGTCTTTTCTTCATAGCCTTTGACAGACAAAGCATCCCTAATTCCTAGGACTCCCTCAAAAGAAGTCCAAGTGAAACTGTGCGTGTGGGAGCCAGGTCTTCTTGTCCAGAAGCAAATATCCTCCCTCAACCTGAGCTGCTCTCCTTGCGGCATTAAGAGAAAAAGGCCTGGAAACTTTTTCATGCTTTCCTACATTCTGTCGAGCTTGCAGTCTTGCTGGAAGGAGGGAGCCAATCTCAGGTGTTAAACGTCAAATTGCTTATGGGAACAGCTGCAGCTTTCAGCTGAGTAAGCAGGACTTTCCAAGGGTGGTGTTTTCCAGCTATGGTGCTGCAGCCAGTTAAAAATTAGTGCTAGGAAAAAAAATAAATAAAATTAAAAATATAAAGGTTAGGGATAGAAAGTGGGAAACAAAAGGAAAACCATCTGATGGTTTGATAGGAGCCACAGCCAGCCACCTCTGTTACACTTTTAAACACACTGTAGGGTGAAGGAAAGGATGGGAATGAAGAAATAAGAAAGGCTACTTCTGAACCTTGGCTCTTTCATTGGCACATGTTCTAATGGGACAAAAAGGTAGGAGAGAAAGAAAAGATGGAATGGGTACAAAGGCGCAAACTCGCGTCTGGAGCAAAGACTCTTCTCTGTGTCAGGAATCCTGTGATGATTTCAGTCCAACATTCACTTATTCCGTGTTCACTGAGCACCTACTGTGTGCTAAGCAATACGTCAAGTAGAGTCGTGACCAGCGGAGGCACAGCTGCAGCCCTCATGGAGCCACCACGATCCAGTGGTGAATAAAAACACTTCATGTGCAGAACTGATCAGGTGTGGTGCTTGTTGTGATAAAGAAGATAAATGAGCCATGGGAACAAAACAGGGGAGGAATCGTGGCTGCTTCTGATGCAGGGAAAGAGTGAAGGCAAAAGGAGAAGGGGGCGGTTAAGGATGAGATGTATTAAGGATTAGATAGTATCACCAGCTCAATGGACCTGAATTTGAGCAAACTCCAGGAGTGAATGGAGGGGAGAGGAGCCTGGAGTGCTGCAGTGCATGGGGTCTCAAGGAGTCAGACACGATTTAGTGACTAAACAACAACACCCGATGCAGGAGGGGCCACAGAATAAAGTCCTGCTCACAGAGCGGGGAGGCGAATTTCTGGAAAGCCAAGACAGACAGGCTGACAGCATGACAAGACTCATCTGAATCACTTGCGAGGGTCTTGTAAGAGCCCTGGAATGGAACAGACACCGTGGGTTTGGAAATCAGAGACCTGAGTTCAAATCCTTACTCTCCCTCCAATAAGTTGAGTAAGTTACTGAACTTCCTTGCGTTTGGTACCTTCTTCATGTAGAAGGACGTGGTATTTACCTTCTAAGCTTACTATTTGGGTTAAATTACTGTTGGGTATAGGATTCAGCCTGGCACATGGCCTATCACAGATCCTCAATTAGTGATAGCTAGATACAAAGATAGGAGAAGGCAATGGCACCCCACTCCGGTACTCTTGCCTGGAAAATCCCATGGGCGGAGGAGCCTGGTGGGCTGCAGTCCATGGGGTCGCTCAGAGTCAGACAGGAGTGAGCGACTTCACTTTCACTTTTCACCTTCATGCATTGGAGAAGGAAATGGCAACCCACTCCAGTGTTCTTGCCTGGAGAATCCCAGGGACAGAGGAGCCTGGTGGGCTGCCGTCTGTGGGGTCGCACAGAGTCGGACACGACTGAAGCAACTTAGCAGCAGCAGCAGCAGCAGATATAAAGATCAATCAATGAGAATTTTTTAAATTAAGGGTCTCTCAAACTGCACACACAGGCCGCTTGCTGAGTAAGCGCCGAAGTATCTATGAGCAGAAAGATTTAATGAGGCTTAGCGGTCCTGCTGTGTAAGGTTACTGGAGAGTCTGCACAGCAAGAGGCTTGCAACGTGCCTGCATTAACCACACCCAGAGTTGTCAGCATGTCTGCAGCAGCGGCAGCAGTGGGGCCACGCACTGTCTTTTGCCAGCTACCTCATCTTGCTTTACCCAAAATGTAGTTCCCACCTACAGTGACTCTTCCCACATTTTCCCATGTGAGTTTCCATTTCACTCTTTTCGATAAAAAGCAATTAGATCAATGCATTTCCCTTTGTTTACAAAACCCTTCTTTCAAACAAATTCATAACCTTGGAGGGAACAAAAAAATCCATTGTCTGAAGACGTGTGCCAACTTCCTATTAGGGAAAACATGGTCACAACAGAGACTTTGTTCAGTTGCTAAGTTGTGTCTGACTCTTTGCAGCTCCGTGGACTGCAGCACGCCAGGTCCCCGGTCCTTCACTATCTCCCAGAGTTTGCGCAAACTTGTGTCCATTGAGTCGGTGATGCTATCTGAGTCTGTAGTGTTCATTCTCTGCTGCCTTAAGCCCTCCTAAAAGTTTGAGTCGGAATAGATGAATTCAATAGCTTCCGTAAAATCTGCCACCTCATTTTTCATCCCTCTGGTGATATATGTAAACCTTAAGAGTCTGCAATACTTCTATCTGCTGGATTCTCAGCAAGGGTAATAGACTGAGACGCACTGTCTCCTTTATACCTTTGCTTACCTTTAGCATCAATTATCAAAGATGATAACAAAATGCAAGTTGATCAATCTCCCCACTTTAATTTAGCAAGACAGGTCATAATGGCTTTGTTCCCTGGCTGACATGCCAGCGAGCTGTTTTCACATATTAATGTGACATGACTTGGAGGGTCATAATAACTATGACAAGATAAAGGGAATTAGTTAAAACTTAATTAAAGCCACGTGGATAGCAAGTAGAACACTGTAACCTGAATTCTTGGTTGCTGGATTGGCAGGGAAAAAAAAAAAAAAAAGGAAGATGCTTTATAGCAAGCACAAGAGCCCCAGTTAACACAGCATGTCACCCTGGTCTGAAATAATCTGATCATAATCAGAAGGAAATGATATTGGTGATTCTGGTACCTATCAGCCCACCCAGGACAGAGTAATAGAGCGAAGGTGAGGTTCTCCTCACCCCAAAGTCAGTTATGATTGTTGGTTTTCAGTTTCTAAGTCGTGTCTGACTCTTTGCAGCGCCCTGGACTGCAGCACGCCAGGCTTCCCTGTCCTTCATGATCTCCCAGAGTTTGCTCAGATTCATGTCCATTGAGTCACTGATGCTATCCAACCACCTCATCAGTTGTAACATGCTTATAAAAAGGCTGGTTCTTGGACTCTAATCCCAGACATTCTGATTTGATGAGTCTGGCAGGACTGAAATCTTCCTTTTCAGGTAGAACATTTCCGTGTTCAAGTTACTTATAATAGAATATGTATCCGTGAGACACTATGAGGTCCTGCCATCTTTTACCCCCTCGTTTTAGCAGCCATGGTGGAGCCTTGCCTGAACCAATTATGACTATCACGGTTGCAAAATGGTGATTTTTTTTTTTCTAATTTTTTGGTTGGCAGTTACTCCTTCTTTCTCTATACCTATCAGTTAGAGTCTATTATTTCTTCTTCATTCTTTTTTTGCTTTTATTAGTTGGGATTTTACTCTAGGGAAGACCTCTCCCATTGACTGAGCATGAGTACTTTATTCAGTGGGTGACTGACCCACTACTGTGATGTAATTTTAATGCTTATTTGTAATGTCCCATGTTTGAGCACAGGTAGCCCCTTACAACTGGCTCCTGGAGCCTTTTAAGCATGTCTTTATTTTATCGGCAGCAAAATGTCCCAGGCTTATCTGTACTTCCTTGCCCAGCCTTGAAATCAGACATGTCTCTAAGGAGGCTTTATTCCTCCTAATGGGGACAGGACAGTAACTGAAAATAAATTAAGGCACTGAGAAGGACTCAGCATCATTTTTGTGGTGTTCCAGCCAAACAGGCACACCATAAAGCTAATTGGGAGGAAACATCAGACAAGCTAAAACTGAGGGGTCTTCCAGCAGACAAGAGGCCTGCATGCCTTAGAGAGGTTGATACTCAGAAAGGCAGAGAAAACAAGACTAAAGGGACACAAAAACCAAATATAATATGTGATGCTGGTTTAGATCTTGGCCAGAATCTTTAGAAATGCTATCTGATGAACATTTGGGGATAATTTAAATTGGGACAGAATTTGAATAAGGGTTATGGATTAGATAATAATCTCGTTATCCTTCAGTCACTGAGTCATGTCCAACTCTTTTCGACCCCATGGACTGTGGGCCCCCAGGCTCCTCTGTCCATGGGATTCCAGGCAAGAATACTGGGGTGGGTTGCCATTTCCTCCTCTAGGGGATCTTCTTGAACCAGGGATCAAACCAGGGTCTCCTGCTTCACAGGTGGAATCTTTACCGCTGAGCCACTCGGGAAGCCCAATAATATTGTATTAATACTAATTTTTATGATTTTGAGAGAAGGATAAATGTTGCAATATGTGGTGAAGGGCATGTAGAAATTCATATATTATTCTTACAAATTTTCTGTGAGTTTAAATCTATATCTAAAGTTTTTCTTGATGGACAATATGTTTTCACTGCCGTACTGTTTACAATAGCCAAGACGTGGAAGTGACCTAAATATCTATCCACAGAGGAATGAATAAAGAAGATGTGGTGTGTGTGTGTATATATATATATATATATATATATAGAGAGAGAGAGAGAGAGAGAGAGAGAGAGAATGTAATTGATGTAATATATTATAATGTATGGATATAATATATATATGTAATATATTGTAATGTATGGATATAATATATATATGTAATATATTGATGTAATATATATATATACTGATGTAATATATATATATATACTGATGTAATATATATATATATATATACTGATGTAATATATATATATACTGATGTTATATATATATATATATACTGATGTAAATATATATATACACTGATGTAATATATATATATACTGATGTAATATATATATATACTGATGTAATATATATATACACTGATGTAATATATATATATACTGATGTAATATATATATATACTGATGTAATATATATATATATGATGGAATGTATATATTCCAAGTTTCCTAAAGTATGCTACTGATCCACATATGAATGATATTTTACTCAAGCAGAGAAATTTTCAGTGCTGATGTAATTGTTAGATATAACAAGCATGTCTTCTAAGCCACAGTTTCATAAATATTAGTATTTAGTGGTGGCTATGTTTAAAGAAAACTCATCAGTAAATAATAGCACAGATGCTAGGAAATCCCTTGAGATTCTTGGTAAAATGCAGATTCCATTTCGGCAGGTCCAGGGTGGAGCCTGAATGCAGCCTTTCTGAAAAGCTCCAGACGGTGCTGAGGCTGTAGGACTGAGGACCCCTCTCAGCCCAGCGAGGACTCAAGGCCCTGAGGAGGACGGCTCTCCACAGAACATCCCATAGACTTCAGTTTCTCTCCTGTGCTTCAGCCCCTTGCTCATGTTCTGAAGGCAGCTGCTCACTGAAAGAATTTGCTAAGAAAAAAACAACCAAAAAGAAGACCAAAAAAAAAAAAAGTTTAAGAAATTCACAGCTCTACACTGAGGTTGATTAGGGTCAAAAAAAAAAAAGATATATTTAAACCTAATTAAGATAAAGGATCCCTCCTTAGGCTGAGAGAAACTCCAAGAGTGAAAGCTCTGAGGACGTGTCGACTCCTGTCAGACTTGTCAGAAAAATGTTTCGTCAAGGAGACACGCTGACAGCCTTGAAGGGTTGACAACCCTGCCTGGTAACTCTGCAGGCAATTTTCATATTATGAAACTCGAGAAATAACACCTAATACTGATCAATTGCTTTAAACTTTAAACTTATAAAACCTTTTGCAGGCATTAGTGCACCCAGGTTCTGACCTCTTAATCTGTTATTGCTCCTATCAAACCTGTGGACTGCTTCACAGTAGGGGTCAGGTCTATCTCCCCAACATTTGGCAAAGGCCTTGCATCTATTCATAGCAGGATTTCAACAATAATTGGTGTGAAAAGAGATTTTTTTTTCCTCCTGATCCTCAAATACATAATAGCACATTTCATTTCATTGAAGTTGCCATCAATTATTATGATCCACTATGATTTTAAGTATCTCTAAGAAAGAAAAAAATGTTGGCATTTAAACCTCCTGCACCACTGATTGGAACATCCTAAATTCCAAGGTGTTAAAATGAGAAACCTGCATCTTAGAAATTGACAAATATCATATATTAATGCATGTATGTGGAATTATAAAAAAAAATGGTACCGATCAACCTAGTTTCAGAGCAGGAATAGAGACACAGATGCAGAGTACAGAAGTATAGACATGGTAGGGGAAGGGAGGGGTGGGATGAATCGGGAGATTAGGTTTGACATAAATATAAGCATTACCATGTGCAAACTAGCCAGTAGGAAGCCGCCATCTAGCAGAGGGAGCTCAGCTCAGCGCTCTGTAATGACCTCTGTGGTGGGAGGCAGGCTCAGGAGGGAGGGGATGTATGTATACATGTAGCTGATTTACACTGGTGTACAGCAAAAAATAGCACAACATTGTAAAGCAATTATGCTCCAATAAAATAAAAGAAACTGAGAGATGGTAATAGTTGTGTTTTCCTACAGGGTCACCCACCCAGCATAGAAAGAAAATGGATAACAGCCAAATGTTAGAGTTGCTGAAGATACTATAAGGTGGGAAAGAGACAAATAAGAACAGTGGGAGGTTTCTTTCTTATATACTGTATGACTATTTATGTCATATTCTAGAACAGATAAAGCTATAGTGATGAGTGAATCAAAGTTATATACATTTTTCAAAAGAAACCAGATCATACTCAAAATTAGTGAATTTCATTGTCTAACAATTATACCTCAATAAAGCTGATTTTTTAAATCCATTTTTTCCCCTCAATGAGTTGGGGCAGACAAGACTCTTTCTCAGACTGTAGTCCAGCTGGCAACCATCTTTTCTCAGGAAGAGCATCAATGGATCCCCGCCTCTACGAGAAAAAGCACAGGCCAAGTGACCAGCAGAATCCATGAGACAGTGTTCCAAGTTCAAGGACCCTTTAACAGAAAGCATAATGGAGAAGGAGGCAGAGAAGGAGGAAAGGAAAGGATGCCATTACTGTCTTCTTACACAAACCTGTGCAGTAGCTAACAGGGGAACCCAGTGCTATAGAAATCCAGCGAGCAGGAATGCAAGGATCAATTGTACAGAAGGAGACTAAGAATTCTCAGCCCCTGGCATAAAAGCCTTGATTCAGGTCAGACACCTTTTGGCTAGGGGTCAAGAAAACACTTCTGTGTGTTGTCAAAGAAGACTGTCCCAACTGGTGGTGGTGTTCCATCCCTAAGTCGTGCCCGACTGTTTGCCACCCCATGGACCCCAGCATGCCAGGCTTCCCTGTCCTTCACCATCTCCCAGAGCTTGCTCAAACTCATGTCCATTGAGTTGGTGATGCCATCTACTGATCTTATCCTGTGCCACCCCTTTTTCTTCCTGCCCTCAATCTTTCCTAGGATCAGGGTCTTTTCCAACGAGTCAGTTCTCTGCATCAAGTGGCCAAAGTGTTGGAGCATCAGCTTTAGCATTTGTCCTTCCAGTGAATATTCAGGGTTAATTTCCTTTAGGATTGACTGGTTTGATCTCAACTGCTGTTCATATTAAGTGCCAAACTCTAGGACCTGGAGAGACAAATGAAGAAATCTGAAAGACCCCCAAATGAGGTCATCCCTACCTGGGTGAGCCACATGTCACCACAACTCCGAGTGATGGCCACTCCCCACGCTGCTCTGCAGCTGTCTTTATTTCAGCTGGAAGAGCGTTTGTTGAGATTCTCTCTCTTAAGTAATAACCTTGGGCAAGTCACTGTGTCTGTTTGCTTGTCTATAAAATGATGAATGCAATAATAGTGCTCACCTCATCTTGAAGTGAGGATGAACTCAGTTAATCCAGGAAGAGTTTGGAGCAGTGTCTGGTGCCAGGCAATCACTTCGATGAATGGTAGTTATTTTCACTACTATTATCTGATATATAATTGTGCATAATTGAAACTATGACATGACTCAGTGCTGGACTAGGGCCATGAGCTAGCAGCGTTCCCAAATTCCTGTGTGTGTGTGCTCGGTCCCTCAGTCGTGTCTGACTCTTCACAACCCACTGGACTGCAGCCCACCAGGCTCCTCTGTCCATGGAATGCTCTAGGCAAGAATACTAGAGCCGGTAGCCACGTCCTCCTCCAGGGAATCTTCCCCACCTAGGGATCAAACCTGTGTCTCTTCCATCTCCTGCCTTGGTAGGTAGATTCTTTACCACTGGCCACTGTGGAAGCCAAATTCTTATCCCCATTTTTTTTTTAATTGACTTCCACTTTAACAGGGAAGGGCTTCCCAGGTGGGGCCAGTGGTAAAGAATCTGCCTGCCAATGCAGGAGAAGTGGGTTTGATCCCTGGGTCCAGAAATTCCCCTGGAGGAGGGCATGGCAACCCCCCTCCCTTGCTCATGCCTGGAGAGTCCCATGGACAGAGGGTCCTGGCAGGCTGCAGTCCACAGGATCACAAAGACTTGGACACAGCTGAAGCAACTCAGCACGCAGGCAACAGGAAAATGAAAGCAGCCAGACAAACCGCAGCTGCTGGGAAGAGGGCAATTCCAGAAAGCCAGGAGGAGCATGAGCTTGCAGGAAGCAAGACCACTGCCGCTTCCCCTGAAGGCACCTCGCTGCCACAGTAGCTCAGAGACCAAGCTGCTGGGGCCCAGCCGGCCTCCTGGCAGCTCTGTGTCTGCTTTCAGGGGGGCGGATTGTGTGCTGCGTCATCCGGCTTGTGCGCAGAGACATTAGCCTCCGGAATCGAACGTGTCTGTTAACAAAGCGATGCGCCGCTCACGCCGCCAGCCCCTCGCGGCGTGCGCCCTCCGGAGCGGCGCTGCGGGCACCTCTCATCTGTCAGCTGCTTCGGCACGACATCATTTGGAAATGTGTAAAGAGCCCAAATTATCTTCTCCTGAGGTGACAAATCAAGTACAGGGCCCACAAGCCCAGACGGTTCCCACACCAAATAAACAGAACGCCACAGGAGCGAGGGTAGCCATCTCCCAACAGTTTACCGAAAACAAGTTTACTTCTTATCGGAAAGATTAATGAACAGGCTGTCCCCTCACCTCTGATTGTGGCTGAACAGAAATTAGGGGCAGTTTTTAATCTATTCTGCGGTAACATCATCACGACAGGTCACCAAAGTTCATAAGGAAAGGGTCTAACGCTTCTCTGGGAAGTTATTTCCAATACCTGGTGGAAACTGAATTCGCTCAGACATGTCCGACTCTTTTCGACCCCATGGACTGTAACCTACCAAGCTCCTCTGTCCATGAGATTTTCCAGGCAAGAGTACTGGAGTGGGTTGCCATTTCCTTCTCCAGGGGATCTTCCCGACCCAGCGGTCGAACCCGCTTCTCCCGCATTGCAGGCAGCTTTACCGTCTGAGCCACCAAGGAAGCCAATACCCGCCAATTAATGACAAATTATTAATCTTTTCTCTGATGCAGCTGCTGCTAAGTCACTTCAGTCGTGTCCGACTCTGTGTGACCCCACGGACGGCAGCCCACCAGGCTCCTCCGTCCCTGGGATTCTCCAGGCAAGATCATTGGAGTGGGTTGCCATTTCCTTCTCCAATGCATGAAAGTGAAAAGTGAAAGTGAAGACGTTCAGTCGTATCTGACCCTCAGCGATCCCATGGACTGCAGCCTTCCAGGCTCCTCCATGCGTGGGATTTTCCAGGCAAGAGTACTGGAGTGGGGTGCCATCGCCTTCTCCCATACACAGCTGTTATTTTTACCTATATAAAATATACTAATATATTAGGTAGAGTAAAATGAATAAAAATATTTTCTTACTAAATAAGACTCTTGTGAGGTGGTGCTAGGGGTAAAGAACCAGCTTGCCACTGCAGGAGACATAAGAGACTAGAGTTTGATCCCTGGGTGGGGAAGATCCGCTGGAGGTGGGCATGGCAACCCATTCCAGTGTGCTTGCCTAGAGAATCCCATGGACAGAGGAGCCTGGTGAGCTACAGTCCATAGGGTTGCAAAGAGCCCGAGGGACTGAAACCACTTAGCACACGCTCACACATGCCATCGCTGGGCTTCCCTGGTGGCTCAGACAGGAAAGAGTCTTCCTGCAAAGCAGGAGACCTGAGTTCTATCCCTGGGTTGGGAAGATTCCCTGGAGAAGGAAATGGCAACCCACTCCAGTATTCTCGCCTAGGGAATTCCATGGACAGAGGAACCTGGTGGGCTACAGTCCATGGGGTCACAGTGAGTCAGAGCCTGCTGAGAGACTAACACTTTCCCTTTCATTCATACAGATATTTATTTATGTGGCTTATTACAATTGATGCCGTTTATCTTTCAGAAACTTTGCTGAACTTGCACCAAGGACCTCTCCATTTATTTCTTCCACTTGATTCCCTTGCTTCCCTGTACGAGCTGGGGCCAAACCCTTGAAATATGGGGTTAGGAGGGGAAGATGCCAGAAGGGAAATGAGAAGCGGGAACTTGGTTGCCTTTAGGACAGATAACCAGCAGACTGAATGCTTTTGGAGGCTTGAGCACAAAGTACAGCACCTGCTCTATCTCAAAATTCTGCCCAGAACGGTTGTATATTTCATGAAACTTCACATGGTTAAAAATAATCATACCCAGGGAGATTTTTTTTTCCACACGGAATATATAATGTGTTTTTCCTTAGAACTGCATATTCCATCCTCAAGACTCTGAATAAGTACAGGGGAGAGATCCATCCTGAGGAAAATCAATTTTGTGAGAGAAGGGAGGGATGGTGATGCCTCGAGACACAAAGGCAACATTTGCCAAGAATTCCCAACTGGGGAAGGAGGCTGGAACCTTAGCCATGTCTACATTGCTGATTTGGGTAATGGAATTTGGATACAAGTGGGTTGTCTGTATTATATTCATGTGTAAACTAATTTGAGAGGGAAATGATAATGAACCAATACTGAAGTTTAGCCAATAGACTAGCTGATGAATTGTGCCCACCTGACCATCCTGGAAATTCCAGGCACAGCCAGGTGAAATGATCCTTTTGTGTGTGTGTGTGTGTGTGTGTGTGTATGTTTGTGTTTATTTTTCAATTTGAGATATTACTCCATGTCTAAATTATCCAAGCCATGGATAGTCCTCACATAGCAAACATTCAAGATACATCAGCACACACGTAAAGTGGGCCTTTTTACAGAGGGCTGAGTGATCAACTGACTCCGGGACACTTTCACTTAAGAGGGCACCAAGAAGAAAAAAAAGCCTGCAAAAGCTTATATACAGACGCCTCATTGGAAAAGACCCTGATGCTGGGAAAGATTGAAGGCAAAAGGAGAAAGGGGCAGCAGAGGATGAGATGGCTGGATAGCACTACCCACTCAGTGGACATGAACTTGGGCAAATTCTGGGAGATATTGAGGTACAGGAGGACCAGGCAGGCATGCTGCAGTCCATGGGGTCACAATAAGTCAGATATGATTTGGGGACTAAACAGCAGCATCAAATATATAAGCACTGTGCTGTACACCTGAAATTAATGCAAAATTATAAATCAACTCTACTTCCATTTTTTTTTAAAAAAGAAGAAACTAAAAAGGAAAGGGAGGAGTCCAGACTCCTTGTGAACACTTCACTCCTTATACCAAAGAAAGCTTCAGCAAGTGGGAAGGAAGTACACACCTAAGATTTCTGACTGGAGTTTTAATCTGGGAACCCCTATCATCCTGACGGTGTTCCTAGCTGAAACACACTGGCCAAGCCTTTCTTGGTCTCATGCTTGTTGGTGAAGGACCCAAGGTCTGATTCTGCTACTGAGAGCAGAGACAAGCATTCAAGTACTGATTCCCTTTGTCCTTGGCTGTGAAATCTTCCCAGGGACAGTTAGTATTGGTTGCTCAGTTGTGTCTGATTCTTTATGACCCCATGAACTATAGCCCACCAAGCTCCTCTGTCCATGGAATTCTCCAGGCAAGAATACCAGAGTGGGTAGCCGTGTGCTTCTCCAGGGGATCTTTCCAACCCAGGGATCGAACCCAGGTCTCCTGCATTGCAGGCAGATTCTTTACCATCTGAGCTACCAGGGGAGCCCCAGTGATTAGGAAGGCTTAAAGAGAAATCCATAGAGTGGGCATCTTTCTTTCTTCTCACCAATAAGATGAAATCCAGACAATAGATTAATCCCTCACAGTAACAACATAAGGAATTGTATTTAAGACCGGCATAAAAGCAGTGGGATAAGTGCCTCCCTAAAAGAATAAGAAGACATCATGCCGCTTAATGGGGAAGGAAGATCTGGAAGCCAGTAATTAAATACACTGCATAAAGTGTTACACTCAGATAAGTGAAAAGTGCTACATGACATGAAAAAGGGTTCCACAACCCCTATACAGAAGTCATGCATGCCTCCATGAAAGGTGTCCTTGGTTTGGGCTATAAATGACAAGCAGGAACTGGTCAGCTGGAGAAGCAGGGGTAGGACATTCTGGCACAAGGAAATAGCACAGCAAAGGCATCAAGGTATCTGAGTGCGGAGTACAACCCATGTCTTTGAATAACAAGCAGTTGTTGTTCAGTCCCTAAGTCATTACAACTCTTTGCAATCCCGTGAACTGCAGCATGCCAGCCTTCCCTGTCCTTCACTGCTTTCCGGAGTTTGCTCAAACCTATGTCCATAGAGTCGGTGATGCCATCCAACCATCTCATCCTCTGTCACCCACTTCTCCACTTGCCCTCAATCTTCCCCAGCATCAGGGCAGGCAAGCACAAGATGAAACCAAAAAGGTGGAGGACAGTTTCTTGGGATCTTATTCACCATGGAATTATCCTAGGATTGAAGTGCAGAGCCAATGGGAATTTGAAAACAGGAGAGCAATAACATGGATGGGATCACTGGGAGCTGTGTGGAGCATGAGAGAAAGGGGAGAAGAAACATTTATGGAAGCTTCCGTAATTGTCTAAGTCTGAGATGATACTGGCTTGATTTGAAGTACTGGCAACAGTAATAAAGAGGAGTAAATCAGAAAGACATGTTTGATTACAGAACATGTTGGCCAATTAAATAGGGAGGATAAGGGAGGAGAGGAGGCATGAATGATAAGATTTTTATCTTGAAAGTTTGGGTGGAAATTGACATCATTTATCAAGAAGAACCAGGTTTGGACAGATTGGGTTTGAGATGCCAAAGGAAAGTCAAGCATGATTGTCCAATAAAGAATGGGAAATATCAATCTGGTTAGGAAGTTTTATTTGTAGTGGGTTCTTACAATTTTATTTGGGTTTTCCTGGTGGCTCAGGTGGTAAAGAATCTGCCTGCAATGCAGGAAACCTGAGTTCAATCCTTGGGTCAGGGAAGAGCCCCTGGAGAAGGAAATGGCACTCATTCCAGTATTCTTGCCTGGGAGCTCTCATGGACAGAGGAACCTGGTAGGCTACAGCCCATGAAGTCTCAAAGAGTCAGAAATGACTGAGTGATTGATACTTATGACTTATTTAATTCCTTAGAAAGTTTGACAAGTATTCAGAGAGAATGAAAAATAGAATCTGTGTCCTCTTTGAACTTATGTTTCTACAAAATCTCAACTAAATTTTTGCCCAGTGAAATTCTCTCCAGACTCCCATTTTCCTTCATAACAAAGATCAGTTTCCATCTATAAGAGGCTTCCTTCTGTTACCAAATCTCATTGTTTTCTCTCCCTCCTCTGAATCCTGCTTTCAAAGCGCCTGTTGACAATGCCTTTCCTTTGGTATTTATTTATACGAGACTTGTGCCTAATTTTGTCAGCTAAGTTTTCACAAAGATGTGCTTTGCTCTCCCCCAAATAAATTGGGAATATCTTTCAAGGCAAGAGCTTTATTTCCTTCTTGTTAACTCTAAGGATCTTGTATAACATCCATGAGAATGTGGCAGCTTAGTTGAGCCAGACTTCCCTGGCTTGAATCTCAGCTTTTGCACTAACTCATTACCTGGGGCAAGTTACTCGCTCCGTGTTTCAGTTTCCTCACCTGAAATTGAAGGCAGTCACCATAAAATCACATAAAGTTGATGTGAAAATTAAGTGAAGTGAAAGTCGCTCAGTCTTGTCCGACTCTTTGCGACCCCATGGACTATACAGTCCATGAAATTCTCTAGGCCAGAATACTAGAGTGGGTAGCCTTTCTCTTCTCCAGGGGATCTTCCCTATCCAGGGATCAAACCCAGGTCTCCCACATTGCAGGCAGATTCTTTACCAGCTGAGCCACAAGGGAAACCCAGTGAGAATTAAGTGAGATGGCAAAAGCAAAGCACTGCCTAAGTTCCTAGGATGCAGTAAGAGTTCAACAAACATTTGTGTCAGGATAAGTTCTGATGTGCTGTGTTAACAAACAGCCTCTGTGTTTCCATGGCTTAAAACAAATGAGGATTTATTTCTTCATGCTACACACTGATCAGATCTATAAGAGATTTCTACTCATCACATCACTCAAGGACCCAGGCTGACCAGCAGCAGCATCTTGAATATTTCTGGTTGACAATGTCAGAGGAAAAGAGAGCCCTGAAGGTCTTGTACCAGTAAGGAACTATTCCATAATGTAGATGACACGCCACACTTCCACTCAAAAATCACTGGCCGCAGGGGTCACGTGGCCTCATCCAACCACATGGGGATGAGGAAGTACAATCCTATCATGTGCCCAGAAGGGGAGAAATGAATCTCAGCTGAATATCTCTATTTGAACTGTGGTGTTGGAGAAGACTCTTGAGAGTCCCTTGGACTGCAAGGAGATCCAATCAGTCCATTCTGAAGGAGATCAGCCCTGGGATTTCTTTGGAAGGAATGATGCTAAAGCTGAAACTCCAGTACTTTGGCCACCTCATGCGAAGAGTTGACTCATTGGAAGACTCTGATGCTGGGAAGGATTGGGGGCAAGAGGAAAAGGGGACGACAGAGGATGAGATGGCTGGATGGCATCGCTGACTCGATGGACATGAGTCTGGGTGAACTCCGGGAGTTGGTGATGGACAGGGAGGCCTGGCGTGCTGCGATTTATGGGTCACAAAGAGTCGGACACGACTGAGCGACTGAACTGAACTGAACTGAATAGTCACCAAAATGTTAGTTGTGCTGTTGTTGCGTAACTATGTCCTTAAGACTACATGGCCAGATTCATCCTGGAGACTCCATTAGTGTTAGCTACTAGCAACACCAGTAGCCGTGATGTTTTCACATGGACAGTGGAGAACAAGGGGAGTAGATGAGTTTGAGATACATTTAGAAAGTGCAATTGATACGAGCTGCTGATAGATTGGATTCTGGGGAAAGGGGAATGCATGTGACAAAGATGAATCCCAGGTGTCTGGCTTGACTAATTGGCAAACCACAGCCGCCACCGCTGTCTCCCAGAACACCTTCAGTGACTCCTTAATGGGCTCCGTTTTATCTCCTCTTGACCTCTAGCGGTCCGTTCTACCCTACAGTGAGATTGATCTTTTAAACCCCAATACATGCAATGGCTTTCCTTTATTTTTAGGACTAAAGTCCAGTTTTGTTAATAAAGCGCTAAAGGATTCTGCACGTTCTTACCTCAGCATCTTCTCCAGGTACATTTCACAACCTCTCTGCTTTGCTGTCTATACTCCAGCCCCATTGACCCTCTTTTTGTTCTTCAAACTCAGCCTGTTTCTCTCCACCCTGGGGCCTTTACACATGCTATCCCACTGCCTGGAACTCTCCCAACCACTCAGTCCTCACCTGCTTGGGTAACAGGGCTTCAGATGCGACCTCCAGAGTTTACTTCCTCCAGATCCGTTCTGGACCCACTTCTGCAATTTCCCAGTACCGCTGGCTTATAGCACTTGTCACAACCATACTTCATTAGCTAATATAAAACCATTTGTTTTACATCTATCCTTCTGTTAGATGGAAACAGAGATTTTTGCCTCTTTTATTAACACTACTCTATTTACAATGGGGGCTTCCCTCATAGCTCAGTTGGTAAAGAATCTGCCTGCAATGCAGGAGACCAGGTTTGATTTCTGGGTCTGGAAGATCCCCTGGAGAAGGAAATGGCAACCCACTCTAGTATTCTTGCCTAGGAAATGCCATGGACAGAGGAGCTGACGGGCTACAGTCCACGGGGTCTCAAGAGTTGGACATGACTTAGTGAATGCTGCTGCTGCTGCTAAGTCACTTCAGTCACGTCCGATTCTGTGTGATCCCATAGATGGCAGCCCACCAGGCTCCTCCGTCCCTAGGATTCTCCAGGCAAGAACACTGGAGTGGGTTGCCATTTCCTTCTCCAATGCATGAAAGTGAAAAGTGAAAGTGAAGTCGCTCAGTCGTGTCTGACCCTCAGCAACCCCATGGACTGCAGCCTTCCAGGCTCCTCCATCCATACGATTTTCCAGGCAAGAGTACTGAGTGGGATGCCATTGCCTTCTCCGACTTAGTGACTAAACCACCACTATTTACAATGCCTAACACAGCTCTCAAGTCATAATAGTGAAGTTGCTCAGTTGTGTCCAACTGTTTGCGACCCCATGGACTGTAGCCTACAATGCTCTTCCGTCCATGGGATTTTCCAGGCAAGAGTACTGGAGTGGGTTGCCATTTCCTTCTCATAAACACTTATTGAATGAATAAATGAGTGGATGAAGGGACAAATATCTTTTTAAACAAAATTTTGTGGACAGTGTAAAGTCAATATAGGTGTGATTATACAATATCCAACCATTCAACAGAGGATGAGCCAGCTGGATGGCATCACCGACTCAATGGATATGAGTTTGAGTAAATTCTGGGAGATAGGGAAGGACAGGGAACCCTGGCATGCTGCAGTTCATGGAATTGCAAAGAGTCAGATGCAACTTAGCAACTGAAAAACAGCAACAACCATTCTCTTATTTCTGGCCATTTAGGTTGTTTGCAAATGTTTATTACCATGGTAAAAATAGAGACATTAAAAACAAAAAAAAATATTATTCAAGCATCTCTGATGCTAAAGTTTCTTTTAGGAGGGAAGTTTTACTTGGGAAAAATCTCTTGTCAAGAGTTTCGAGGTACAGTGGTATTCTAAGGGGTATATGGCAACTGGCCCCCAAAACTTCAAAGAAAAGGAGTTAACTGCCTTCACTGCAAGAGGACATGACTTTTCTGATTGTTCTGAGAGAGAACGTGAGTGGGAGGGAGAGGAAGGAGGAGTAGAGAGAGTGAGGGGGGCAGCGTGTGATGGTGGGGATGGGTGGTCGTGAGCAGGGCCCTGATCACAGGTGACCCATCAGACCCTGGAGAGCAGAAGGTGGCTTGTGGTGTACCGTCGTCCCCTTGAGCCTAGTTCTTGGGTAATATTTTGGGGTTTTTTTCTCCTCCAGAACTGAAGGAACTGGATTTTATATCTGGATTTACATATGAAAAGAGAAGCTCTAAGGAAAGAAAGAAGAAGGAGACAGACAGTCAGAAGACATCCTCGTACCCTAATTTTATCCTGAGCTCGAGCGGGCAGGGCAGGGAGAAGCCAGCTTACATCTGGTTGCAACAAAACCAAACCAAACCCTGAAAACAAACCAGTCTCTCTCTCTCTCTCTCTTGCAGTCTCTCCCATGTCCAAGAGTGTCTCCTTTACGATAAATTTCCAAAACTGGATAAAAGTTTAAATATATATTTAAGGTAAAATGACTTCTAGCAATTCATATTCCCACTTTTTTTCCCCTCAGTGGGAAATTCCATAGCATAAGGCAATGTTGTCCTCAGAAATGGCTGTCTTGGATTACAAATTCCAGTTCCTTTGGTTAAAAGTCATCCCTCTTATACTCTTTAAAATGACACACACACAGTAAGCCCTTAATAAATGAGTATTGAATTAAATTCCTAGCACTCCCAGGGCTTGAAACTTGCCATTTTTTATATGGACTTTTTATTCCCCTATCTCTAGGAAGGCTGCAATATGTCTTGATTTTTTAGATTATAAGTCCCTCTTCTGCTGACTTATAAATATCTCAAGTCTTCAAAATCATGTTGTGTAAGTTACAAGAATCTCGGTTCTGTGAATTTTCTAATTCTGTTAAAGTCTTGGTTTTTTTTTAAAGCATTTTAAAACACATACTTCTGAGTAGCATAATAAATTCACAATGATTACCTGAATCGTTCTTAAATTCAAATAAGATTTTGCTTGTGTTTAGTTTGTAAAAATGTAGTTATTTGGGGCCATTACTTCTTTTTTTCCCCAATTTGATCCTCCTCTTTAATGTATTTCATTAAAAATCTAACCATATGGTTAACAAAAGCAAAAACAAAATTGACTAATAATTTCAAAATTTGCCAAGGTGTCATTTTTTTGGAGTGTATTGCCCCAAGTTAGAAAAAGAAATAAGTAGCTCTGACTGAAAGTAATAATAAGAACTTGTAATAATCAAGTAAACACCACACGTGTGCCTGTTACTGGTCAGTTGCTAAGCCGTGTCTAACTCTTTGCAGCCCCGTGGACTGTAGCCCACCAGGCTCCTCCGTCCGTGGAATTTCCCAGCAAGAATATGGGAGTGGGTTGTCATTTCCTTCTCCAGGGAAATCTTCCCGACCCAGGGATCAAACCCACATCTTGTGCATTGCAGGCAGATTCTTTACCACGGAGCCACCAGGGAAACCCAAATAGCTTTTTCAGTCTCCATTTATACTTTATCAGTACTTAGAGTTTTTTTTAATAAAAATTATTCTTCTGCAATTAATCACTTGGCCTAATACATTTGTGGTTGGCTTAGTTTGAGCATATAATGTTTTCAAGGGCACAACAATGTCACATTTAAGAACTTATTCTATAGTTACACTGTTATGAAGATTCATGTACAAAAATGTTAATTATGGCATTGTATAAAAAAAAGCAAGAAAATCCATGTAAATCTCCAACATTGGGTGCTAGTTAAATAAATTAAATAAATTACAACCAATAAAAAATTAGATACAATTACACAAGCCAATACAAAATGAATTATAAGATAATTATAAGAGTTTAAGTGAATAAAAGCAAACTGCAGAATATTATGTATACTACATATTTATATGCATAAAATATTTCACTTATAACAATTCATTATTTTCATTTAACATTTATTACTTTAATAATAATTTATTAATAGTAATAACTCATGATAATTGTTTCTTCTAGGGAAGGTAGTAGGAGACATGATTTGGAGATGGGAAGAAAACATACTTTTCACTGAAATGTTTTCATTTTTTACCATGAACATATATTAATTTTCAGTTAAAAGAGAACAATCAGATGGGGGGAAGAAGGAGCTTTGGGTCTACCCTTCATGAAGACAGTAAAAATCCCTATCACTTTCAGTTCACAGTAATCAATTCAAGTTGTAATTAGCTGCTATTTTATCTCTGATCCCATCAGCAACATGTCAGCATCTCACCAAATCTTAGTAAGAGTTCTAACCTCATGCCAAATAGCCATTTATTCCATCATTAATTCATTGAATCACTCAGTTCATACTAACCACTTGGGCCCACACTATGCTAGGCCCCATGTTGGAATGTAGAATACAGCTATCAGCAAGAATAAAAACAGGCCCCGAGCTCCTCAGACTCTGGGTCTAGGTGGAAAGACAGCCTTCAACATGAGGAATTAGACGTCTGTTGACCAGCATTGGGGGTGCATATGGAAGGGCTTACACCCCTCTTCACGTCTTTGAAGACCTCTGGGGAAGGGATGGTTAAGCTGATATCTGTAAGATATGCAGGGGTTAATCACATGACCAGAGAGAGTAAAACGTGCCCAAGAAGAGATGAGCAAATGGTCTTTAAGAGATGGTTTCAGCTAAGAGGGAGATCTTCTTGCAAAGACTGAAGAACGTTCAGCTCAGTAGGAAGGATAAGGAATGAGGAGCCTGGACAGACCCCTGGGAGCAGGTCTAGGAGACCTGAGCAACGTTAGCAATTCTAGACCTCACTTTAATGACAGGGAGGACCACAGTAGGACTTTAAGCACATATAATAGTTCTAGGAAGAGCTGCTGCAACAAAATATCACAAGTGGGGAGACTTAAGACATGGAGGCAACCTAAATGCCCATTGACAGGGAACGGATAAAGAAAATGTGGTATATATGCCCAATGGAATATTACTCGGCCATTAAAAAGAATGACATACTGCCATTTGGAGCAATATGGATGGACCTAGATATTATTCTACTAAGTGAAGTGAGCCAAAGAGAAATATTGCATGAAATTGCTTACCTGCGGATCTAAAAAGAAGGGATAGAAATGCACTTATTTACGAAACAGAAACAGACTCAGAAATGTAGAGAAAGAACTTATGGTGACCAGGGTGGAAGAGTGGGACGAAGGGATGGTTAGAGAGTACATGAGACACATGTACACACCGCTGCGTTTACAGTGGACGACCGACAGGGACTACCGCACAGTGCGGGGAGCTCTCTTCAGTGTCGTGTGGCGGCCTGGCTGGGAGGGAAGTTTGGGAGAGAATGGATTCATGTATACGTACGGCTGAGCCCTTTTGCTGTCCAACTGAAACTATGGCAAACATTATTAATCAGCTATATGCCAATACAAAATTAAAAAAGAAACCAAAGAAACTGGGAGGCTTAAGACAACAGAATTATTTTTCACAGTTCTCAAGGCTTAAAGTTTGAAACCCAGGTGTCCACGGGGCCATATGCTCTAGGGGAGGAAGACTCCCCAGCCTCTCCCTAGACTTGCAGATCTTTATGTTCCTTGGGTTTGATCCCTTGGTCAGGAAGATTCCCTGGAGGAGGGCATGGCAACCCGCTCCAGTACTGTTGCCTCGGAAATCCCATGGAGAGAGGAGCCTAGGCTCTATTACAGTCTACAAGGTCGCAAAGAGTCAGACACAACTGGAGTGACTTAGCATGCACCCAAGCTTGTAGGCAGATTCCCTCAGTCTTTAATTCTGTCACATGGACTTCTCTCTGTGCCCAAATGCCCCTTTTGGTCCAGAGACCCTGGTCATATTAGATTAAGGACTCACCCTCATCCTTGATGACGAATCTTAATTCGATTACATCGGAAAAGACCCTATTTCCAAGTAAAGGCATAGTCACAGATTCCACATGGACATGAATTTGAGGAGGACACTATTCAACCAAGTATAGCAGGGGAATGATATAATCTGATTTATATTTTAGGGACACTTCTGATGATATTAAGGATAACGATAGGGAAGGAGGAAAGAGATTAACTTCATAGATTTCTTTATTATTTTTGAAAGATGAGGTTCATTTTGAGACCCTACAGGTGTCAGACACTGAGCTAAGAGCTGTCTCCATAATATTTCATTCAGTCCTCACCTGGTCCTGTGAAGAAAATCAGAGAGACGTCGTCACATGTCCACGGTCACACAGCAACACTTCACACACAGATCAGGCAGGCCATGGAACCAGCATGCTTGCCATCGCCGTAGGCTCAAGTCTGAGGACTTGATGAAGGCAACGGGGATGCTCTGACATGGATTTCTTGGAGGTGGAGACCTCGGTGCACCAGCGGGGTCCTGCTGGCCAGCACACTCTCTGCTCCTTATGCAAAGCCAGGGCAAAAGGTGAACGGCTAACGTGTCCTAAAGGGCAGTCCTGCTGTAATGCCAGGGGATCTGACAGTTCCAATGGCTGTGTCCACTGATCCGACGCTAGGTCAGAAATGTTCTTTTTGGAAAAGAAGAAAAACAAAAAAACCTATGTAAAATCTGTGCTTCACAAATGCGAGCTCATATTAAAATAAGCCTGCTTAAAAAAAAATAAGATGAAGAAACTTGACGCCATTATCTAGACATTCAGACGACAGAAATTAATTCAGAGGGAAAGGAGGTTAATTGGTGGGAACTGTTCGGATCCTAGCTGATATTGATCAGAAACGGACCGATGGGTCTTCTCCCCTTCAGCTGCTTTGCCTCCAGAGTCCACAGTTTTAAAGATAGATTGAAATTTTAAGAAAAGACAATGAAGACCAACGTTATTCTCTCTCAAGCTCACTAATTTTCAGGAGGGCAGGTGATGGGGGTAGGACAAGTATTCTGGGTAGCTTATAGCATTCATTCCCTGTCACAATTTTATAATCTCAAAATCTGACCAGAGCATCCAACTTTCCATTTTCTCTTTTTGTTCCATGTCTCTTCTCTGCTATACTAAAAGAAAAAGAAGGAAAGAAAGGGAGGGCAGGAGGGAGGGAAGAAAGAAGAGAAAAAACTGAAAGAAAAGAAAGTATACATGAATCCCAAAAGAAGGAAATAATGATCCGATCGATTATTCTGATATTTAGTACTTAAAAATAAAAATAATAAAAATGAAAAGGTTAAATCAAGATTCTATTTTAAAAACTATTTGCCTAAAATAAAGAAGAGATGTGTTTAAAAGCAATTAATAAGCAATTTTTATCTAGGAAATGAGTGATTTTTGTGCAAAGAGGGGAAAAAAAAGGCTCCAGGCTTTGCCTCCTCTCCTAGAAGCATCCCATATTCTTAGATGTGACGTTGCCTTGGTAACCACAACTTGGTGACCTCGTTATTTCAACCTAATCCTGCTTTGAAATTATAGTTGCTCCACCCTTTTGCCTGGCTAGCCTGATAACATAATCATTGTAAATGAGGATGGAAAAAAACAGCAGGATACAGGCCCTCCAGTGACACAGGACCCGTCTCACCTTATCGTGGAAATAGAGGGACAATTAAACGGCACGAATCTAAAACCCTAAAAGTGGATTTTCTTATTTTTCATTTGGCTTGTTATGCTTATTTCCAAAACCTACCAGTTGATTCTGTGTAGCAGGGTATCTTGATATTACTATATGAAAATGGGAATTTCCTACCTGTGTTAAAAGGAAAAATAGAAGAGAGCTAAACAGTCAAAGGTGAAGTTCTTAATTAGGCATTTGTTTTGCCCAACAGCCGAAGAGAAACAGGAACTGGAATATAATTTTTTAACAAATAGAGTGACAGCATCCGGGTTTGTTTGCCCAGATTCACTTCCTCCGGCTAACGCCCCACATTTCAGTTGTCGTCCTGAATGCAAATTTCTTTCCTAACAAAGGGGTCTGGGGAGACTGCATGGCTTAAACTCTGAAGGCAGCAAATGTAAACAGTTTAACGGAAATGGAATGAACTCATTTGTCTCAATGTACGTGCTTGGAGATCTCTGTTTGCTGGGAAACGGAGGGAAATTCCAGTCTCTCTCTCACTCATTTCCTCATTATATGCTCTAAAATGGCCAGGGTACAGGGGTGCTGGGTTCAGATCTCAGTAAAATTTTCACACTGCACCCAACTCATACACCGAGCAGTCTGGGGTAGCTGTGTGACCCTGTCTTTTAGGACTCTGAGCTCCCCCCCAATTTCCCCTCCAGGAGATCTTCCCTGTATCTGACACCCCAGTTTTCCTGCTGTCTTTCCAAGAGATCGTCAACTGTGTCACTTGGGGATGGGGGTGGGAGGGAGTCATGTCACGTGGATAGACCCACCCCTCCGCCCAGTTCTCTTGGTGGCAGTGGGTCCACTTTCCCTGCCTCTCCATTGTGTTTTTACCAAAGAATAACACTTTGATGTTAACAACAGCATTAACAACAGCTCCGAGGTGAGAAGCAAGCTTCTGGTTAGGGTCATCATTTAGAGAGAAGCTTGGACCACATCTGGACGTGCCCAGGGCATAATACCACCCTTGTTTCTAGTCCTCCTCCCTGCAGAAAGACAGCTGCCACCACCTATGTCTTACAACTGTCAACACCATTATGATATTGTTTTAATGATGTAGGAAAAGTTGTCGCTTCTTGAAAGAACTATGTCACAGATGCACTTAGTTACTATGTTATTCTGTCCCACCTGGACCAATTGTAGAACCAGGATTAAGGAATGTGCTCCATAGGTAGACACATCAAAACTCACTAGGAAAAGAAATTTCTAAACATTACCAGCTCTCCAAAGACATAATAGGCAGTCTCAACAACAAGGGAAATATCCAAAAGATAAAATTTAAGAACACACACCCTTGACCTCCCAGATCAGATCTGAGTATAAATATGATATCATATTACCCTCTAAGTATTCATCAGATGGTGAGCTTTTGGCTTGAAAGTTTCTTAAATGATATGAAAGGGGGGTGGGCAATGCAAATTCATTGGTATATCAAGCATCTATGTAGGGATGATCAGAGAAGATGAATAAAATTAAGAGAATCATGGTAGGATCAGGGAGGACTGATAATAGGCAAGTGTTAGGTCCAGGCTGAGAATAACTCAGCTAGTTATCATGAGGGGTCAAATGATAGCCATGCAAACATTCTTGGATGGAAAAAAATAGATCTTGAGATGACAAAAAAAAACATTATGAGAACATCAGCAGCTGGGGGTGCTGCCTCCTGACAAGCAGAGCAATGCAAACCCAGTCTGCTAAAACCATGCTACTGAACCTAGTCAAGCCAGAAACACACAAAGATGAAAAGGACGAGGAAGGCGGCTGGAGGTGGAGAAGGGAACCTGGGAAGAGCAGGTGCAATACCTCCCGGGCTTCAGGCAACGAGGTGCTCTGGTTCATTTCTCGTGGCTCCTCCTTCTCTTCTTCGCACCTGACGGACTTGGGACTACCCACGTTTCCATGCCTCCCCCCTCTCCTCCGTCACTCATCTCCTTCCATGTGCTTCAGCGTGCCTATCTCCCATTAGGTGTTGGGTCTCTTTTTGGTCATCACCTCCTGCAGAATCCTTTCTGGATTCCACTCATGCTGCAGGCCGAGGGCTTTCCTGTCCTTTCTCTCCCTCTTGCCTCTGGATCCACCTTCCCCATGACCACCGTCACACTTTAAACATGCAAACCCTGTGAAGATAAGAACCGTGGCATTTTTTTAAATTAATTTTTTATTGGAGTATAGTTGCTCTACAATGTTGTGTTAGTTTCTGCTGTACAGCAAAGTGAATCAGCGATATGTAGACATATGTCCCTGTTTTTTGGATTTCCTTCCCATTTTGGTCACTACAGGGTGTTCGTAGAGACCCCTGTGGTACACACTATGTCCTCACCACTCTCATTATTTTTTTGTTATCTGTTTTATTCATAGTATCAATAGTGTATATATGTCAATCTCCAATCTCCCAATCCTTCCCACTCCACTCCCCCTTGGTATCCATACGTTTGTTCTCCAAGTCTGTGTCTCAATTTCTACTTTGCAAATAAGATCATCTATAGTGTTTTTCTAGATTCCACATATGTGTCTTAATATGTGATATTTGTTTTTCTCTTTCTGACTTACTTCACTCTGTGTGACAGCCTCTAGGTCCATCTGTAGCTCTGCAAATGACCCAGTTTTGAGAACCATGGCATTTATCCAGCCTCCAGCACATAGAGTAGACACTTAATGAATTCATTCATTTTTTTATATGCTTAACAAATATTTACTGAATATTTACTGAATTCTGTGCCAAGCACTGGGGTAGAACAGTGAACAAGATGGATAAGTTCCCCACCTTCATTTTTGGGAGCAGGAAAGACTTTTTTTTAATCAAGTTTAAAAACAAAAACAAGATGGCTAAAGATTGCTATATATGGAATTTTAAAAATATAACAAGATGATGACATGGAAGAGGAAGATGTCTGTTAGAACCCACCTCTTAGGATGCTCGCAGAACTTGTCACCAGCAGCCGGAAGTCATGCTCTGTCTTTGGCGGGGCACTCACCAAGGGCTGGTGAGGCATTGGGTACTGAGGTCCTTGGGGAGATTTCAGGTCAAGGAGGGGAACTCATTTGTAAACCAGGGATGCCAATCATGGGGGGAAGAACTATGACAAATGTGTGGTGGAGAGGGCAAACGAATAGAGTACATTGAAGACCAGAGAGAAGTGCAGAAGGGCTCCTAGTGAAAGAGACATTGAGCCTGGAGATTCCAAGCACCAAGGATTCTGGGACCAAAATACCTGGGTTTCAGGACCACCCCTACCACTTGCTATCTGTGGCATGGATGAGTCACTTAATGGCTTGGTCTCCTCATCTGTAAGATCAAAGTTTCGCTAATATTTTGTTGTTCCTCAGTCACTAAGTCATGTCCAACTCAGGATAACTATAAACTATTTGGGCTTCCCAAGCGGTGTAGTGGTAGAGAATCTGCCTGCAGTGCAGGAGATGCAAGATATGCAAGTTTGATCCCTGCGTCAGGAAGATCCCATGGAGAGGAAATGGCTAGCCACTCCAGTACTCTTGCCTGGAAAATCTCCTGGACCAAGGAGCCTGGAGGGCTACAGTCCACGGGGTCACAAAGCGTTGGACACAACTGGGCGACTGAGCATGCACATAAACTTCTTAGAGCGGGGTGAGCACGCAGTGCGTGCTACGTGTATTGACCACTGTCAACATTGTTCAGGAGGCATAAGAATTAGCTCAGCGGAGGAAGGGAGGTGGAGAAAGCATTCCAGGGTGAACCAGTGTCTGTGGAGTGAAGGGAAGAATGGCAGTGACCCTAAGGGGCCAAGTCCGTCAGTCAACAGGCATCCCTTTGTCCGTGAGGGACCACAGGGGAGAATTTGCTGTGCCTAGCGCTGCCCTCTGCGTTAAGGACAGAACAAGGAGACAGAGACGATGTGGTCTCTGTCCTCTGAGATACTATATTCAACAAGACTAAACACACGAGAGAAAAACTAAAGAAGGATCTGAGACACATATAACCAGTGCTGGACGAGGCAGACAGACTTCAGTGATAATGGTAAGAATAACAGGATTACAATAGCTATGTGTTTACAATTTGCCAGGCACTGAGCTAAACACTTTACATGCATTTCCTGCTTGAATTAGGCTTATGGATATCCGTGGTGTGACTTTTTCCAACAACAAAAGCTCCAGGAGGTTTCAGAAAAGGAAGCGGTTGGCCTTACTGCCTCAGGGAGCTGGGAAAGCTTGAGCTAGGCTTTAAAGGAAGGAATAAATTTGAATCGAGGGATGGGTAAAGGAGGGACTAGGGCAGGGCAGTCTGATGGAAAGATATTGTGAGCCCCAAATACAAGCCATGTGCGCAATTTAAAATTTTCTCATAGCCACATTTTTAAAAAGTAAAAAAAAAAAAAAAAATCAGATGAAATTAACATAAAAATATATGTATTTAGCCCATTATATGCAAGTATTATTATGTCAACATGTAATCAGTATAGAACATTATTATGAAATATTTACAACTTTTTTCCTACATTAGGTCTTTGAAATCTAATGTGTGTGTTAAACTTCCAGCACTTCTCAGTTGTAAGTAGCTGTATTTCTAGTGCTCAACAGTCACATGTTGGGCAGCACGGGTCAAAAAGGAAAAAAACCTGGACACCCCATTGTTCAATGCAGTGTTGCTTGCAATAGTCAAGACATGGAAGCAACTTAAGTGTCCATTGAAAGATGAATGGATAACGAAGATGTACTACATATACACAATGGAATATCACCCAGCCATAAAATGAATGAAATAATGCCATCTGCAGCCACACAGGTGGACCTAGAGATTACCCTACTAAGCGACGGAAGCCAGACAGAGAAAGACAAACATTATAAGATACCACTCACATGCAGAATCTTTTTGCCTTTTCATACTGTTTACGAAAAGGGGAAAAATTGGGAAAGGAGTACGTCAAGGCTGTTGTCACCGTGCTTATTTAACTTACATGCAGGCTGGCTAAGTCACTTCAGTCGTGTCCGACTCTGTGCGACCCCATAGACAGCCCACCAGGCTCCCCCATCCTTGGGATTCTCCAGGCAAGACACTGGAGTGGGTTGCCATTTCCTCCTCCAATGCATGAAAGTGAAAATTGAAAGTGAAGTCACTCAGTCGTGTCCGACTCTTAGCGACCCCATGGACTGCAGCCTACCAGGCTCCTCCATCCATGGGATTTTCCAGGCAAGAGTACTGGAGTGGGGTGCCATTGCCTTCTCCAACATGCAGGGTACATCATGTGAAACGCTGGGCTGGATGAAACACAGGCTAGAATAAGAATGCCAGGAGTAGTATCAGTAACCTCAGATATGCAGATGACACCACTTTAAGGGCAGAAAGTGAAGAGGAACAAAAGAGCCTCTTAACGAGGTCAAAAGAGGAGGGTGAAAAAGCTGGCTTAAAACTCAACATTCAGAAAACTAAGATCATGGCATCCAGTCCCATCACTTTATGGCAAATAGTTGGGGAAAAAGTGGAAACAGTGACAGGTTTTATTTTCTTGGGCTCGAAAATCACTGCAGGTGGTGACTGCAGCCACAAAATTAAAAGACTCTTGCTCCTTGAAAGAAAAGCTATGACAAACCTAGACAGCATATTTAAAAAGCAGAGACATCACTTTGCAGACAAAGGTCTATATAGTCAAAGCTATGATTTTTCCAGTGGTCATGTACGGATGAGAGTTGGATGTAAAGAAGGCTGAATGCTGAAGAATTTTGATGCTTTCCAGTTGCAGTGCTGAGAAGACTTTGGAGAGTCCCTTGGACTGCAAGGAGATCAACCAGTCAATCCCAAAAGAAATCAACCCTGAATATTCATTGGAAGGATTGGTGCTGAAGCTGAAGCTACTGTACTTTGGCCACCTGACGTGAAGACTCGACTCATTGGAAATGACCCTGATGGTGGGAAAGACTAAGAGCAGGAGAAGTGGGCGACAGAGGATGAGATGGTATCACCAACTCAATGGACATGAATTTGAGCAGACTCCAGGCAATAGTGAAGGACAGGGAAGCCTGGTGTGCTGCAGTCCACGGGGTCACAAAGAGTCAGACACGACTTAGTGCCAGAACAATAGCAACAACATGCTGAATCTAAAAAAAAAATGATGCAAATTTACAAAATAGAAATAGATTCACAGACATAGAAAACAAATGTGTGATTACCAAAGGGGAAAGGGGTGAGGGAGGGATAAATCAGGAGGTTAGAATTAACAGATACATACTGCTATACATAAAATAGATAACCAACAAGGACCTACTGTATAGCACAGGGAACTGTCCTCAGTATTTTATAATAACCTATAATGTAAAATAATCTAAAAAAGAAAAAATAAATATATATATATGTATGACTGGAATCAGTTTGCTGTGCATCTGATACTAACACAACACTGTAAGTCAACCATATTTCAATAAAATTAAAAAAAAAAAAAAGAACTGGCATTAACAAGGTCTCACAAAGCCTCAGCCACTCGTATTTAATCTTCCCAATCATCCTCTTGGGAAAGTATTTATAATTATACCCATTTTACAGATGAGGACACTGAGACTCTAAGAGATGAACTCAACAGCTAAATCAGTGGATTGACCTAGAATTTAAACCTAGACCTGACTGATTTCAAGCTTGGGCACACCCCTAAAGCAAAGAGGGCTTAGGCAAACACCATTAGTTCATGCATTCTACAAAGCAAGATGGTGCCTGAACTCCAAGAAACTACACAGACCCTGGGGCCAACTTCTCAGCAGCTTCCTCTCAGCTCACAGAGCCGGCTCGTGTAGCCTCCTGGACTTGGAGGAGGGAAAGAAAGTGAAAAAAAAACCTTTCCAATTAAATAGAAATCATCGAAGCTCTTGCCCTGCTCCCTAACAGCAAAACTACAAAAGGATATTGCAGGAGGCCAGGAAGAGCACCTGTGGTCCGTGAACACTGGACCTTTGTCGCAGGGACGTGACGATGAGGAAACAGTTGGCCGCTTCTGGGCCAGCGTAGCCAGAGCTTGCCGTACACCCACTGGGGCCTTGGTTTTGTTGTCAATTACTGTTTCTGTAACTATTACGAGAGGAAAGGGGGGGATAATCAGAATTAGCAGTGATTTATGACCTGAGAAGGGACGGCAGGAGGTTGAGATCTGTCTCCACGAGAATCCTCACCCTGCACTCCTCTGGAGCCCCACACCGTGGGGTCCTGTAGGGAAAGGATGTTTACACAGTGGTCCTGGCAGGAGAGACACTTTTCCTTGTGCCCAGAGGGCAGGGCTCAGCCAACTTTCCACAGAGTGATCTGGCCCTGAGTGCTGCTGAGGCCCTATCCCCAGCGTGGGCAGATACTGAGCTTTTAGATTTTTGTTTTGTTTATTTCTTGTTCAACGATTTCTACAGGGACCTCCCAATCTGCCCCTCCTCTGCCTCAAGCATCAGCAAAGCCCACCAGGAAAACTGCCAAAAGAGAGACTGCCATCAGCTCTTCTTCAGTGGGAATTTCCTTTGATAACTCTCTACTCACCAAGACGAACCTTTACGCCACCATCTAAGGCGTGCTTGATGCCATGCACTTTCACTTTGCAAGACCTACTTTTCAAGTCAAGGAATTGCAAGGCCGCAATAAGTAGCAACTTCAGTGGGAGTGAAAAGGAAAGACAACCAGGACCCACGATTATTGTTTCTCTCTTTTCTTTCTCCTTTGCTTTGGAGTGGGCACTGGGATGCCCCGGTCCAGCTCGGGACGCTGCTTCTGGCACGGGCTCGTGGTCCACTCAACATTAATGCTGTGATCACACCTTCAGATGAATCTTGGAGCTAAAGGAAGAGACAAAAAGAAAATTTCATAAACCACCCCGAGTCTTGTAAGCTAAAGTGCTACACGGTTTCAGGGCTTCACCAGCCAGTCTCTTAGATCACTAGCGACCCCAAGTGGCCAACTGCAAATGATGGAAATTTTTTTTTTCTTCAGATAAGAAACCTAAGGCTTTTTTTTTCTTTTTACTCCCAAAGCTTCTTCAAATTTAAAAACTGGGGAACTGGAAAATCCATGGATGTAACCTCATTTTACAGGAAGGAGAGGATCAGAGAGGTAAAGAGGGGTCCCAAGAGGTAAAGAGGTAAAGTCACACAGCATGTTAAGGTCGAGTTGGGAAGCAGTACAAGGAAAGGTTGCAAGAGATTCTGTGGGACGGGATTTTAATTCCTTAATGGAATGAGGAAAAGGTCTTTCCCCACAGACCACAAAAGAAATGTTGCTAGTACAAAAGAATTGCATGGTGAGGGTGTGTGTTCTAACAGATCTGAAGTTTCATTAGGTACACACCCAACACACACATTTCTTTTTTTCCTCTTCTATGTATAAAATGACCAGGGCACTGGGAGAGAAGACGGAAGTCAGATTTGGGCAAATATGGACTAGATGTTCATTCCCAAAGCCTGGTTCTCAGGTCAATAAAATGTTAGCTTTTGGTTCCTAACCTCAGATCAGCATGCTGAGTGGGTACTATCATTTTGCCCTTAGAAACAAGCAAATGGAGGCTCAGGGAAATTAACTAACTCACTCAAGATCAGTCACTACTACAGTGCAAAGCTAATTCTCTGTAGGACTTTACCTACGAATGCCTCAATGTATCCATCCAGCAAATGGGATAATAAAGCCTGCCTATTCAAAAGCAGAGACATTACTTTGCCAACAAAGATCCGTCTAGTCAATGCTGTGGTTTTTCCTGTGGTCATGTATGGATGTGAGAGTTGGACTGTGAAGAGGGCTGAGCGCTGAAGAATTGATGCTTTTGAACTATGGTGTTGGAGAAGACTCCTGAGAGTCCCTTGGATTGCAAGGAGATCCAACCAGTCCATTCTGAAGATCAGCCCTGGGATTTCTTTGGAAGGAATGATGCTAAAGCTGAAACTCCAGTACTTTGGCCACCTCATGTGAAGAGTTGACTCATTGGAAAAGACTCAGATCTGGGAGGGATTGGGGGCAGGAGGAGAAGGGGACGACAGAGGATGAAATGGCTGGATGGCATCACTGACTCGATGGATGTGAGTCTGAGTGAACTCCGGAAGTTGGTGATGGACAGGGAGGCCTGGGGTGCTGCAATTCATGGGGTCGCAAGGAGTCGGACACAACTGAGTGACTGAACTGAACTGATAGAACCAGAAAATGCTGATGTGAGAAAGGATTCTCAGAAGACCTCAGAGGACCATCCAAACAAAATGGACCCTTAAAACACAAAACAGACCAAAATTAATGTTTTTATGATAAAGTCCATCAAAGACAGCATGGGTGCTGTTTTAATGAACACCAAGTGGTTCCACTCTCCCTAAAATAAAACCTGAGATTTCTAAGGTCAAGTTTCCACTCTCTCCCCCATGTCATCTCTCCCTTGAGGGTCTCACATGGTCCCTTCCTCCCATCAGGCAGCTGAACCCCTGGCATGACACCCTCTCCTCTTGGCAGTTCTGTATCAAGTATGCACAGAATTCCCTTTGCTGTTGGCTCTGAGCACCATGGAGACGGTCTGGAATTTTCCTAACACTGTTCCTACATTTGTTGCAGGAAAATCAGTTCAGTTCAGTCATTCAGTCATGTCCGACTCTTTTTGGCCCCATGGACTGCAGTTTGCCAGGCTTCCCTGTTCATCACCAACTCCCAGAGCTTACTCAAACTCATGTCCATCCAGTCAGTGATGCCATCCAACCATCTCATCCTCTGTCGTCCCCTTCTCCTCCTGCCTTCAATCTTTCCCAGCATCAGGATCTTTTCCAATGAGTCAGCTCATCACATCAAGTGGCCAAAGTATGGGAGTTTCAGCTTCAGCATCAGTCCTTCCAATGATTATTCAGGACTGATTTCCTTTAGGATTGACTGGTTGGATCTCCTTGCAGTCCAAGGGACTCTCAAGAATTGTCTTCAACACCACAGTTCAAAAGCATCAATTTTTAAGCACTCAGCTTTCTTTATGGTCCAACTCTCACATCCATACACGACTACTGGAAAAACCGTAGTTTTAACTACATGGACCTTTGTCAGCAAAGCATTCTCTTCTGCTTTCTAACATGCTGTCTAGGTTTGTCATAACTTTTCTTCCAAGGAGCAAGAGTCTCTTAATTTCATGGCTGCAGTCACCATCTGCAGTGATTTTGGAGCCCAAGAAAAAGTCTGTCATGGTTTCCATTGTCTCCCCATCTATTTACCATGAAGTGATGGGACAGGATGCCAGGATCTTAGTTTGCTGAATGTTGAGTTTTAAGCCAAATTTTTCACTGTCTTCTTTCACTTTCATCAAGAGGCTCTTTAGTTCCTTTCTACTTTCTTCCATAAGTTTGGTGTCATCTGCATATCTAAGGTTATTGATATTTGTCCCGGCAATCTTGATTCCAGCTTGTGCTTCATCCAGCCCGGCATTTCACATGATGTACTCCGAGTATAAGTTAAATAAGCAGGAGAATAGAAGGTGAATGAACACAGAGACTGAGGGAAACCTAAACTCAGTCTGATTTACAAAGCGTGAAACTCTCACCCAAATTTTGCCAGAAGTGGTTCTCTCCAGACCCAGCAACCCATGCTCTGTCCCAGGAAGGCTCTTAAATCAGAAACAGTCCAGATAAATTGTCACAGTCCTACCAAATCATGTGGTAACATGCTTCTAAGACTCCTACTTTCTGGCCCAATAATTCCCCTTCTAGCAGTGCCCCTGAATGGAATAATCAAATAACAAAGGCAGTAATTTAGACACAAACATCATCACCACTAATTTACTGTGAGTGAAGGTTGCTCAGTCGTGTCTGACTCTTTGTGACCCCATGGACGATACAGTCCATGGAATTCTTCAGACCAGATTATTGGAGTGGGTAGCCTTTCCCTTCTCCAAGTGATCTTCCCGACCCAGGAATCAAACTGGGGTCTCCTGCACAGCAGGCAGATTCCTTACCAACTGAGCTATCAGAGAGAGATCTAATTTACTGTAATTACTTTAAAAAATGGAAGCAAATTATACAACAGTTGAGCTTATGACTTCATCAAAAAATGGAACATTATGTAACCATCAAAAATGATGTTTCTAAAATATTTTTAATGACACTAAATGGAAAAAAAGCACTAAGTGAAAAAAAAAAACCAGTATTCAAAACTGCTACCTGTTATGTGATCAAATATTTTAAACCAAAATAAGAAAAGTGTGAGTGTAGAGAAGAAAAAAGTGAGAAGAAATCTGCCAAAATGTTCACAGCTGTTAAGACCAAATGGTAAGATTAATGTGGATTTCCTTCATACTTATTATTTTATTTTACTTTTACTTTTCGTATGAGGTTGCATTAATTTGCCATCTGAAAATAAGAGTCTTTCTTAAAGATATCAACACTGTAGCCCCCAACGCAGATGTATTTTCTCAGGCCATATCCTCCTCCTTCTGCCCTGCCCTCACCTTGCTCCCTCCCACCCCTCTCTGGTGCCTCGTCCTCCACCTAAGCTGGGTGTTCGGGGAAGAGAGGAAGCAGATACAAATCAGGGGAACAGCAAGTACCATATTGCTCTCCCGCCCAGGAAAATGTTTAGAGAAAACTCAAGAAAATGCCAGTGGAACAAGCACCAAATAGAGCCCACATATCCACTCCCAAGAAGCAAGAAGGTTAAGTGGAATAAAGCACCTTCCAGTTTTCCGGAAAATATTTTCAGTGAAAATAAACCCTCAAAAGATGCTTGCTCCTTGAAAGAAAGGATATGATGAACCTAGAGAGTGTATTAAAAAGCAGAGACATTACTTTGTGGACATAGGTCTGTATAGTCAAAGCAATGGTTTTTCTAATAGTCATGTACAGATGTGAGAGTTGGACCATGAAGAAGGCTAAGTACCAAAGAACTGATGCTTTTGAACTGTGGTGTTGGGAAAGACTCTTGAATGTCCCTTGGAGAGCAAGGAGGTCAAACCAGTCAAAGGAAATCAACTGTGAATACTCATTGGAAGGACTGATGCTGAAGCTGAAGCTCCTGTACTTGGGCCACCTGGTGCAAAGAGCCAACTCACTGGTTAAGACCCTGATGTTGGGAAAGACTGAAGGCAGGAGGAGCATGGGATGACAGAGGATGAGAAGGTTGGATGGCATCACCAACTTACTGGACATGAGTCTGAGCAAACTCTGGGAGATAGTGAAGGACAGAGAAGCCTGGCATGCTGCAGTCCCTTAGGTCACAAAGCGTTGGACACAACTGAGCAACTAAACTGAACCGAGCTAGTCTACGTTGCCCACTAATCTGGCCTCCAGCACTTCCTAATCACTGAAGCCAAATAGGAAATTGACACTAGAGCAGACCGCCGCCTCCCTCCCTGAATGTCCAGTGGGTGCTGTTTCCCCACGTGTGCTGATGGCCGCAAAGGCAGAAGCCACAGCTGCTGCTCACACCAAGCCCAGGGCTGCTAGTCAGTGTTCAGAATGTGCTCATCGAGGAACTCAAAAACACGAACTTCAAAGATGCGAGTGTCTATAGACATGCATTCTCTGTTAATAAAATGCACAAAAGCAGCCAGACTGTGGAGAAAAGGGGTTTATAGAGCTATTGGTAATCATCTTAATGGTAAATAAATACCTCTTTGCAATTTACAAAGCACTTTCATAAACTTTATCTCTTAACTCCCAGAACAGACATGTGAAATAGCTATTGAGTTTAATTCTACAGTCTCAGCACTTTTCTGAGACTATGACCAGATGGACTAATTATTCAGTCCATAAAAGAATATGCCCAATCTAACCTCAGAAATTCCAGATGGAGCTGCACTGTCAGAAGCAAACAGCAGTGAGCTCTTCTTGCATGCCCTCAAAAAGACAGCGTCTGGACAACAGCAGCTATAAATAACAGAGTGAGTTCACTGGGAAAAAGAAACTATGGACTTTGTTTTTCATGCTATGCTAAGTCACTTCAGTCATTTCCGACTCTGTGCAACCCCATAGACGGCAGCCCACCAGGCTCCCCTGTCCCTGGGATTCTCCAGGCAAGAACACTGGAGTGGGCTGCCATTTCCTTCTCCAATGCATGAAAGTGCAAAGTGAAAGTGAAGTCGCTCAGTCGTGTCTGACTCTTAGCAACCCCATGGACTGCAGCCCACCAGGCTCCTCCGCCCATGGGATTTTCCAGGCAAGAGTACTGGAGTGGGGTGCCATCGCCTTCTCCTTGTTTTTCATAGTCCCACCTTTAATGAATTTCATTTTGTATCTGTGGGAATTTTTGGTTTTTGTGTTTTAAATATGAAATTTTGAATAGCTTAACTCCTGTGCCACAAATATCTGACACTAATTTTTTCAAAAAAAGCTCCTAAAATGATCTGGGGAAAGAAAAGCCAGAAGATGGTTTATGCATCAAACCCTTTCCAGCCTGGCTTATTTTGAAAACAAAGCCACAGTTTGAGCCAAAAAACTCATTAATAAACTTGTTCTTACAACATTTCTGGACCAATTTTTCAATTTTAAATAAAGGCTTTGAAAAGTGAATTCAGGATGGTACCATTCTCCAAATTTTTCAGAATTTTTATATTATAACGTCTACCATTTATTTTAAAGTCCATCAGTGTGTGTGTCTGGGTGTGTGTGTGTTCTCCCATGCATGTGTCTGAATTAGTTTCAATCTCCCCCATACGGTAGGTTGGTTAACATTTGAAGAACCCTTCCCAGAAATATACACCCAGGAGTATTAATTAACATTTGAAAGATCCTAATTAGAAGTCCCAACTCCAGAAGCTCCACGACAGTCATTTCAAGTATCAAATTCTTAATCTAAAATATAGGGTTCATTCATTGCGCACAAGGAATATTTGAAATAATTTCTCACTGTTGAAATGAATAGTGTTCAAACATGCAGATTGGTTCAAAATACCACACAGGTATCTTCATCTCAGCATAAATGGAGGATAAAAATTTGAGGAGCCCAACAGTCTACTTCAGTGGGGAGCCTGGCATGATCTCATTTTAATAGTGTTACACTGCTTGACTGAGAACTCTTTTTCTGATCCAAATGGAAAGCTAGCTAACCCTACCTCTAGACGGACTACTGCTACATCTGACTGTAGGAAACCTTTCTTGCAAGGTGCTTTTGAGCTTGTCAAAGGGTAGAGAACTGGGACTTCAGCAGGATAACAAGGTCATGGCTATGACTGCTATGGGCTCTGCTTCCTAACAAATGTTTGCACGGCAGCAGAACTTACTACAACTTCCTGATAACATCACCTGGTCCCAAGGTCACGAGGGAAGAGACTATGGCTCTCACTTACCTACGATCCTTGTAGGCAACTAATATCCACCAAAACAGCATGACAGTTTCAAACAGCCCAACTGACAGGGCAGTCTGCAACAGCTGTTTGTTCTTCAGTCTCTTGGCCGTGTCTGACTCTTTGACACCCCATGGACCGCAGCACGGCAGACTCCCCTGTCCTTCACTGTCTCCTGGAGTTTGCTCAATTCATGTCCACTGAGTCAGTGATTCTATCTAACCATCTCATCCTCTGCTGCCCGCTTCAGCCCCTGCCTTCAATCTTTCCCAGCATTAGGGTCTTTTCCAGTGAGTCGGTTCTTCACATCAGATGAGCAAAGTATTGGAGTGTTGGTTTCAGCATCAGTCCTTTCAGTGAATATTCATTCAGGGTTGATTTCCTTTAGGATTGACTGGTTTGATCTCCTTGAAGTCCAGAGGACTCTCAAGAATCATCTCCAGCACCATAATTTGAAAGCATCAATTCTTCAGAGCCCGACCTTCTTTATGGTCTGACTCTCACATCCATACATGACTACTGGAAAAACTATAGCTTTGACTATACGTACCTTTGTCGGTGAAGTGAGCTTGGACTAAGACTACTGGAATATGCTGTGTGCTCTGCCGTGTCCGACTCTGCAACCCCAAGGACTGTAGCCCACCAGGCCCCCCATCCATGGAATTATCTGAGTAAGAATATTGGAGTGGGTAGCCATTCCCTTCTCCAAGGGATCTTCCTGACCCAGGGATTGAACCCAGCAGGCAGATTCTTTGCCACTCTGCCCCCTGGCAAGCACGGGAATGTGTTGGGAAGAGAATAATCCTTATGTCTCTGTACCCGCATTCAGTCTGTGTCCATGGGCACCTCATCCTCCCCTCTATGGGGAAACTCGGGGAGGGCATTGCTCTCTCTCTCTCTCACACACATACACACACACACACACACACACACACCATGCAAGTCTCGAGATTCTGATGTAAGCCTAAATTATGGTCTCCAATCCATCTCTCACCAGATAATTAAAGATGGATTCTTGGGAGCCTGCCTGAACATCACTTAATAGAGTCCTCCATTCATCATTGGCTATTGATCCCCAGGTGTATCGTCCACTGGTCAGAAACCCAGAGAAGAGGAAAGACGTGTGTTCCCTGAGTCACTCTCAGAATGCTTTGCACCCATCCAGATAGTTTTTCTAACAGCATTTAATAACACTGTAAAATATTCACAACAGAAGTGTAAGTGGGAAAAAGACGATATGTAGTGTGGCTTCACTTTTGTTTTATAAAATGAAAGAAAATATGCCCCAAAAGTGTATCTGCTTATTGCAGAGAGAGGACACTGCTGGAGATTTCAATTTTCATCATTATAGTTTCAAAATGCTTTACAATGAACAAAAACACTATAACCAGTTAAAAGATATGTTACTGTAACAATTTAAATATTTACTCTTATCAGGGCGGTTTCTATACCAGTGACTTTCAATAGGAATATAATGCAAGCCACATATGTAATTTTACATTTTAAAAATAAAAACACCCAGGCTACCTACTCCATTTGATTTTCTTCTTTCCGCACTTTTGTTTTTCTGCTGTAATTTTTAAGTATTTGAGTTTGAACAGATGAGCTCTGGGGGGAGGGGGCTTCCACAACGTGAGGGGGAACCAAGAAAATTTTAAACACGTGTATTTTCCAGCTTCCTGTCTTTACACGAAAATAAAGTATCCACACACAAAAAAGTACAAAGAAACAAGTAAAATTAATTTTAGTGATCTCTTCTGTGTAACTCAAAATATTATCCCTTCAATGTGCATTCATTGTAAAATTACTAGTGAGATCCTTTATACTTTTGTACTAACTCTTTTGTACGAACTCTTCAAAGAAACAGAAGGTGCATTTTACACTTGGAGGACAAGCTGCATTTCAGATTGGCCACACTTTAGGCCTCATAGCCACACGTGGGCCGTGTCTGCCGAACTGGAGACCACAGCTCTCGCCACCGCAGCAGAAGGATCAGCATCCAAAGCATGGCGTCAGGGGGTGCAGGTCTCGCCTCGCGTGCTTTAGACCTCGGCTTTCTCACATGGTCATATTTTTTAAATTCATTTTTATTGAAGTGTAGTTGCTTTACAATGTCGTGTCAGTTTCTGCTGAGCAGCAAAGTAAATCAGCTATGTTGTTGCTGTCATTCAGGACCTAAGTCATGTCTGACCCTTTGCAACTCCATGGGCTCTAGCCCACCAGGTTCCTCTATCCATGGGATGCTCCAGGCAAGAGGACTGGAGAGGGGAGCCATTCCCTTCTCTAGGGACTTCTCCTGACCCAGGGATCAGCTATATGTATACTTATATCCCGTTGTTTTTTTTTTTTTTTTTTTTTTCCTTTCCATTTAGGTCACCACAGAGCACTGAGTAGAGTTCCCTGTGTAGGTTCTCATTAGTTACCTTTTTAAAATTTTTTAAACTTTTTCTCTTATACTGGAGTATAGCTGATGGACAATGTAGTGAAAGTTTCAAGCGGACGTATTCTAAAGTTGGATGAAAAGGCCCCTGCTTAGAAAGTCCATTTTGTTGGTTGTTCAGTCGCTGAGTCGTGTCTGATTCTGCAACCCCATTCTTGACCACTAGCGCCCGCTGGGAAGCTCCTTTGGCTGCTATCCGGAGGGTGCGTTGGAGCCAAAGAGAGAGAGGCAACGTGAGGACGGGTTAGGAAAAGAGAGTCACAGGCACAGGAGACGGGGTGGTGCCTGGATCCCACCAGGCTGGAGAAAATGGACACAGTGAGCAGAGGTTTTGCTGGCAACACTTGGCAAGTGACGGGGGGCGGGGGGCGAGGGGGGCGGAGAAGCTTCCAGTCAAGGCTGACTCCTGCTGTCCGAGTCTGGCTGAGTAGGTGGACTGTCGTGATAGAGACCGAAGGAAGCCCAGCCTGACACAGCCACCAGCCCGAGGTCCACTTGACTTTGGACTCCAGGATGTCTGTCTCTAGGTGAGTGACCACACCATCATGGTTATCCAGGTCATTAAGATAATTCCTGTATAGTTTTTCTGTGTATTCTTCGTACCTCTTCTTAATATTTTCTGCTTTTTTTAGGTCCATAGAGTTTCTGTCCTTTATTGTACCCATCTTTGCATGAAATGTTCCCTGGGTATCTCAAATTTTCTTGAAGAGATCTCTAGTCTTTCCTATGCTATCGTTTTCCTCTATTTCTTTGCATTGTTCACTTAGGAAGTCTTTCTTCTCTCTTTCTATTCTTTGGAACTCTGCACTTTAGAACACTTTTCTTTTCTAAGGCATTTCACTCGTTTCCCACTAGTTTTTAAAGCCACAGTCCAACCCCTCCTCATGACACACCCCCTGACTTGTTCACTGCCCCCTACCTGCCCACCCTCAGCTCAGGCCCAGCTTTCCAGTCAGACCCGCAGCTCTAGAGCTGCATCACACCCACTTCCTCTCTTACCTCCCTCTGCCCCTCTGCACATGCTATACTTCCTGCCTGAAGAGCCCTCCCGCACCTCCTTGACCTTGTTCATCTCTTTTCTTCCCAAACTTCCCCTGGAACACTGTAAAATATATCCCAGCCCCACCCTAGGCTGAGTTGGGTGCCCAATCCCTTGGAATCCTTAGCAACTTGTCCACACCCTCCCCTGGGCCTCCCCAGGCTTGGATTAGAAGGGTCTACCTGTGTCTCTGCCTGCCTCCTGTTCACAAGACTGAGCAGCGTGTGGGCACTTCCTGTGTCTTATTCATTCTCAGTTCCTTGCCCAGAGTCTAGGACACATCTTGGATAGATTAAAAGCATCTTGTATTAACTCTTGGTGAAAGTGAAAGTCGCTCAGTCATGTCTGACTCTTTGCGACCCCATGGAACTGTATAGTCCAGGGAATTCTCCAGGCCAGAATACTGGAGTGGGTAGCCTTTCCCTTCTTCAGGGGATCTTCTGAGCCATGAACTGAACCCAGGTCTCCTGCATTGCAAGTGGATATTTTACCAGCTGAGCCACAAGGGAAACCCAAGAATACTGAAGTGGGTGGGTAGTCTATCCCTTGCTGTCAAAGTGCTGCACTCTATATGCCAGCAAATTTGGAAAACTCAGCAGCGGCCACAGGACTGGAAAAGGTCAGTTTTCATTGCTAGCCTTAAGAAAGGTAATGCCAAAGAATGCTCAAACTACTGCATAATTGCGCTCATCTCTCATGCTAGTAAAGTAATGCTCAAAATTCTCCAAGCCAGGCTTCAACAATACATGCACCGTGAACTTCCAGATGTTCAAGTTGGTTTTAGGAAAGTCAGAAGAACCAGAGATCAAACTGCCAACATCCTCTGGATGATCGAAAAAGCAAGAGAGTTCCAGAGAAACGTCTATTTCTGCTTTATTGACTATGCCAAAGCCTTTGACTGTGTGGATTACAATAAACTTTGAAAATTCTGAAAGAGGTTGGAATACGAGACCACCTGACCTGCATCTTGAGAAATCTGTATGCAGGTCAGGAAGCAACAGTTAGAACTGGACATGGAACAACAGACTGGTTCCAAATAGGAAAAGGAGTATGCCAAAGCTGTATATTGTCACCCTGCTTATTTAACTTATATACAGAGTACATCATGAGAAACACTGGGCTGGATGAAGCACAAGCTGGAATCAAGATTGCTGGGACAAATATTAATAACCTCAGATACACAGATGACACCACCCTTAAGGCAGAAAGTGAAGAAGAACTACAGAGCCTCTTAATGAAAGTGAAAGAGGAGAGTGAAAAAGTTGGCTTAAAGCTCAACATTCAGAAAACTAAGATCATGGTATCTGGTCCCATCAGTTCAGTTCAGTTTAGTCTCTCAGTCATGTCCGACTCTTTGCAACCCCATGAACTGCAGCATGCCAGGCCTCCATGTCCATCACCAACTCCCGGAGTCCACCCAAACTCATGTCCATTGAATCGGTGATGCCATCCAACAATCTCATCCTCTGTCGTCCCCTTCTCCTCCCGCCTTCAATCTTTCCCAGCATCAGGGTCTTTTCAAATGAGTCAGCTCTTCACAAAAGGTGGCCAAAGTATTGGAGTTTCAGCTTCAACATCAGTCCCTCTAATGAACACTCAGGACTAATCTCCTTTAGGATGGACTGGTTGGATCTCCTTGGAGATCCTAGTCTCCAAGGGGACTCTCAAGAGTCTTTTCCACAATCACAGTTCAAAAGCATCAATTCTTCTGCGCTCAGCTTTCTTTATAGTCCAACTCTCACACCCATACATGACCACTGGAAAAACCATAGCCTTGACTAGATGGACCTTTGTTGACAAAGTAATGTCTCTGTTTTTAAATACGCTGTCTAGGTTGGTCAGAACTTTGCTTTCAAGGAGAAAGCGTTTTTTAATTTCATGGCTGCAATCACCATCCGCAGTGATTTTGGAGCCCAGAAAAATAAAGTCAGCCACTGTTTCCACTGTTTCCCCATCTATTTTCCATGAAGTGATGGGACTGGATGCCATGATCTTAATTTTCTGAATGTTGAGCTTTAAGCCAACTTTTTAAGTCTCTTCTTTCAATTTCATCAAGAGGCTCTTTAGTTCTTCTTCACTTTCTGCCATAAGGGTGGTGTCATCTGCATATCTGAGGTTATTGATATTTCTCCCAGAAATCTTGATTCCAGCTTGTGCTTCTTTCAGCCCAGCGTTTCTCATGATGTACTCTGCATATAAATTAAATAAGCAGGGTGAGAATATACAGCCTTGATGTACTCCTTTTTCTATTTGGAACCAGTCTGTTGTTCCATGTTCAGTTCTAACTGTTGCTTCCTGACCTGTATACAGGTTTCTCAAGAGGCAGGTCAGGTGGTCTGGTATTCCAGTCTCTTTCAGAATTTTCCACAGTTTATTGTGATCCACACAGTCAAAGGCTTTGATGGGGAAGCAGTGGAAACAGTGGCAAACTTTATTTTTGGGGGCTCCAAAATCACTGAAGATGGTGATTGCAGCCACCAAATTAAAAGACACTTGCTTCTTGGAAGGAAAGTTATGACGAACCTAGACAGCATATTAAAAAGCAGAGACAATACTTTGCCAACAAGGGTCCATCTAGTCAAGGCTATGGTTTTTCCAGTAGTCATGTATGAATGTGAGAGTTGGACTATAAAGAAAGCTGAGCACAGAATTGATGCTTTTGAACTGTGAGAGTCCCTTGGACTGCAAGGAGATCCAACCAGTTCATCCTAAAGGAGATTAGTCCCGGGTGTTCATTAGAGGGACTCATGTTGAAGCTGAAACTCCAATACTTTGGCCACTTGATGCAAAGAGCTGACTCATTTGAAAAGACCCTGATGCTGGGAAAGATTGAAGGAGGAGAAAGGGACAACAGAGAATGAGATGGTTGGATGGTATCACTGACACAATGGACATGGGTTTGGGTAAACTCCGGGAGTTGGTGATAGACAGAGAGGCCTGGTGTGCTGCAGTCCATGGGGTCACAAAGAGTCAGACACGACTGAGCTGAACTGAGCCTATCCCTTCTCCAGCAGATCTTCCCACAGGGGTCTGTTCCATTGCAGGCAGATTCTTTACCAACAGAGCTATCAGGGAAGTCCCTTACTTACTCTTGGTAACAGGAGTATAATGGGTTGAAACATGCATACTACGTCACTTCAGTCGTGTATGACTATTTGCAACTCCATGGACTGTAGACTGCCAGGCTCCTCTGTCCATAGGATTCTCCAGGCAAGAATACTGGAGTGGGTTGCCATTTCCTCCTCTTCCCTACACAGGGATTGAACTCAAGTCTTTTATGTCTCCTTCATTGGCATGCAGATTCTTTACCACCTGCACCACCTGGGAAGCCCCAGATTTGACTGGGCCCTAAATTAAATGACTAGTGCCCTTTCGAAAAAAGGAGGCTACACAGAGAAGGCCATGTGATGATGGAGCAGAAATCCAAGTGATGTGTCTGGGAATTACCAATCTCCTGTGCCCATGGGATTTCCCAGGCACCCAGGGATTGAACCCATGTCTCCTGCATCGCAGGCAATGTCCTGCATGGCAGGTGGATTCTTTACCAACTGAGCCACCAGGGAAACCCCTACCAAAGGGTAGGAAAAACCAAGGAAGGATTCTCCCTCAGAGCCTGCAGAGGCAGTAGGCCCTGCCAACAACCTATTTTCAGAGCTCTTGCCTCCAGAATAGTGAGAGAATATTTTTTTGCTGTGTTAAGCAACCGTGTGTGTGCCAATTAATTACAGCAGCTCTAGAAAACAGATACAGAGGATAATGAGAAATAGAATGTGATTGCACATAGGATGCCTATATGATGAGTTTAAAAAAAAAAAAAACCTTATTTATGCTATTGTTCAATTTGAGAAATTCCCATAAATGTCTAACCTGCTTCACGCTCTCTGCACTCCCACCTCCAGATGGCTGAATCATCCATGATGGTGAAGTAACCGTGTTGCTAGAAATAGGCAGGTTCATTTTCTTGACTGCCCACTCCCTACTCTGTTACATCCCACTCCAGAAGTGGAGTCAGGTCAGATGCTGAGATCCTGTCACCGTGTGGGAGCTTCCCAACCCACACCCTCACCCCTCCACCCCTGGATCTCCTCTGAACACCAAGTACTGCAGCCTACTCCTCTCAGCCACATCCTCCCCCACAGGGCAAGTCCTCAGGTCACCTCATCCCAGCCCTGACCTCCCACTCTCCCAGGTAAGTGCTCCACACAGTACAGGCTCCAGAAAACAGAATCTGTGAGCACATGATGAGCAAAAACATTTTCTACACTTTGGGTGAGCAATCACTGCTAATAATTGCTAATTTAGAGCAGCATTTATTAAAGAAGGAGGATCTTTTCTTGTCTACCTACAACCCATTTTCAGGTTCAAAATCTCAAAATAAAGCAAGCTGTCTTTAAGGATGCCATTAGTCCTCAAGGCGTTTTCTTATTTTCTTCAACTGAAACTTGGGAGTTATCTGAATAAGTATGAAGTTATCCTGGTCTCAACAAGTGATACATGGTTGTAAAAAGTCAATATCTAATCCCACCATAATTTATTTGTTAATTCCATTTAGGTAGGTAGTATTCCTACTCTTTAACTCAGCCAGCAGTCTCATCCCCCCCAAAAAATTAGATTTCAAGAATGCAGGGAGGGCAAACCAAGTGATAAGCCCACATTCACAGAATCCCCCGAGAGCTCTTTATCACTAGGAAAATTCTATGCGAAAATAAGATCCACCTCCAGCAGTAATATTAACAGTCCTCCCGGTGATGCAGGAAAGGTGCTGTTGAGAACTCCAGGGTTTATTTTTGTAATTTTTGACACAGTTCAGTAATTTTCCAGAAGGTCAGAGAGCAGGTAGCAGATGGTTAGTTTCCTCTGATTTGCAATGGTAACATCTTTCCGGCTGGTCTTGGTCTCTTCCCTCCTGCTATTTCTAATGCCTCCTGCACCCTCCCTTCCCACAGCCTCTCAATCCACTCCCCCAAGATGCTAGAGCATCCAACATCCACATTTAAAAAGGCCACAACTTCTTCAAACTTGTAAAATCTGAACAGCTTGGTGGGCATCCGCGGATCCCACCCGGGTCCCGCCCACCCTCGGTCATCCTCAGCCAACCTCAGCCACTCTCAGCAACTGCAGCCAGCCCTTCCTTGAACAGCAGGTGCACCTGAGCTCAGACCACATCCGCGTCACTTGAATCTTCAGATCATTTCTCCCTTTGTCAATTCGCAGCACCTCCTACACAAAGGGAATGTTTTGTTATTGGTTACACATCTGGCACTCTAGCCCATTTCACATATTTTTCAACACTGTAGTCACCTTCCTTGCAAATTTGGTTATTATTTAAATAATATTTATCTAATTTCATTTGTTTTATTTTTATTGGTTTTAAAATCCTGAAAAGACTTAAAAACTAAGCTGCTTAAAAGTAAGCAAAGCGTTAACATTTGTTGTAGAATGTCCTTGTTCTGGGAGACCCCTGCTGGAATATTAGGCTGTGACATTGCATCTGTAGCTTTTTCTCAAATGATTCAGTTAAGGAAAATTTGTGAATGTGAGAGGCTGAAGTGTTTTCCATTGAATTTTAGGGAAATTCCTGGTGGGACAATTGTATCCCAAATGAGATGACTTTGGGAGAAGCTGTGTACCTGTTAGACTTATGGATCCTTATCCTGCTCCCTCCCACTCAGTATGTCTCTGAGAGCCCAGTGGATCAGATAATCAGACATCCCCTTGACTTTCCCAGCTCCTCCACACTCTCCAGGCTGACTTGATCCCCCTCCATCACAATAATATTCTGCCGTAAATTGTCTTCATTCCTATAGTTATTGCATCTGGGGCTGCAGTGAGCTTCCCAGGAGGAATTTGAGAGCTCCCAGGTCGCAGCATCCCAGGTGGCGCTAGTGGCAAAGAACCCACCTGTCAATGCAAGAGACGCAACAGGCACGGTTTTGATCCCTGGGTCAGGAAGATCCCCTGGAAAAGGAAATAGTGATCCATTCCAGTATTCTTGCCTGGGAAATCCCATGGACAGAGGAGCCTGGTGGGCTACAGTCTATGGAGTCAGAAAAAATTGAACATGACTGAACACACATGCACACATGTAATAATTCAATAATCCTTACCGCAATCCCATGAAGTAGATTTTATTTTATAGATGAAGCTTGGGATAAAAGGACTCAAAAGTGACAAGCTAAATATCAAAAAGCTATAGGCTAGGACTTCCCTGGTAGTCCAGTGGTTAAAAATCCACCTGCCAATGCAGGAGACAGGGGTTTGATCCCTGGTCCAAGATCTCACATGCTGCAGGGCAACTAAGCCTGAGCACTGCGATTACCAGGGCCCACACTCTAGAGCCTGGGCTCTGCAATAAGAGAAGCCATCACAATGAGAAGCCCGTCCTCCACACGTAGAGTGGTCCCTGCTCCTTGCAACTAGAAGGGACTCACACACAGCAACAAAGACCCAGCACAGCCAAACGTTTTTAACCCACAATCTAGAGAAACAATTGAGGCAACTCTATTGCAACAGAAGAACTTGGAACAATTGCACTAAAATTGTTTTCAAAATGTTCAAAAGAGGAATGTGAGGTCATGGAAACTGTAACAGATGACAGAGCCTCATCTTTCTGAAGACTTGGGCTCGTCTCGTGACACCATGGTTTACTAGTTTTGTGACTGTTGTGGGAAACTCTCCAAAGGTCCACAGTGGGGTGGGAGACAGCTGTGCTTCCTGTCTCCTAGGCACGTGTGCAGTTGCTAGATGGGGACCGTTGAGAAATGGAGTGTTTCCTGCCATATCAGTAAGCAAGGATGTCAGTCATCAGCGCTTCCAGCCCTCCAAATGTGACTTTTTGAGCCCTGAGGGAGAAGATTCTTGAGAGTCCCTTGGACTGCAGAGATCAAGCCAGTCAACCTTAAGAGAAATCAACCCTGAATATTCATTGAAGGACTGATGCTGAAGCTGAAACTCCAATACTTTGGCCACCTGATGCAAAGAACTGACTCATTGGAAAAGACCCTGATGCTGGAAAAGATCGAAGGCAGGAGAAGAAGGGGACAACAGAGGATGATATGGTTGGATGGCATCACCAAACTGGATGGACATGAGCTTAAGCAAGCTCCAGGAAATGGTGAAGGACAGGGAAGGCTGGTGTGCTACCGTCCATGGAGTTGAAAACAGTCAGACGTGACTTAACAACTGAGCAACAACAAGAACAAGGGCACCCAGGAAGGAGAGCGATGCTTGTGATCCGGCAGCCATCAGGCTGCAGCCACTCCCTATGGTAAGCACGGGAGAACTCAGGATGTGAAAAATGCAGAATACTGGCCCCAGATAGCTGCTGCTGCTGCTAAGTCACTTCAGTCGTGTCTGACTCTGTGTGACCCCATAGATGGCAGCCCACCGGGCTCCCCCATCCCTGGGATTCTCCAGGCAAGAACACTGGAGTGGGTTGCCATTTCCTTCTCCAATGCATGAAAGTGAAAAGTGAAAGTGAAGTCGCTCAGTCGTGTCTGACTCTTAGCGACCCCATGGACTGCAGCCCACCAGGCTCCTCTGTCCATGGGATTTTCCAGGCAAGAGTACTGGAGTGGGGTGCCATTGCCTTCTCCGCCAGATAGCTGAGATGAATGTAAAAGGCATGATTTCAGTGAGCCCCGACTGGATCTTCCCTTACATGGAAAAGTGCTGAATTCCTTATCTTGAGATATCTGGTTTTCTTTAATCAACAATGATCGTTTAATGTTCAGGCTACCTGCCCTTTGTTGTAAGACTTCTATATAACCTGGCTCCTCGCCTCACCTCCTTGGAAAGAGTTCTTTCAGGTTCACTTGAGATGCTGTCTCCCCAACCTGAAGTCCTAAAAATTTTAGGTTGAGACTATTTTTTTTAAGTCAACACTATTGATCCGGAAAGCAGAGAATGGCATGTTCTCTGTGTCCCTTCCTGAAAGATATGACACACATCTGCAGTGAGAGAGAAAAATAAATTCCGCCTGCAAATCCCCTGCCTCAAAGTCCCTTGGTTTAGAAATCTGCCTTATGAGAGACTTCCCTGATGTCCAGTGGTTAAGACTCTACACACCACTGCAGGGGCAGAGGTTCAATCCCTAGTTAGGGAACAAATATCCTGCATGCCACGAGATCAAAAAAAGAAAGAAAGAAAGAAAGAAATTTGCCTTGCTTACATATACCCTCCAAAAGGCAAAGTGTAAGTTCCAATCAAATGCCAACATGGGCTCACAATTTACGATCCCAGGGCAAATTTTAAAGGCAGCAGTGTGTCCCCTACCCTTCTAGAACCAGTTGTGGTTGTTCAGTTGTGTCTGACTCTTTGCGACCCTATGGACTGCAGTACACCAGGCTTCCCTGTCTTTCACCATCTCCCGAGTTTGCTCAAACTCATGTCCATTGAGACAATGATGCCATCCAACAGTCTCATCCTCTGTCGTCACCTTCTCCTCCTGCCCTCAATCTTTCCCAGCATCAGGGTCTTTTCCAATGTGTCAGCTCTTTGAATCATGTGGCCAAAATATTCGAACTTCAGAATCAATCTTTCCAATAAATATTCAGGGTTGATTTCCTTTAGCATCGACCAGTTTGATCTTGCAGTCCAAGGACTCTTAAGAGTCTTCTCCAGCACCACAACTTGAAAGCATCAGTTCTTCAGCACTCAGCCACCTTTATGGTCCAACTCTCACATCCATACATGACTACTGGAAAAACCATAGCTTTGATTATACGGACCTTTGTCAGCAAAGTGATGTCACTGCTTTTTAAGAACCAGTACTCCAAGGTTTTGGCTGTTGGCTTCTGGCAAGACTCTACTCTGTTCTTCTCCCCAATCCCTCCCCACCCTACTGAGTAACCCTGAGGCTCAGAAATATTTGACAGGCGAATATCTCAACTCACTCCCAACAGGAGGTAACTATTGGATAGTAAGCCTGGCATTGTATACATCAAGCACTTTGAATTGACTCTATCTCCTGGCAATCTAAAGAGTTAATCAAGATCTAATGCAAAAAAAGAGATTTGTACTAGGTTAGGCAGGCTCTAGGCCACTGACTTTTTCATTGAATTGTGTCACTTGAGTTCACTGAAATTTGAGCTTGTTATCCAAAAACAACTAATGATATCTATCTTGACTATTTCAAGAGACACTGGGAAGATTAAATTTAGGAGACAGCTTGGCATTACCATAAAGTGCTCTTATTCAAGATCCAGACTGGCTGAGTTCAAACTCCATCTCTGCTGCCTACAAGCTCCATGACTGCAGGCAAGTAATTCACTCTGCCCATACCACAGGTTCCTTATCTAAAACAGGGAAAAAGGAAAAATTCTGTACTAGAAGGTTGTCGTGAAGATTAAATTGATTAATGTACATAAGGCATTCAGCAAGGTGTGTGACTTATAGTTAGTGCTTATGTCACTGGTAGTTACTATTATGTGAAAGCACTTAAAAAGTCAAAACTGAAGGGGAGCAGGGTCCTGTGGGACTCCAGGGCATGGAGGCCTTTTTGTCCTCCATTCCTTGTAGGCAGGACTCCTGCCTCCACGACCTCCTCTGAGTTCCAAAGGGCGAATCAAAAGAGATCCAGCCACAAAACCACCAGAGGAAGAGGCTCATCAAGTTTAGGAGACTACCTAAGACCCTGCACACACCCTAATCTTGTCAGCAACCCCATCCTTTAGAAATTGCAGAAGAAAGAATACTGTGAACTGCCTTGATCCTTATCACATGCCCCTGCATGTGATAAGCAAACATAAGCTCTTCCTATTCACCGGGGAAGGGGGCACAGTTCTTGATGTGCCAGCGTACTGTGTTTCCCTTTGCCTGGCAAAGTCACTCTTTTTTTCTCCTCCATAACTCTGTCCCTGTATTCGTGTTTGGCATTGGAGCACAGAAAGCCAAGGTTTTGGCAACAAAACTGTCCTCCAGAGACACTGGTGCAATGTGAAAGGAGCCTTATGCACAAGCTGTCCATACATTTTCAAGCAAGAACCTAGAAGGTTGCTTTTAGAACACTTCAAATACGCCCTGTCGAAGACACCAAGCCAAGGTCCCCATTCTGCTTCTGTCACCCTAAGCAGCAGAAAGGATGACCACTTCCTGAGGAGGGTGGGGATGACTGGAATCATGTGTTATAATTGAATGGCATTTTCCAGCAAAAAAATGGAGCTCTGGGGACTTCCCTGGCAGTCTAGTGGTTAAGACTTCACGTTCCAATGCTGGAGTACTGGTTCACTCCCTGGTTGGGAAGCTAAGATCCCATGTGCTTTGGGGCTAAAAAAACAAAACGTAAAACAGAAGCAGTTCTCCAGGGGATCTTCCCAACCCAGGGATCTAACTTGCGTCTCTTGCATCTCCTGCATTGCAGGCAGATTCTTTACCTGCTGAGTCACTGGGGAAGCCTGTGCAATGCTGCTACATAGTATAAAAAATTCAGAAGTGATACAGATTTGTTTAGATCAGACTGTCACACACACACACACACACACACACACACCTCATCTCCACCTTATGGGTCTTGTTGCCATGGTAAATGCAGTTGTAGCAAAAATACATTTTTATACTTTGGTGAAAATTGAGTGGTATGGGGACTGTAGCCAGCTAGGCTTCTCTGTCCATGGAATTCTCCAGGCAAGAATACTGGAGTAAGTAGCTGTTCTTCCCTTCTCTAGGGAATCTTCCCCACCCGGGGATTGAACCTGGGTCTCCTGCTTTGCAGGTATATTCTTTCCTGTCTGAACCACCAGGGAAGCTCTCATACATGCTAGCAGCAAACCAACTGAGGGGTTCTATCTCAGTAGGGAGATTTGTCCAGAAGAGGAGGAGGCAAATGAGGTTCTGCGGGGAATAAGCACACTAGGATATAAGCTTGCCAGGCCTCCCCTCTGCCGCCTTCTCAAAATCCTCCCTCCACCCTAGGCTCCTTTTTTCTATCCCTTCAATTCCAGGCAGTTCACCTTCCACCTACTCCAATCTGCTTTGCTAGCACCGCTCATGAAATTGTTCTCCCTGGAACAAAAGAGAATTCTCTCCCTTTACTTATGAATAACATTAGTATGACAGAACATAAGCACTATCCTTTTTGTCATTTCAATCAAATCCCTAATTTGTATTCATTATAAAATGACTGGAAAAAAATAGATAAGAAAATAAAAATTATTAAAGTTTTAAATCACCCGAATCCCACAACCCAGAGATAGTGACTATTAACATGTTGGTGTAATCCTTCCAGACTTTCAGCAAACCAACACAGATATGCATATATATCCTTAGAAAACAATATCAGAATAGGACTATTTTAAGACCTCTTTGCTTTTAACTCAAAATATCATGCACAACTTTCCGTCTTAGTACATAAAAACATGTAACGATCTTTATGAATTTTGCATAAACTATTGAATTAATTCTCTATTACTGAACATTTAGGTGGTTTCTGAATGTTTGATAGTACAGGCAACACACCTGAGCGTTCTTGAACATACATCTTCAGGATATTTCTTTAATCATTTCTTTAGGATAAATGCTAACAAGTATCTGATTGTCTCATTTAATGTTGAGAGTCCCTTGATTTTTTTATGTGTGCAGCATAATGATTTGATTGATTTATTTTTAACTTTTTATTTTGTATTGGGTATAGCCGATAAATAATGTTGTGACGGTTTCAGGTGAACAACGAAAAGACTCAGCCACACATATGCATGTTTCCATTCTGCCTCCAAACTCCCCTCCCATCCAGACTGTCACACGACACTGAGCAGAGTTCCTTTCCCGTGCTATGCAGTAGGTCCTTGTGGTAGAGTCCCTTGATTTTTAAGATAAATTTCAAACGCACTAGCTGAACTCACTCTGAATCTTATCTCCCTCCACCCTGTCACTCCCCAAATACACTGCTGACACCCTTTGCTTTTAACCCTCCCGTGCCTTTCCTCCACTTTACTATCTTTTCTCTCTTCTTTCTCCAGCATGAAAATGTCAGCTTCTTCTAGAAATCGTCCATCATCCTGATCTTTCACTAGTACAATCAATACTATACTATTGAAGACTACCCCTTGCAATCATCATCATCATCCTCATCATCACACACATATAGCACTTATTTTGTGAAAGGCAATATTCTAAGCGTGATACACGGATATGCTGTTTTATCCTTTCAGCAAATCTCTGAAGCAGTGACTGATCCCAATTTTACAGATGAAAAAAACAGATTGAGATGGGTAGGTATGTCAGAATTTCTGAATCTATGAGTACTTATACACAATGTCAAAATAAATAAGTATATGTGAATGTGTGAGGCGCCAACTCAAGGTACAACTGTTTCAATGAATCAATTATTTTTCAAAAAAAAAAGGCCACTTAAAACTGATGTCATTATCTAGAGAAAATAACTAGGAGATGTGATTAAAGGGAACTACGCAATTTAAGGTGAATCTATTTGGATAAAAAAGTAGAAATGAAGGTAAATTATGAGCATTCTAGATTAAAACTCATGTTCCCCAATCTGGTAAGCACTTTAATTGTCTTTACACATCACTAAGAATTGGGGAAAATCCAACCTATGTACGACATTCTAGTTTACCTATAATAAAACCAGTTATTACTTGATATTACGCAGTTAGTCAAAAGGAAAATTGGAATCCCTACTCATAAGAAAACAAAACCAGGACAACACCCCATTATAGTTGCTGGGCATTTACATAAGCACATTACCTTTTTAAAGCATTCAACAAGTAATTAGTTGAACTTGGAATTGAATGTGTTTTTATTATCAGAATGTGGAAGTAAACCTTCCACTGAATAACAATTAAACCTTGACCAAAAAAAAAAAAATTATTGTTAGTCGTTTAAACTTCAATAAAATTAAGTCAACTTTTTTTCCTTTCTAATTAGCTGACAAAGCCTGCATGACTTTCACTAATTCACTTAGTTTCTAACAAAGGTAAAATAATAAACACTTAATGAAGGAGCTGGCCTCTTAAATTGTGGGGCTCTGTGCCAAGAGGTGTGAAGGCAGAAGACGGATGCATCCACACCCCTTCCCCAGCACATCCATTTCTGAGGAGGAAATAAACATAACATTTACTCCAAAACAAGCACAATTACACTATGTACCAGACAAAATTGTACAAGTTTTTGAAATAAAGAACTATCATCTATATAAAGGCCTTCCTTTTCACTTTACAACTTGTATGCCTTTTGAATTTTTCACTATTTTAATGTGTTCTGTCTTAGAAAAATAAACTTTTTAAGCTATTACATGGGGAAAATGGTACAGAAAAAGAGAAAAATAATAGTTTTGGGCATACTCAAATTTGTGGAGAATTCCTATCTGCTACGCTTGTATATACTGACAAAGGTGATTCTCTTCCAAAATATGTGTTAATCTCTCAATACTTGTAATACTTCTAAAAAGTTTTCCACTAAAGAAATCCTAAAATCCAAAATAAGTAAAAACTTGTCTGCCCTCTCCCTATTCTGATACCCAGAGAGGCTACTGCTGCTGCTGCTGCTGCTGCTGAGTCACTTCAGTCGTGTTCGACTCTGTGCGACCCCATAGACGGCAGCCCACCAGGCTCCTCTGTCCCTGGGATTCTCCAGGCAAGAACACTGGAGTGGGTTGCCATTTCCTTCTCCAGTGCATGAAAGTGAAAAGTGAAAGTGAAGTCGCTCAGTCGTGTCCAACCCTCAACAACATGGACTGCAGCCTACCAGGCTCCTCCGTCCATGGGATTTTCCAGGCAAGAGTACTGGAGTGAAATACTAATTTCCTTCTAAATCTTGGTAGAGTTTTCTATTAATTTAGTTTTTACTTTGTTTTTAGTTAAATTTCAATTTAGCTGTTCCTTGATAATTTAAATCCATTTGAATAGATAACGGTTCAAAATTCGAAAGGAACAAAAATTTCCCCTTCCACCTCAGTCCCCGGTCACCCAGTTTCCCTTCCTGAAGGCAACAACCGGTGTCACCAACCTCCTGTGTGTCTTCCCAGAGACCTTCTTAAAGAGTCAGACCTTAGATCCAACTCTGCCCCCAAGACTAGAGAAAACTCAATCTTGGTCATGTTAAAAAACAAAAATTTTAAGGTAATATCATGATTTTCATATAAATATGAAATGAACATGTGTTAAAATTTTTATTATAACTTATTCAATGATGAACTAGCAAGGTGTTAAAACCAGTTTAAGAAGGAGATCAAGCACCACACCTATCTAGGCAGGTAAAGAATCCCAAGGTAAACTTACAAACATGGATCTGTCCACATAGCAATAATGAATTGCATCCCACTAGGCATAATTGCAGAGAAGGCACTGGCACCCCGCTCCAGTCCTCTTGTCTGGAAAATCCCATGGGCAGAGGAGCCTGGTAGGCTGCAGTCCATGGGGTCGCGAAGCGTCAGACACGACTGAGCGACATCCCTTTCACTTTTCACTTTCACGCATTGCAGAAGGAAATGGCAACCCACTCCAGTGTTCTTGCCTGGAGAATCCCAGGGACGGCGGAGCCTGGTGGGCTGCCGTCTATGGGGTCGGACAGAGTCGGACAGGACTGAAGCCACTTAGCAGCAGCAGCGGCATAATTGACTTGCATCTCTGTAAACAATAATCCTTTCACTAGCATCAGGTTGCTCCAACTTACAGAGGTGTGAAATAGCTCAAACTCTTCCCTGGTGGCAGTAAAGAATCTGCCTGCAGTGCAGGAGACTTGAGTTCAATCCCCTGGAGAAAGGAATGGCAACCCATTCCAGTAGTCTTGCCTAGAGAATTCTATGGACAAAGGAGTCTATTGGGCTATATATAGTCTGTGGGGTTGCAAAGAGTTGGGCGTGACTGAGCAACTAAGCACAGAGCATGAAAAATAGCTCAAAGTCAATGAAAGACAGATTAACAGGAAGGATGTATTTACACAGAACACTGAGTCATCTTTGTCCATTTTGGTCATTCACCATTTTTTCCTGACAGTCACTTTAGTAGACCCTACTTCCTCCTCTGAAATCTCCAGGAAGGTGCAGAGATCTATCTCACAACAGAAAATTCAAGGCAACTCTTCCAGTCTTGGGTCTACCCTGGTCACTGATGATGTATTCAGTGTCCTTGTCATCGTTCTATAAGGGAAAGGGTTCTGCTTTCCCTTATAGAACCACGCTTCCTGGACGGTTCATTCCAGGTTCTCCAGAAGCAGACCCAGAGATAAGGACTTGAGGGAGGCAGTCTGTTTAGGAGATGCAGGCACCACTAGGGCAGAAGGAAGAAAGGACTGAAAGAAGGAAGGGAAGGCAGCAATTAAATGATTGGCCAAGTGAAGCTTAGTCCCATAGAAAAAGTCATGAGAAAAATTGCAAAATACCCTTCTCAGGGTTATCCTAACTAAGGGGTGAGGGAGCTGGGGTGTTGACACTCCAGCTCCCTAGAGTCATTAGAAGAGGGCTGCTCCCAGAGTATTAATTCCTTGGCACTTGGCTGACTCTGGTGAAGAGCAGAGCAGACCTCCATGAGAAGAATACACACCTATGCTACAGAGATGTACATACTGGCAGATAGAAGCCCGCAGGAACACAGGGAAGCAATGGGTCTGGAGATGCGGGCAGAGTACCAAGAGCATCCACTTCACACACCAGGTTTGGATGTGGGAGCCTTGGCTGGGCCTGGAAACTCTGAAACCTAAACTCTGTGCCCCTCAGGTCTTCCCTCTTCTGGGGTCCTGCCCCTTCCTGTCCCAAATACTAGGAAGGTGCAGGGCAAGGATCTTCAGTACTTAGAAAACCACCCTCTCTTTTTCTAGTCCTGGGTCCACGTCTCTTCTCTTAGATACTTGGCCTCCCTGCTCTCAAGGGCTTTTACCTTTCTCTCAATTCTCGATGAGACCACCCAGGACCAATCTTGATTCTTTGAAGCACATTTCCCTGGAAGTGAAGAAAGCTGGAGTCTCAGTTCCAAAACAGAGAGAGAGGAGAACAAAGCACAAATTCATGTTTCAAACTTTATCCTGCCACATAGGCACTCTGCTCCAAGCTGTTGTATAGAGAAGGAGTGAAAATGCAGCACCCTCTCTTAATCTACAGTGTTGGATGGCTTCACCCTTCTTGCTTCTGGGATGCTCCAAAGAGTAACAGAGCAAGAATTCAGTAAGCTGAAGACTGCTTTGGTCTCAGCAGCCAGCCAATGACAATCTCTTGCCACCCGCAGTGTTCAGAGGGTATTTCTCAGCTTGTCTCTTCCTCCCCACCCTAAACCAGAGCTCTAGGGAATATTTCTCCTTAACCAAGGACTGGAAAGTGGTAGCTATAATTCCTCCCTTCTCTACACATTTCATTTTCTCATTATTTTAAGGTTATTTTATTCTTCTGTAGTCAACGGTGAGAAAAGAAAGTAACTACCATTTGTGAAAACCTAGAAAGGTAGGCTGCAGTCCATGGGGTCGCTAAGAGTCGGACACGACTGAGTGACTTCACTTTCACTTTTCACTTTCATGCATTGGAGAAAGAAATGGCAACCCACTCCAGTGTTCTTGCCTGGAGAATCCCAGGGACAGCGGAGCCTGGTGGGCTGCCATCTATGGGGTCGCACAGAGTCGGACACGACTGAAGCGACTTAGCAGCAGCAGCAGCAGAAAGCATCAGCAGCTTCATACACATAACCTCTTAAAAATGACCACAACTCTGGTTTGTGGGAAGCATTACAAGGCAAGAACACTGAAGTCCAGAGAAGTTAAGAAATTTCCCTAAGGCCACAGAGCTACAGTGGGAACTAGAGTTCAAATCTACTCCATCTGACATTTTCCACTCTACCATGATTGGTGTTTTCTTTATTAAATCCTGACTGGCTTTCATGTCTTCCAAGGCTAAAAGATCATGCAAGGATGAAAATAATAGAATTTTCTCTCAATTTTTTTTTCAAATCCTAGAAGAGAATGTTTGAGTTCTTTCTATTATAATGATGACAAATAGAAAATAGAGTTGAAGAAAATTCATTACATCAATCAGTGGACGTCAAAGTCAGTTCTCCATGCTCCAGGAAGCAACATTCTGCCAAACAATTCACATTTTAATTTGACAGACTGGAGAAGAACAGTCTCCAGTGCCCTTCATCAGACAACACAAAAAGACAGTTCCTTCTACACAAAATTTCCTCTTTTTTCGTGTGTGTGTGCTCATGGGAGGGAGTAACTGCACTAGAAAGATCAGAGACTCTGCTGGCAGACTGACCTGATAAGTCAGAGTGAGATCCTGAACCGGGCATTCTTTCAACCAAGACATGCTTCCTGTGCTGTTCTGTGCTCAGTCATGTCTCACTCTTTGCGACCCCATGGACCATAGCCCCCCAGGCTCCTCTGTCCGTGGGATTCTCCAGGCAAGAATTCTGGAGTGGGTAGCCATGTCCTCCTCCAGGGGTCTTCCCAACTCAGACTTCAAGCCCGTCTCCAGCTTTGTAGGCAGATGCTTTACCGTCTGAGCCACCAGAGAAGCCGACTAAGTACCAGGCTCTTTGGGGCAACTGGTTCTGACTCATGAAAGTATGAGGTAATAAACATGTGCTGGTTTCAGCAAGTTCATAGCAACTTATTACCTACCAAAAGCAAACCAACACAAAGCATGAGAGTGGGCTGCCTTGAGGAAGCCCAGGCTGGAGACTAAATCTTGAGACTAACAGTGGAGACCCCTCCATGGAGGAATCATGTTGAAGCAGGAGACTGCGGGGTGAACAGAATCAGCCAGGAATGTGGGGGGAAGGAATTTCCTTGGCCTCAGCTGAGTCCCTATTACCCCAGATGAAAAATGAGAATTTTCTCTAGACACCCAGCAATCCCCACCTGCCTTGGCAGTTGTTCTGAGGACTAAGTGAGACAGTGTGTGTGGTGTGCTTTTTTCTTCTTTAAATTGGGGTATGGTTGCTTTACGGTGCTGTAGAACAACGTGAATCAGCCACATGTACACATGTATTCCCGCCCTCTAGGACCTCCCTCCTACCCTCCCCATCCCATCCATCTAGGTGACCCCAGAGCACTGAGCTGAGCTCGCTGTGCTGTAGAGCAGGTTTCCACTAGCTATCTATTTAACACGGAGCAGTGCACACACATCAGCTCCAGTCTCTCAATTCATCCCACCTCCCTCCCTTCACCCCCATGCCCACACGTCCATTCTCTACATCTGCATCTCTATTCCTTCCCTGCAAGTAGATACACCTGTACCATTGGAGTCCATATATATATATATATATATATATATATGCGTTAAAATATGATATTTGTTTTTCTGACTTACTTCACTCTGTATGACAGTCTCTCGGGTCATTCACATTGCTGCACATGGCGGAGTTTTGTTCCTCTTTATGGCTGAGTAATAGCTCCTTGTATTTATGTAACACCTCTTCTTTATCTATTCATGTCAATGGACATTTAGGTTGCTTCCATGCCCTGGCTATTGTAAACAGTGCTGCAATGAATATTGGAGTGCATATATCTTTTTGGAATATGGTTTTCTCAGGGTATATGCCCAGAAGTGGGATTGCTGAGTCAATAAAGGCTGGAGAGGGTATGGAGAAAAGGGGACCTTCTTGCACTGTTGGTGGGAATGTAATTGTTGGAATTGGTGCAGCCGCTATGGAGAGTTCCTGAACTCACAGTGTGGAGGTTCCTGAAAAAAACTAAAAATAGAACTGCCATATGACTCAGAAATCCCATTTCTGGGCATGTACCCTGTGGTGTGCTTGACATGGTGCAAATAACAAGCCCTGTTACGGTAATGGTCAGTGGAGATGTTATCACCAACAGTATTTTATGAATAAAGTACTGCTACTGAATGGCTCCCAATGGTCAAAAAGTCTACCAATGAGCACTTCCTGTCTATAGAGTCTACTCTTTTTAACCCTCCTTCGGCTGGTCCAGGCCCTCGCCTGGTCAGGCCTTCCTAGGCCTTCTCACGCAGGCAGGGGGAACAGGCTGCACATACGTTTGTTTCTCTGTGGCAAGCCAGCGTGGCGTGACTCACTGGCTTTCTTATCAGCAAGTAGCAAATCATTCTGCACTCAGCTCCGACAGCCCTGCTTTCTGATTCAGTTCACTCCCTCTACCTAATTAAAATTCACTTCCCCAAAGCAGAGACTGTCACAGATCCCTCTTAACGTTCCCAATACCACAAGAAGTACTGCAGGGGCTGTGCCATCTCCCTGGCTCACACACACCGGAGTCTGATGCACCAGTTCCTAAGCACCCTCCAGATGCCAGCTCAGGATCACAGCTCCTGAGACATCACCCCCACCCCAGGTATTAGAATGAATCATCTCTCCTCTTTGCACCTTGAAGCTGCTTCCACCATGGTGCTGATCAGACCATGTAATGATTTATTCACTGGCTTCCGCAACTAGCAACTGATAGTTGTTCTTGAGCTTTAGTAGCATTTTGAAAGCCTACTCTGTGCTAGAATGTGGGTATACAGTGATTAATCCAACACAGCCCCTTCCATGCAGTGGTGGGGGGAGGATGGAAACAAGGGATTGGAACATGATATGGTAAGTGCTTGATCTCTGTGTGCCCTAAATGCTTTCAATCTGAAGGATTGTAGCTGGGTCCTTAACTCCCTGGAGAATCTAAAAAAGTCTTCCTGGAGGAAGCAATAGGGGATCTGAGAACTGAAGGATAGAAAAGGATCAAAGTGAAAGTGAAAGTGTTAGTCACTCAGTCATGTCCAACTCTTTGAGACCCCATGGACTGTAGCCCGCCAGGCTCCTCTGTCCATGGATTCTCCAAACAGGATACTGGAGTGGGTTGCCATTTCCTCCTCCAGGGGATCTTCCTGTCCCAGGGATCAAACCCAGGTCTCCTGTATTGCAGGCAGATTGTTTAACACCCGAGCCACCAGGGAAGCCTGGAAAAGGGTTAGGCAGTGCTATGGACTGAATTGTATCTTGTCCTTATGGCTGCTGTTCAGCCTCTAAGTCATGTCTGACTGTGACCCCATGGACTGCAGCACACCAGACTCCTCTGTCCTCCACTATCTTCCAGAGTTTGCTCAGATTCATGTCCATTGAGTTAGCAATGCTATCTAACCCCCAAAATTCATATGTTGAAGTCCCAACCCTCAATGCGATGGTATTTGGAGGTGGGGGGCTCTTGGGGGGGTGATTAGGATGACATGAGGATATGAGGGTGGGGCCTTCACAATGAAATTAGTGCCCTTACAAGAAGAGAAACCAAATAATCTGCTCTCCGTCTTCTCTCCCCACCATGTGAGGACACAATGAGAAGGCAAATGAGGGAGTCTTCACCAGAAATCAACCACACTGACACCCTGATCTTGAACTTTTCAGCCTTAAGAACTGTTTCTGTGGTTTGAGCCATCCAGTCTATGGTATCTTGCTATGGCAACCTGAGTGGTTGGAGACACATAGGCAAAGAGTGATGGGCCTGGCATTTCTATCAGAAGCAACCACGTAGAGGAAGTCATGGTGGCATGAATCGACCCCAGCGATGGAGGAAGCTATCAGCACTGCATGTGACAAGTGTGCAAAATTGAGATAAGCAAGGCCTGGGTGGCAATTGCAGTAATGCCCAGCTAACAGGAGTGCCCTTTCTCTGAGAAGCCCTATTAACCCACAGGAGTAAGCTCCCAGCAGCCACACTTCTGTCACATGACCTTCCTGGGTGCCGTTTATTGGCTTATGGTGCCCATGTGACCCAAGATGGGCCAATCAGATTCTCTTTGGTAAATTCAGTACTTAGTGAGAATCTCCCAATAAGACCAGGGTGTTCTCTTGAATAGAGATGAAAATGTAAAACCTACGTGGTGGCCACACACAGGGAAAAGTGTAAAGAGCTGTTCTCAGGATGTGATGAATAAGCCAATGGGCCTGATAAAGAAGAAACCAGAAAAAAAAAAAAAGAGAAGGCTATCTAGAGTCCATGAAATCTCCTTTCCAGTTCTTGCCTCTGGTCACCTGAAACACCCCCAAAATCCTTCTAATAAATCCCCCCTTTTCCTTATATGCTTCAGCTGGTTGGACTTGGTTTCCATGATGTGCTACCAAAAATGTTGATGCCTCTCATGTCTCTGTCCAAGGTCCCCTTCTCCTGATCTTCTCTTTCTTCTTAGATAACTATCACCTGGGCCCTGAATAAAAATACCACTTATATTCTCTCAAGTGCCAAATTTGCCTCCTTTCCTTGCAAATCCAACTGCCTCCTTCACACCTTCACTAGAATCAGCTAAAGATATCTCAAACACATCACATCCACCAGAATTCTTTGATTCCACCATCTCTCCTAACCCTTTTCCCCCTGAGGTTTTCCCATCTCAGTAAATGACACTGGTGTCTACCATTCCTCAAGCCAGGCACTTGAAATTATCCTTGTTCCTTCCTTTCCCTCACTGCCCCCACTCAGCTTTGAGAAGTCCTACCATCTGTATTTACAAACTCTCTCAAACGTCCCCTCTCCATCTTCTGCCTCCCCATCTTCACTATCCAAAACCCAAAGCAGCAAGCTCTCTTACTCTTCTTCCTCTATCTCCTAATTTTTCTCCCTCTGCCACTCTTTCTGACCTCCTCTCTTTTCTCCACTCCAACGAGCATGTGCATACAGGCATTATACTCAGAGCTGCCAGGATAATCCTTTTAGAATATAGATCAGGTCATGCCATTCACCCATTGAAGACCTTATAATGGCTTCTGATTGCATTTAAGAAAAAACATCTTAGTCTATGCTATCTAACCATCTCATCCTCTGCTGCCCTCTTCTCCTTTTGCCTTCAATTTTCCCCAGCATCAGCATCATGGTTAAATAGCATCGCCAACTCAATGGACATGAAATTGAGCAAACTCTGGAAGATAGTGGAGGTCAGAGAAGGCCGACATGTGGCAGTGCATGGGGTCCCAAAGAGTCTGACACAACTTAGCAACTGCAAAACAACAACAATGATCTTAGTCTACAAGTCCTAATATGATCTGGTTCCTGTATGACATTTTTCTTATTACTCTCTTCCTTACTTATCAAACTTCAGAAACAGGTTTCCATTGCTTTCTCTATTTTTTTCCTTTCAATATGTGTAGGTATTTTTCACCTCAGGTCCTTTACATCTAATCATCCCACTGTATCTTCTCATCCTTCTCATCATTCAAAGTGAAAGTCGCTCAGTTGTGGCTGACTCTGCGACCCCATGGACTATACAGTCCATGGAATTCTCTAGGTCAGAATACTGGAATGGGTGGCCTTTCCCTTCACCAGGGGATCTTCCCAACCCAGGGATCAAATCCAGGTCTCCTGCACGGCAGGTGGATTCTTTTCCAGCTGAGACCCCAGGAAAGCCCAAGAATACTGGAGTGGGTAGCCTATCCCTCCTCCAGCAAGTCTTCCTGATCCAGGAATTGAACCGGAGTCTCCTGCATCACAGGCAGATTCTTTATCACCTGAGCTATCAAGGAAGTCCAAGGCTTCATCATTCAAGGATCAGTTCAAATGGCACCTCCTCAGAGTGGATGCCCTGATCACATGTATCAATCAGGACCAAGACTAAGTATCTCACATATCATTCTATTTCTTTCAACACTTGTGGAAGTCTGAAAAGATCTTGTTTATCTGTTGTCTACCTGTTTGTAACCTGAATTCTCCCACTAGAAAAGTAATCATGATGGAGGAAGGTCCTTGTCTGTCTCATTATCTCTGTAGCCCAATGTCAAGTCCAATGTCTGGTCTATAGTAAACATTCAATGAATATCTGTTGAGTAAATAGATTAAATCAAGGATAACACTGAAGTGTTGGGACTTCCCTGGTAGTCCAGTGGTTAAGACTTTGCCTTCCAATGCAGGGGGTGTGGGTTCTATCCCTGGTTGGAGAGCTAAGATCCTATGTGCCTTGGGGCCAAAAAATCAAAACATAAAACAAGTAATACTGTAACAAATTCAATAAAGGCTTTTAAAATGGTCCACACCAAGAAAAAAAAAAAAAAAAGCACTGAAAAGCCTTAAATGGGCAAGAGACACGAAACATCTTTCATGTACCATCTATGTCCATGGCGACAGGATGGAGGCTGGATTTAAGTGGTAAGAGTCCATGTTTTATTCCTTTTTGTACCACCAATGTCTACCATGGAACAATTTGCTCTTCTATTATATAATAATGAGATTCCCAAGCCACATCATTTTATCCAAAATCTCATTAAAAACAGACTTGTTTTTGTGTGTTTGGTTAGTAGAGGGAGAGTTAGAGATGTATGACACAAAAATATTTTTCTTGTATGTGTTTCACTAATAAAGCTATAATTTTAATTGAACATGCATTTTATTATGACAAAATAAATTAAATTTTTCAAAATGAAAAAAATTTAAACATGATCTGAGCTCTTTTTTTTTTTTTTTTTTTTTTGTAAATTCTCATAGTAATCCTTGAATTACAGAGTTTGGGTTTGAAGATGATGTAAAGATGACCTAGTTCAGTCATCTCAAAGAACGGATAAGATAACAGACCTGGAGAAATTGAGGGTACAAAAACCAGAACCCAAACTATAACCCAAATATCCGACCCTCCCTCCTGGACACCATCCAGCCTACCACCTTGATTTGGGAAGGTGATACTGCAGGTGGAGTTGACTAGATGGTGACCCAAAGCAATTCATGTATGTCAAAGCTGATAAAGAAGTAGAGACACAGATGTAGAGAACAAACACACAGATACCAAGGGGGAGGGGAGGGTGGGAGATTGGAATTGGATGTGTATACATCAGTTCAGTTCAGTTGCTCAACTGTGTCAGACTCTTTGTATAAAATGGATGCTATGTTTAAATTGGTAGCTCAGCTGGTGAAGAATCTGCTTGCAATGCAGGAGACCCCAGTTCGATTCCTGGACCAAGACGATCTGCTGGAGGAGGGATAGGCTGTCCACTCCAGTATTCTTGAGTTTCCCTGGTGGCTCAGTTGGTGAAGAATCTGCCTGCGATGCAGAAGACCTAGGTTTGGTCCCTGGGTTAGGAAGATCCCCTGGAGAAGGGAATGGCTACCCACTCCAATATTCTGGCCTGGAGAATCCCATGGACTATACAGTCCTTGGGGTTGCAAAGAGTTAGACATGATTGAGTAACTTTCATTTTCACTTATAAAAATATGTGCATAGATAACAAATAAGCTAAAATAGATAACTAATACAGTTATCTATGTGTAAAATAGATAACTAATGAGAACCTGCTATGTAGCCCAGGGAATTCTACTTAATGCTCTGTAGTGAACTAAATGGGAAGGAAATCTAAAAAAAAGGTGATATATGTATGTGTATGGCTGATTCACTTTACAGCACAGAAGAAACTAACACAATAGTGTAAAGCAACTATATTCCAATAAAAAATAAAATAAATAATTTAATTAATTTTTTAAAAAGCCATTGGGCTCTTTGAATCTAAAACTTCAGGCTCTGACTTTTGTGATTTGTTTATTAACAGAAGATTTTCCGTAATCTCAGTTAAAAAGGATATTTCCCCAAAAGAAAAGAAAACCAAGTCTTGCTATCCATTGGCAAGCTCACATACAGACCTTTTATAGTCCACAACCAGATGTGTGTTTACAGAAGCCATCTGTTCTATCTGGGATGCAAAACAAGCTGCATATAAAGGAACCCTCACCCCAGATCCTTCTCTGAATGGGAAAGGAAATAATAAGGTAAACCATAAAACTGAAGTCATACAGATAGGTAATTAGACAGATAACACAACAGAAATTGCAATCAATGGCATTAGATGTAGGTGTTTGATAAAAGTTGGTAGACAAAACAGGTGTTCAGACTGTGGCTCCATGTGTTTCAATTAAAAAATTCTCAGTAACTGAGGCTTTGGGGAAAGTCTGGTGGTTTGGAAGCTTTTTCCTAGAGTCTTGTTCACTTCATAGACACGTACTTCAATGTCATTATTTTGCGGCCTTTTGACTTCACATTCTAGCTCTCTTTTATTTACTCCCTATTATTGCTTAGAAGTTTGGAGCCTTCATTTAAACAAAAATTCACTTTGTTTTTAGCTACACTTATTCAGGGAAATAAACACCAGAAAAGCTGCAGTTGGCATGTCTTCGAAAACTGCTCTGAATATCTTCTGCCATACCAGCAGCCTGCCTGGAGCTTTAAAACTGGTTCCCCTGTTTCAATGTTATTTTAGGTTGATTGGCTGTAACGTGGTTGGAGTGGCACATTATTCCCCATGTGGAAAGTTCTCTTGATATGTGATGTACTCAATCAAGCTATTAATCCAAATCTAAGGATGTGGCCAAATTTAGTTTCTGCTTAAAATCCTATTTACCACAGGCTTTTGTTGCTGTTAAGTGACTAAGTCATGTCCAGCTCTTTGCAGCCCCATGGACTGCAGCATGCCAGGCTTCCCTGTCCTTCACTGAATCCTGGAGTTCGATCAAAATCATATCCCTTGAGTTGGTGATGCCATCTAACCATCTCACATTCTGCCTCCCTGTCCTCCTTTTGCCTTCAGTCTTTCCCAGCTAGTGTTCTTAGTGTTATCAGTAGCCTTGAACCAGGAAGGATTACTATATTGTGAGAATTTGCTGGAGAATTTCAAGAACCTTTTTCTACTCTTCTGAGTGTGTGTGAGTCACCATCGAGGCATTCTTTCAATCAACTTTTCTCGAGCCCACATTCTGTGCCAGACACTGGGCTAAAGGCTGAAAATACTTAATGATTCATGATTACTTCCACAACTCCTGTCCCAGAACTAATCAGCTAGTGCAAGGGGTTGGTGTAATAGCCAGACCCCAGGACTCTCACCTCCTGATGTTCATAACCTTGTATAATCTCTTGTCCTTGAATGCAGGCAGGCTCTCTTGCTTCTAATCCATACGATACGGTAAAGATGGTGGGACATCCCTCCCAATGATTGAGTTACAACCTATAAGCCCCCTTTTTTGCTGGCTTGATGAAGTACGGGGCCATGCTGAGGAAGCCCACATAGCAAGGAACCGCAGCTAACTGTGAGCTGAAAGTCAGAACCTTCAGTCACACAGCCACAGGAAATGAATTCTGCCAACAGCCTAAATGAGCTCGGAAGTCGATTCTTGCCTCGTCAAGCCCCCAGATGACAGCACAGCCTGGCTGACACCTTGACTGCAGCCTTTTAAGACTCTGAGGATCCAGCCAGGCTGTACCCGAACTCCTGACCTGCAGAAGCTATGAAATAATCAGTGTGCGTCACTTTCAGCTGCTCAGTTTGTGGTCATCTGTCACTCAGCACTAGAAAGGGAACACGGCAAACTATAGTCTACAAGCTGAAGCTGTTCTGCTGCTTGTTCTTTGCAAGCCCTACAAGCTAAGGAGGATTTTTCCATTTTTAAGCCATTAAAACAAGTCAAAAGAAGACCATTTGCGACACAGGAAAATTGTCTGAAATTCCAACTTCAGAGTCCATAAATGAAGTTATTTTAGAAAACAGCCACATCCGTTCATTGATGTACTCTCTAGGGCTGCTCACACGTGACAGCGGCACAGCTGAGTAGCTATGGCAGAGACTAGATAAACCAAAAAGTCTAAAATATTTACTATCTGGCCCTTCTCAGAAAAAAAAAAAAAGTAGTGCTGGCCCTTGATCTGGTGAAGGACAGATACAGAATAGATTAATTACAAGCTCAAAAGAGGCATGAGATGTGAGTCCTGCTGTTGAGTAAGAGAGTTTTCCAGATGGAAAGCAGAAAAGTCAATGGCACAAAACTCATGGAGCTAGGAGAGGACTGAATGATCACGGCATACAAGGAACTCCCTAGAAGCCTGGAGTCCTGCTCACCATCCTGCAACTCCATGGATGTTCTGAAGCCCCAGCAGAGTACCATTAGATCAGAAATCGAGCTTCGGGGAAATCATTGCCTATAGTCAGATCCGCAGTTTAATCCATATCGTTAGACTGTTCTCGTGGTGTGCCTGAGGCTATTGGCCAAGCCATGTCACACAGGCTTCTGCCTAAATGAGTCTGCTGATACAACTGCCTCCCCACTTCTGAATGCCATGAAATCCACAAATGATGACTTTCCAAAGAGGAAAACATGACTATTGTACTATCATTCATGTTTGGGGGTGGGCAGGGGGCAGTGTTTCCCTCCAGTTTAGTAGCTACAGATCAAAGTCTATTCCTTTTTTCATATGCTCTACTCCTATCTTCTTCTCTGACAATCAACATCTGTTCTTTTGTAGGTGGTACTGAAGTTTGAAACAAACAAACAAAAAGCACATAACCAACACCACCTAGGGATGATCAGGTGGCCTTGCAGGGTAAATGCGTCATGGTCTGGTATGCAGGGAGAGAAGGTTCCAGAAAAACATCTATTTCTGCTTTATTGACTATGCCAAAGCCTTTGACTGTGTGGATCACAACAAACTATGGAAAATTCTTAAAGAGATGGGAATACCAGACCACCTGACCTGCCTCCTGAGAAATCTGTGTGCAGGTCAGGAAGCAACAGTTAGAACTGGACATGGAACAACAGACTGGTTCCAAATCGGGAAAGGAATACTTCAAGGCTGTATATTGTCACCCTGATTATTTAACTTCTATGCAGAGTACATCATGAGAAACCTGGGCTGGATGAAGCACAAGCTGGAATGAAGATTTCTGGGAGAAATATCAATAACCTCAGATATGCAGATGATACCACCTTATGGCAGAAAGCGAAGAAGAACTAAAGAGCTTCTTGATGAAAGTGAAAAAGGAGAGTGAAAAAGTTGGCTTAAAGCTCAACATTCAGAAAACTAAAATCATGGATGGCATCCAGTCCCATCACTTCATGGAAAATAGATGGGGAAACAGTAGAAACAGTGGCTGACTTTATTTTTCTGGGCTCCAAAATCACTGCAGATAGTGACTGCAGCCATGAAATTAAAAGACACTTACTCCTTGGAAGGAAAGTTATGACCAACCTAGATAGCATTTTAAAAAGCAGAGACATCACTTTGTCAACAAAGGTCCATCTAGTCAAGGCTATGGTTTTTCCAGTAGTCATGTATGGATGTGAGAGCTTTCTATAAAGATAGCTGAGTGCAGAAGAATTGATGCTTTTAAACTGTGGTGTTGGAGAAGACTCTTGAGAGTCCCTTGGACTGCAAAGAGATCCAACCAGTCCATCCTAAAGGAGATCAGTCCTGAGTGTTCATTGGAAAGACTGATGTTGAAGCTGAAAATCCAATATTTTGGCCATCTGATGTGAAGAGCTGCCTTATTTGAAAAGACCCTGATGCTGGGAACGATGAAGGCATGAGGAGGAGGGGATGACAGAGGATGAGATGGTTGGATGGCATCACCAACTCAATGGACATGAGTTTGGGTAAACTCTGGGAGTTGGTAATGGACAGGGAGGTCTGGTGTGCTGTGGTCCATGGGGTCACGAAGAGTTGGACAGAACTGAGCGACTGAAATGAACTGAACTGTTCAGTCCAGAACAACGTCCATGGCTGAAGAAGGGATAAGACTCTAACAAGCCTCTAATTACAGGGTGGTGCTGGAGACATGATTTCTAATTTTGCCAGTGATCTGGTCAGATTTCTGAAGCAAAATGCACAGGAGAAAAGGAAAGATTTATTCATCTGAATGCAGAGTTCCAAATAATAGCAAGGAGAGATAGGCAGCTTTCCTAAGAGATTAATGCAAAGAAATAGAGAAAAACAATAGAAGGGGAAGATTAGAGATCTCTTCAAGAAAATTAGAGATACCAAGGGAACATTTCAAGCAAAGATGGGCACAATAAAGGACCAGAAGTGGTATAGACCTAAGAGAAGCAGAAGATATTAAGAAGAGGTGGCAAGAATACACAGAAGAACTTTACAAAAAAGATCTTCATGACCCAGATAACCATGATGGTGTGATCACCTAGAGCTAGACATCCTGGAATGTGAAGTCAAGTGGGCCTTAGGAAACATCACTATAACAAAGCTAGTGGAGGTGATGGAATTCCAGTTGAGCTATCTCACATCCTAAAAGATGATGCTGTGGAAAGTGCTGCACTCAATATTTCAACAAATTTGGAAAACTCAGCAGTGGTACTGGAAACAATCAGTTTTCATTCCAATCCCTAAAAAAGGCAATGCCAAAGAATGTTCAAACTACCACACAACTTCACTTATCTCACACCCTAGCAAAGTAATGTTCAAAATTCTCCAATCTAGGATTCAACATGAATTGAGAACTTCCAGATGCTCAAGCTATATTTAGAAAAGGCAAAGGAATCAGAGATTAAATTGCCAACATCGGTTGGATCACAGAAAAAGCAGGAAAATTCCAGAAAAACATTTATTTCTGCTTTATTGACTATACCAAGGTCTTTGACTGTGTCGATAAAACAAACTGTGTAAAATTATTAATAGATGGAAATATCAGACCACCTTACTTAGCTCCTGAGAAATCTGCATGCAGGTCAAGAAGCAATGTTAGAACTGGACATGGAACAACAGAGGAGTTTCAAATAGGGAAAGGAGTATGTCAAGACTGTAGATTGTCACCGTGCTTATTTAACTTAAATAAAGAGTACATCATGTGAAATGCCGGGCTGGATGAAGGACATCTTTAATGAAAGGGACATCTTTTTTTTGGTTTTAGTTCTAGAAGGTCTTGTAGGTCTTCACAGAACTGTTCAACTTCAGTTTCTTCAGCATTAGTGGTTGGGGCATAAACTTGGATTACTGTTATATTGAATGGTTTGCCTGGAAAACGAACAGAGGTCATTCTGTCATTTTTGAAACTGCAGCCAAGTATTGCATTTCAGACTCTTGTTGACTCTGAGGGCTACTCCATTTCTTCTAAGGGATTCTTACCCACAGTAGTAGATATAATGGTCATCTTAATTAAATTTACCCATTCCTGTCCATCTCAGTTCACTGATTCCTAAAATACTGATGTTCACTCTTGCCATCTTCCGTCAAATTGGAAGTTTTACCACTTCCAATTTACCTTTTTCACAGACTTTACATCCCAGGTTCAGTTCAGTTCAGCCACTCAGTCACACCCAACTCTTTGTGACCCCATGAACCCCCGCACGCCAGGCTTCCCTGTCCATCACCAACTCCCGGAGTCCACCCAAACCCATGTCCATTGAGTCAGTGATGCTATCCAACCATCTCATCCTCTGTCGTCCCCTTCTCCTCCTGCCCTCATTCTTTCCCAGTATCAGGGTCTTCTCCAATGAGTCAGCTCTTGGCATCAGGTGGCCAAAGTATTGGAGTTTCCATTACAACATGAGTCCTTCCAGTGGAACACCCAGGACTGATCTCCTTTAGGATGGACTGGTTGGATCTCTTTGCAGTCCAAGGGACTCTCAAGAGTCTTCTCCAACACCACAGTTCAAAACCATCAATTCTTCAGCGCTCAGCTTTCTTCACAGTCCAACTCTCACATCCATACATGACCACAGGAAAAACCATAGCCTTGACTAGACGGAATTTTGTTGACAAAGTAATGTCTCTGCTTTTGAATATGCTATCTAGGTTGGTCATAACTTTCCTTCCAAGGAGTAAGTGTCTTTTAATTTTAAGGCTGCAGTCACCATCTGCAGTGATTTTGGAGCCCCAATAAAGTCAGCCACTGTTTCCACTGTTTCCCCGTTTCCCATGAAGTGATGGGACTGGATGCCATGATCTTCGTTTTCTGAATGTTGAGCTTTAAGCCAACTTTTTCACTCTCCTTTTTCACTTTCATCAAGAGGCTCTTTAGTTCTTCACTTTCTGCCATAAGGGTGATGTCTTCTGCATATCTGAGGTTTTTGATATTTCTCCCAGAAATCTTGATTCCAGCTTGTGCTTCTTCCAGCCCAGCATTTCTCATAATGTACTCTGCAGATAAGTTAAATAAGCAGGGTGACAATATACAGCCTTGACGTACTCCTTTTCCTATTTGGAACCAGTCTGTTGTTCCATGTCCAGTTCTAACTGTTGCTTCCTGACCTGCATACAGATTTCTCAGGAGGCAGGTCAGGTGGTCTGGTATGCCCATCTCTTTCAGGTTACTATGAAATATTTTCCTTTACAGCATCAAACTTTACTTTTACCACCAGACCCATCCACAACTGAGTGTTGTTTTCGCTTTGGCTCAGCCTCTTTTTTCTTCCTGGAGCTATTTCTCCACTCTTCTCCAGTAGCATATTGGGCACCTACTGACCTGGGGAGTTCATCTTTCAGTGTCATCTCTTTGCCTTTTCACACTGTTCATGGGGTTCTCAAGGCAACAATACTGAAGTGGTTTGCCATGAATAGTGAAAATGCACAAATATTTTAAATATTCTACAAATATTTACTTTTGCTATTACAAGGAATCCACACTAGAGGGATATACCATCCACTGAGTACCTATTGTGTGTCAGGCACATGCCTCATCATTTTACTGTACATGTAATTTCCATTTATCCTCCCGATGGAAACAGCCCTGAAGAACAAGTATAATGGGTTCCATTTCCCAAGACTGAGGCTCAGAGAGCAAGTGGACCAGGGGTGACACAGCTGGTAAGTGGTGGAGCCATGCAGGTCTGTTTGACAACAAAACTGTGCTTTTTCAGTTAAATTATGCTGCCTCTTCCTTCATATAGACTTCCCTCAAAAACAAAGAGAGGAGAGCACTGCAGTCCAAGATCAATAAGTAGGAGGGGGAAGAAGATATATGTACAAAGTCAGTGGTTTACAATTTGGAGTCAAAAGCCCTGGTGAGACACAGAATGAGCAAGACCTTCACCTCAAGGGAAGTTCCTTCAGAACTGTTTTCAGAGATGGTGCAGCTTACTGCTCCATCCTGGGGATTTAGGCCTCTGAGATTCCCACCAAATCAAAGCTCAAAGCAGCAACATCTCAGAGCTGTGAAACAGAACTGACAGAAACCCTTCCCCCACGGGCACCCTTGGGGTAGAAGTAGGTGAAAATTTCTACTCCATGAGTCCAACAGAATTTCTTTTCTGTGAACAATTTTCTGTATTTTTCCCCCTGACTACCAAAGACTCAAACACTTGCTCCTTGGAAGGAAAGCTATGACAAATTTAGACAGTGTATTAAAAAGCAGAGACATCACTTTGCTGACAAAGGTTTGTATAGTCAAATCTATGGTTTTTCCAGTAGTCATGTACGGATGTGAGAGTTAGACCATAAAGAAGACTGAAATCTGAGGAATTTATGCTTTCAAACTGTGGTGCTGGAGAGGACTCTTGAGAGTCCCTTGGACTGCAAGAAGATTAAATCAGTCAATCCTGAGGGAAGTCAACCCTGAATATTCACTGGAAGGACTGAAGCTGAAGCTCCAATACTTTGGCCACCTGGTGCGAAGAACTGACTCATTGGAAAAGACCTTGATTCTGGGAAAGATTAAGGGCAAAAGGAGAAGGGGGCAACAGAGGATGAGATGGTCGGATGGCATCACCGATTCAATGGACATGAACTTGAGCAAACTCTAGCAGATGGTAAGGGACAGGGAGGCCTGGCGTGCTGCAGTCCATGGGGTCACAAAGAGTCCCGGACATGACTTAGCGACCGAACAACAATGATGGTCAAGTATATATTTATCTTTTAAAGAAACTTCTAGATTATTTTCTAAAGATGTGGCATCATTTCCCCCTTTACAAGTGAGGACTGAGACTTCCAGTGACTCTCCAAACTTATCAACACTTGGTATTGTCTTTTGAATTTTAGCCACTTCAGTAGGCGCAGTTTTAATTTGCACTTCCCTGATTGGTAATGATTTGAGCATATTTTCACAGGCCTTTTGCCTATGTTTTTTTGTAAAGTGTCTGTTTAAATATTTTGCTTAGCTTTAAAAAAAAATTGGGTTTTTAGTATTCTTGTTGGCTTGTAATATTTCTTTATATATTTTGGTATAGAATTTTTGTTCCAATCCTTGAAAAAGATCATAATTAAAGGTTTAAATAGATACAAGGGGGGGGGGGAAGAAATCAAGCTCAAGAAGTGAATGACCCTGAGAGACATTCGGTGTGAACTGTACAGGTTCTTCAGCTGTGAAGACCAATGTTGGGAGCAGATCCTGGGCTGGTGTCCCTTCCTGCATCAGTCTCTCCACCATTGATATTGGAAAGCAAGCTTCTATCTACTGCTTCCATTTAGAAGCATCTTTAGCATGCCTTCATCTTCTCTCACATCCGCACACACAGGGATGAAAGGAGAACTCTAGCCCTCTTGTCATCATCACCCCCAACAAGCTACCAAAGGGCACAGCTGTGCTGAGCACAGGAGCTGTCAGTGGCCATCAGAAGGAATTACAGGCTGGCATTAAGTGGGGGGATTTCAGGCAATGTACTTAATCATTCTGCTCCTCAGTTTTCCCATCTGAAAGATGGGAAGACAGTAATACTCACCTCATGGGTGGCTGTGAATATTAGAGTGAAGTCACTCAGTCATGCCCAATTCTTTGCAACCCCATGGACTGTAGCCTACCAGGCTCCTCCGTCCATGGAATTTTCCAGACAAGAGGACTGGAGTGGGTCGCCATTTCCCTCTCCAGGGGATCTTCCTGACCTAGGGATCGAACCCAGGTCTCCTGCATTGCAGGCGGGTGCTTTACCGTCTGAGCCACCAAAGGCCATTATTAAATGATTCAATTTATCCAAAGCACCTGGAACAGCATTTGGTGCTATGTAAACTTTTATTATCATGATTCTTTCTTTTCCAAGTACATGAAAGAAGCTAAAGGCATGTTGACAGACCAACTGACAATATGGATCAGGAGGTCAAAGGTCATCATGATCTGATCCTGTTCCATTGCCAAACTTATTTCCCATTTCCCCCCTGCTTCTGGAGTCTGTGCGCCACCCTTGATAAGCCTCTTTCAGTTTTGTAAGCTCTCCATCGTCTCCTTACCTTTGACCTTTTCACCTGCTGTGCTTCTGTTTAGAAGACTGACATCCATACCCTCCCCCCTAACATGGCTCACCTCACTGCCTCCAGGAAGCCTTCTTTGACCCCAGTCTCAAGCAGGTGGCCCTCTCTGCACTCCCATGCACCTCAGAACCACTGCATGACATCACTTCACATTCTGTATTATGATGATATGTCTCATCACCTCTCCCACTCTTGAGTGAGATGCTTGCAAAGGATCACGTTCATTGCTCTGTGTTCACTGGCTTCCTTCTACCTGGCATAGGACTTGGCATATAGGAGGAGAAGGGGGTGACAGAGGATGAGATGGTTGAATGGCATCATCGGCTCAATGGACATGTTGGACATTCCTGTCTTTTAATTCCATGGCTGCATTCACCGTCTGCAGTGATTTTGGAGCCCAAGAAAATATACTCTGCCACTCTTTCCACTTTTCCCCATCTATTTGCCATGAAGCGATGGGCAACCTGAAGAAGCAAGAACTACAACGGACCTAAGTTTGAGCAAACTTCAGGAGATCATGAAGGACAGGAAGCCTGGCGTGCTTCAGTTCATGAGCCTGCACAGAGTTGGACACAAGTTAGTGACAGAACAGCAACACAGGTGTTGGATATGCAGATACTTTTGTTGAATGAATAAATGAAATGCCTACCAAGAACTTCTGAGTCACTACTAAGGGCGAGATTGGAAAATCCAATTAAAAAATCTTACAACTCAATTAGGAAGATAAATCCTAAGTAGATGAAAAGTTAGTTTTAAAAACATGTATAATATATAAGAAACGAATCACCAGTTCAGGTTCGATGCTTGGGGCTGGTGCACTGGGATGACCCAGAGGGATGGTATGGGGAGGGAGGTGGGAAGGGGGTTCAGGAAGGGGAACATGTGTACACCTGTGGCAGATTCATGTTGATGTATGGCAAAACCAATACAATATTTTAAAGTTAAAAATAATAATAATAAAGAAACAGGAAAAAAAGATTCAAATACATAGGTAATTGTGAATAAAAATTAAACCCTCTTGTACCTGTCTCTAACCATGATGTCAAGGTGGCAAGGTAATTTAAGTAGTGCTGGAAATACTACAGAGAACAAGGCCTTTTGCATGGTCCAGAAGTTAAAATTCATGTTTTATTGAAGATAATTTTAATACATTTTCTCAAATTTTCACATCTCACACTTAGGATGCAACTTGTAAATAATGAGGTGTCACAGTTTAAGCAGAGGCATCTCTCTTTCTTAGTGGTACAGGAAATAATACTTCGTTTTACAATCCATAGTGTTCAATGAAATCCATGATGAAATATGGGGAAAGGGTCAAGGAAAACTCGTTGTTGTATATGCATTTCTTCCTTAGAGGAAACATCAGAGAATTTAAGAGCTAGATTTATGAGGACTTTGCTAAACTCTCCTGTGGCAAGTAATTAAAAATAAATGGTTGCAGGGATCCTAGAAAGTAACTCTGCCCCTCAATGCCCGAGGTGAATATCTGATGTGGTTTTATCTTGGCGGTCGATGAGGGTAAAACCTAAGAGATGAAAGGGCACAGGCTACAGTAACTACATCTAAACACTCAGTATAATATTTCACTCTCATTTTTATGTTGTTCTACATGTAGATAATCTTGTACCTCTTCCATTCTGATTTATGAATTTTGTGAAAGATAAAAAAATAATTCATCTATCTTGGAAAGCTCTTTGTGACTAACTCTTCCCTTTGCCCAGTGATCATTCCTGTGTGAGACTATAGTTTGAAAGGTGATAAACAGCCTATTAGTTCCATTAAATACACCTCTATATGAAATGAGAGTATTCCTTAAAGTGACATGGTTTCAGCTAGAATCACATGTTCTCTGATGAGTGACACAGAACTTGGAGATGTATAGCACTCATCAACATACAGCAACACCCCACTTGGCAAGTATAATATTTAATTTATTTGATTTTTTAACTGATTTCACACTAGGATTTTCACAGTACAGTCATGCTAATTTTTAAAAAAATAATATCCCTGTAATGCCACATCAGATAATGGAAATTAGATTCTTCTAGAAACTGCTTTTTCAAAAATTGCAAAATGGAAATTTTGGAGGTAACTTATCCCATCTCTTCTCTCTCTCTCTCTCTCTCTCTCTCTCTTTCTCTCTCTCTCTCTCTCTCTCTCATACACACACACACACACACACACACACACACACACACACACATACACAGCAAAGCAATGCTCTCCTGTCAAGCTAAATCCATCTTATTTTGATAGTTAAACATATCACATAATTAGTATCTCTAATCAACACAGCCAATTTGGCTAATGCACACGGGGTGATTGGGTGTCTATGTGCTAATAACAGTGTCTGGGTATTAATGCCGAGAAAGGCTAAATGCCCTGAGAACAGACTTGGATTAACTATGAGCATTTGCCTCCTGATTTCCTAGAACTGTTCGGTTTCACCTCCATTTAACCTTGACATTTATAAACCAAATCTAAAGGTTTGACCAATAGGGACCCAACTTAAAGACAAAGCAGAATGCCAAAAATCCTACGTGTATTCCCCGAAGGCAGGGAAAGGAAATTCCACATTGAGTGAGACTGTTGTTTTCTTACAACACCTGGTATTTTGACCTCATCCAGTAAAGATGGTTCAGGAATCAAGTAGTCTGGTATTAAAAAGACTTTTGGGTGGGTAAAAGAAAAAAACATATCTACTTAAGGAGTACTTAATTACCCACAACAAATATTCAAGGAATTCTGACCTTAAAGAGCAGATAGTGTCATATTTACCAAGTGTTCTAAGGAACACCATCTAGAGTAATTCTGAGTCAATATAAAATTATCTTTTCAAATAATTTGGGGATTCTTGGATATAGTGCAGGTCCACCCACCTTTGAGCTTCACTTTGGGGATCTCTATCTTAAGGGCTCAAAAAAGTCTTGCAGCAAAGAAATTTATATTAATTTAGTTGACCCAATATTGCTTAAGTTTATTGGACCCCAGAACCATTTTTTGAGCAAGAATGTTTGGGGAATGTTAGTTAAATGAAAAGACAACCAGCAGGGATATCAGGAGACCTAAAGCCAAAGGTGAGCTCTCCCTTTTAGTTCCCTATCCACAGCCTAGAGTGAAAGCATGTAATTCATGCTTTCAGAAAAGGAAAGAGTTGGGCTAGATAAGCTCTGAGATCTCTTCCAACTCATAAATGAAGTGATCTGAGAAAAGCTGATGATAATGAAAGTGGAGGGTGAAGAAAATATTAGACACGCCCTAAAGGATTGGGGTGGGCTCTCCAGGTAACTCAGCTGGGAAAGTATCCTCCTGCAATGCAGGAGACCCGGATTCAATTCCTGGATCGGGAAGATCCCCTGGAAAAGTGATAGGCTACCCACTCCAGTATTCATGGGCTTCCCTGGTGGCTCAGACAGTAAAGAATCCGCCCTCGATGCCAGAGACCTGGGTTCATCCCTAGGTTGGGAAGATTCCCTGGAGGAAGGCATGGCAACTCATTCCAGTTCTTCTCTGGAGAATCCCCATGGACAGAGGACCCTGGTGGGCTATAGTCCATGGGGTTGCAAAGGGTCAGACAAGACTGAGCAGCTAAGCACAGCACAGCACAAAGGACTGGGATAAACAATGTGAGAATAATGACCAAGTAGATAAAAGGATATGGTGGTGGTGCTTTAGTCGCTAAGGCATATCTGACTCTATGACCACATGGACTGTACTCACCAGACTCCTATGTCCATGGAACTCTCCAGGCAAGAATACTGGAGTGGGTTTCCATTTTCTTCTCCAGGGGGATCTTCTCAATCCAGGGATGGGACCTAGGTCTCCTGCATTGCAGGTGGTCTCTCTCATTGCAGGAGGATTCTTTACAGACTGAGCCATTCATTCCAAAGAAAGTCTGACCAAGGAAACCAGGAGCAAGTCCAGATACTTGTCAAGGGAAATCCAGGTCAGACTCAGGAAGTCAAGACCCTGAAAAAGCAAACAAAGAGCAAAACAAAACTGAGCCAGGAGGGTGGATGAAGAGTCATTTGTATACGGGACGAAAGGAGGTTCACAAAACACCTCGACCTGAGGGGTTCATGAGTGAGACCAAGAACAGAGACTTGGCAAAATGTCAGCCTTTTCATATGGCGGCCAATGCCCAGGAGCAGGAGTAGACGGGACAGAGGAGCTGTGATAGGCTGGACAAAACTAAAACGACAAATCACCCTTTCAGCAACATTCACACGGCTTTTTGAATCTTTTCATAAGTCCGGGATGAAATCAAGTGTAGATTCAGTAAACAGAAAGAACAAAAGGACTTTGCTGGCAGTCCAGTGGTTAAGACTCCAAGCTTCCAATGCAGGGGGCACAGGTTCAATCCCTGATCAGGGAACTAAGATCCCACGTACCACATGGCACTGCCAAAAATTAAGTTAGAAAAAAAGGAAAAAGAATGTGGTTAAGACCAAAGTTTTCCAGCTTCGAATCCCTGGGAAGCTAAGGGTTGTAAAAGTCCTAGAGGATCAGCAGGTGGCCTTTCTGCTAAAACAAGTGGGGCTGTTGCAGCTGCTTTTACAAGATGCTGAGTAAGAGGCCATTTCCTGGAGGCAGCGTCTACAGGGACACAGCTAGGGCAAGGGGAAGGCAAACACGAAAATCCTTTCACCAGAGGAAGGTCTCAATGTGTACAGCCAAGATTAAGCAATGGTCAGCAGAACCTTGACACTCCCGGACCGTGTACCATCGTTGAAAAGAAATTGGGACACGATATACACCTGCACAGTACACACATTACATGTTACAGATCTGTACCAATAAGTTGCGTGAAAAGTACAAAATTTAAACCAACGAGGAAAAGTAAATATTTAGTGCATATGTGTGGAATCTGAAAAGACGGATATAGAAAAGTCTTATTTTAAAAGCAGAAATAGAGCCACAGACATAGAGAACAAATGTATCGATTCATATGGGAGGGGGGAGTGAGATGAACTGGAAGCCTGGGGTTGACTTAGATACACCATCAATACTATGCATAAAATTAATAATTAATGAGAAAAGTGTATAAACACAGGGAACTCTTCTCAAGTCTCTGTGGTGACTTAAATGGGAAGGAAATCCAAAAAAGTAAGAACACTAAGAATTACGGGACTTCAGTATCTCACACTGTATGATTTGAGGTCATAAACGTGGCCACTTTCTGCTACCAAAACTGCTGGAATGCCTCCTGGACCATGCCATCCAGTAATATGCTCTGCAATAAGGAAAACGTGTATCTGTGTGCCCACTATGGTAGCCCCTAGCCCCACATGACCACTGGGCACTTGAAACGTGGCTAGAGAAACCGAACTTTAAGTTTTATTTAACCTTAATGATTTAGTTTTAAATAGCTACATGTGGCTAGTGGCTACTGTGTCAGAGAGAGCAGCCCTAGAATAATGCCTTAAACAAATGTGTAACAATCACTTACTAGCAGCAATTAGCATAGTTTGTGAAGATTTGGGCAGACTTGCTAAAATTCCACAATATAATTTGTCAAGTAGACCTGGAATTCAACAAACTATGAAATAAAAGGATGCCTTTTAAGAGGCTTTAAGTATGAGATATCAGACTGTAACCAAAACAAAGAAAAGACACAGATACAAGCGGGTCAATGACCTGCAAAAAAAAAAAAAATAGAGAATAAAAGCCCACAGGGACCACAATGGGCAGCAAGTGGAATGAGCCAGAAACGTGTCCAGAAAGAAGATGAACGGGCTGAGCTGAGAGATAAGGATGTAGAAGTACCAGCCAGGGATCCGTCCTCCAGTCTCGGCTTGCGTCTTTGGTCTGGCACTCTGAAGAGGGATGAAAAGGAGTTGGAGAAATGACCCGACTGTTGGATCACAGAATCACCGTGGGGAAACACTGGCTGCATTGAGGCTTTCTAATCCAGAGAAATAGAACTCGAGGGTAATGACGCCTGCCTTCAGATACCAGAAGAGTCACAAGAAGTGACGTCTGTCAGATGGTCTCCACGGACACGGAGAAGAAAATTGCACTTAATATACAACTAGGAAAACATTTCATTTAGCCAGAAGGAAGACTTGTCTATCAGAGGTAACCGTTTAAACAGGGAAGCAGTTTCATTTAATCAAAAAGATGTTAAGCACCAGAGCCTGCGGGGACTGAGCCTAAAATATAAATAACACAAATTCTAAGCTGCAGGACCTTCACATGGAGAGAGTGGGGAGGGGTCTACACTGCCTCATACCCAACCAGCCAACACTGGGACAAGCTTATTAGGAAGAAGAAGAGGGCTGTTGACAATCCCATACTCATGCCTTCATCCATTCTCTACAGAGGCAGCTGTATAGACATACCTCGTTGAATGCACTTTGCTTTACTGCATTTTGCAGATACTGCATTTTTACAAATTCCCCAGTGAGTCAGCAGTAAAGAATCCACATGGAAAGTAAGAAACTAAGGAAACATGGGTTTGATTTCTGGGTCAGGAAGATCCCCTGGAAGAGGAAATGGCAATCCACTTCAGTATTCTTGCTGAGAAAATTCCATGGACAGAGGAGCCTGGTGGACTGCAGTCCATGGGGTCACAAAAAGTCGGAAATGACTCAGCTTGCACTCATGCATTTTTACAAATTGAAGGTTTGAGACAACTCTGCATAGCGCAAGTCTAGAGGCACCATTTTTCCAACTGCATTGGCTTAATTCATGTCTTCATGTGACATTTTGAAATTCTCACAATATTTCAGACTTTTTCATTATTATCATATTTGTCATGGTGATCTGTAATCAGTGATCTTTCTTGTTACTATTGTCATTGTTTTGGGGCACCACGAACCATGACCACATGATACAGAACTTAATTGATAAATGTGTTATATGTGTTCTGGTGGATCCACCAGTTGGCTGTTCCACCATCTCTCCCCCTCTCCCCTCAGGCCTCCCTATCCCTTGAGACACAATGTTGAAATTAGGCCAATAATAACCCTTCAATGACCTCTAAGTGTTCAAGTGAAAGGAAGAGTCTCACATCTGTCACTTCAAATAAAAAATTAGAATGATTAAGCTTATTCATTGAGTATTAAGCTTAGTCAATGAGTATTGCGTTGTGCTCAGTCGTGTCTGACTCCTGTGACTCCATGGACTGTAATCCACCAGGCCTCTGTCCATGGGATTCTCCAGGCAAGAATACTGGAGTGGTTTTCCATTTTCTTCCTCCAGGAGATCTTCCCAACCCAGAGATCGAAACGTCTCCTACGTCTCCTGCATTGGCAGATGGGTTCTTTACCACTGCACCATCTGGGAACGCGTGTAAAACATCAAGAGAGACCAAAATCAGACCTCTTGTGCTAGTTAGCCAAGTTGTGAAAGCAAAGAAAAAGTTCTTAAAGGAAATTAAGAGTGCTACTCCAGTAAACACACATGTGATAAGAAAGTAAAACAGACTTATCACTGACATGGAAAAGGTTTTAGTGGCCTGGATAGAACAGCAAACCAGCCACAGCATTCCCTTAAGCTAAAACCTAATCTGAAACAAGGACCTAATTCTCTTTAATTCTATGAAGCCTGGGAGAAGTGAGGAAGCTGCAGAAGAAAAGTTTGAAGCTGGCAGAGTTTGATTCATGAGATATAAGAAAAGAAAGCCGTCTCCATAACATCATAGTACAAAGCAATGCAGCAAAGGCTGATGTACTGATGGGAGCTGACACAAGTTATCCAGATACAATTCAGATTATTAATGAAGGAAGCTACACTAAAGAACAGATTTGCAATGTAGACATACATTCTCAACTGGAAGAAGATGCCATCTAGGACTTTCATAGCTAGAGAGGAGAAGTCAGTGCCTGGTTTCAGAGCTTCCAAGAACAAACTGATTCTTGTTGGGGTCTAATGAAGCTCCTGACTGAAAGACAACGTCCATTTACCATTTCAAAAATCCCAGGGCCCTTAAGAATTTACCTTAAAATTACCCTGTCTGTGTGCTATAAAGGGAACAACAAAGCCTAGATGACAGCATGTCTCTTTACAACATGGTTTACTGAATACTTTAAGCCTACCTTTGAGAACTACTGCATAGAAGAAAACAAGATTCCTTTCAAAATATGACTTCTCACTGACAATGCACCTGGTCACCTATGAGCTCTGATGGAGATGCATAAGATTCGTGTTATTTTCACGCCTGCTGATACAGCATCCAGGCTTCTCTGATGGCTCAGCAGGTAAAGAATCCACGTGCATTGCTGAAGACACAGGAGACTGGGGTTCGATCCCTGGGTAGGGAAGATCCCTAGAGGAAGAAATGGCAACCCACCCCCATATTTTTGCCTGAAAAATCCCATGGACAGAGGAGACTGGTGGACTACAGTCAATGGGGTAGCAAAGAGTCAGACATGACTACATGACTAAGCACACAACTCAGCATCTAATCTGCAACCCATGGATCAAGGAGTTATTTCAATTTTCAAGTCTTATTACTTAAAACATGCATTTCATAAAGTTAGTGAAGTGAAAGTCACTCAGTCTGGAGTAGGTAGTCTTTCCCTTCTTCAGGGGATCTTCCCAACCCAGGGATCAAACCCAAGTCTCCCACACTGCAGGCAGATTCTTTATCAGCTGAACCACCAGGGAAGCCCAGGTGGATCTTCCCAACCCAGGAATCAAATCAGGGTCTCCTGCATTGCAGGTGGATTCTTTACAGCTGAGCTACCAGGTACCTAGGAAGCCCATCTAATAGATGAAAGTGAAAGTAGCTCAGTTGTGTCCAGCTCTTTGCGACCCCATAGATTATACAGTCCATGGTATTCTCCAGGCCAGAATATTGGAGTAGGTAGCCTTTCCCTTCTCCAGGGGATCTTCCCAATCCAGGATTGAACCAGGGTCTCCCACATTGCAGGCAGATTCTTAATCAGCTGAGTCACAAGGGAAGCCTTTCCATAAAGTTATGGCTGCTATAAATGGTGATTCCTCTGAGGGAGCTGGCAAAGACCATTTAAAACCTTCTGGAAAGGATTCACCATTCTAGATGCCATAAAGAGTATTCATGACTCACAAGAAGAGGTTGTTGATTCCCAGTTGATGGGTGACTTTGAGAGTTCAAGACTTCTGTGGAGGAGTAACTATAGATGAAATGGAAGTAGCAAGAGAAGTAGAATTAGAAGTGACTGAACTTCGGATACCTCACGACAAAATTTTCACAGAGGAGGAACTGCTCTTCATGGATGAGCAGAAAAAGTGGTTTCTTGAGATAGTCTCCTCCTAGTGAAGATGCTGTGAGGATTCTTGAAATGACAACAAGAGATTTAGTATTTAACATAAACTTAGTTGATAAAGCAACAGCTGAGAGAATTGACTCAAATTTAATTTTTTTTTTTGGGGGGGCTGAGCAGCATACAGGATCTTAGTTTCCTGACCAGGGATTGAACCTGTGCCCCCCTGCACTGGGAGTTCAGAGCCTTAACCCCTGGACTGCCAGGAAAGTCCCGAATCCAATTTTAAAATTTCTACTGTGGGTAAAACACTATCTAACACATCTGCACACTACAGAAAAATCATTCATGGAAGGGAGAGTCAATCAATGCAGCAAAGATTACCACTGTCTTATTTTAAGAAATCACCACAGCCACTCCAACTTCAGCAAACAGCACCCTGGTCAGTCAGCAGCTATCAACACTGAGGCAAGACCCTCCACCAGCAGAAAGATTACAACTTACTGAAGGTCCAGATGATGGTTAGCATTTTTTAACAGTAAAGTAATTTTTAACTAAAATAGGTATATTATTTTTAGACATAATGCTAATTCACACTTTATAGACTACAGTGTAGGGTTGTTGTTGTTCAGTTACTGTTGTTTTTGGAATCAGTCACTAAGTAGAGTCTAATTCTTTGCAACCTCATGAACTATAGCACACCAGGCTCCCCTGTCCTTCACCATTTCCCAGAGTTTACTCAGCTTCATGTCCATTGAGTCAATGATACTATCTAACCATTTCATCCTCAGCCATTCCCTTCTCCTTTGCTTTCAATCTTTCCCCAGCATCAGGATCTTTTCCAATGAGTTTTCTCTTCGCATCAGGTGGCCAAAGTATTGGAGCTTCAGCTTCAGCATCGGTACTTTCAACGAATATTCAGGGTTGATTTCCTTTAGGGTTGACTGGTTTGATCTCCTTGCTGGCCAAGCGACTCCCAAGAGTCATCTCCAGCACCACAATTTGAAAGTATTGATTCTTCAACAGTATAGGGTAAACACAACTTTTCTATGCTCACGTGATTTGCTTTATTGCAATATTTGCTTTATTGTAGTAGTCTGGAATTGAACCTACAATATCTCTGGGGTGTGTCTGTCTGTACAGACAAGCCAATGGAGGAAACAAAGCACATTAATAGCAGAGAGAAACTGGGTACTCCTAATACCCTGTGTTCAGGTAAATGCTGGACTGGAATATATGGATAGGCTCAAAGTCCAAAGAAGCCAGTGAGTCTCTCCCCCGAACCTTGGGTGCCAGGGTCTGTGGGGCTGAGCTTTTCCTCTAAGAGCAGGGAGCAAGGCAGAACCAAAAGAGCAAGCAGGTCCTGTCTAGGTGAGCTTGTCACCTGAAAGTGGGAGGGACAAGGAATCTAGCTGCTGATGAGTCCTGACCAGGGGTGACCATGTGGTGGCCAATGTAATTAACCAGAGCTAAGTCAGGGAAACTGGAGGCAGGGTCACCTCCCTTCAAGGTTCTGCACGCTTATCAGTTTAACATTCACTTTGCCCAATCAAGGCTCAGGCTCTACCCAATCAGACAGCATCTCCTGTGTTGAGGAGAATGAGTGAAGGTTCCTTCCGCAACTACTGCAATTATATCACAGACATAATCAAGCGCTAATGAGAAATCAGAGAAGGGAGTATAATGGAGGCTGACTGCATATTATGCAACATTGAATTAATTTGAAGCTATGTGAATAAAAATATTAATAAAGTCCCCATTTATGCACAAAATTTGAAATTATGTAATTTTCAAACCATTGTTTAATTCATCAGGGATTGTTTATTTTCAATGTCATTATGCCAGGTGAATTGTAGACAGTGTTTACACTGGTAGAGCTTGCGCTGGTAAACAGAAATACCCGCCATTCTGCTCTCATTTGGGTTTGAGGAGCCTCGCTGTTGCCTGGAGGGGCCTGTGGATTCTGTGTGGAGAGGCACCTGCCCCTGCTTTGATGAGGGTGCAGGGCGTGAGATTGCTGTCTGTTCTAGTCATGACCCTCCCCTCCCCACCACCACCGCAGGCATTGCTTTAAAGATTCAACTCGAGTGCAGAGAAGGAATTGCTAGGTTTGCAGTAGGGTGTCAGCATCAGGACCCAAGGGGATGCCCCCCACCCAACATCCCACCAGGCACCTTGACTCTTGAAACCTAAGTTCCTTAAAAGGGCACAGCCCAGCCACGTCCACAATGTCAGGGGCCTGAGAGCCCTAGAGTGCTTCCTGAAATCCAGGCTAGCAGAAACCATGGAGTCTGAGGCCAGCTGAAGGTACACTGCTCCCAAAACCGGTGCCAGCTGGTCCCGCCCAAGACCCTTCTCTCCCAGCATGCCAGGGGGCCTGGTTCCCAAGCGGTGCACAAGCTCGTGGACTCGCACAGGACTGGGGCTCACCGGCCAGGAGACAGAGGGGCCTGAAGGACTGGGGGCGGCCATCCAGATCCCAGCCGTCAGGAAGTCATTTTGTATAACCATGTGAAGAAGAGATATTTTTAAAAAGCATAAATCATTTTCAGTTGTTTTCTGATTATCCTGCCTTTTCTTATTTTATTGGCGTATAGTTCCTTTACAATATCGTGTTAGTTCCTGCTGTACAGCAAAGTGAAGCAGCTACATGCATAGGTATAGCCCTGTTTTGGGTTTCCCTTGCCATTTAGGTCACCACAGAGCATTGAATAGAGTTCCCTGTGCTATAGAGTCGGTTCTTACTAGTTATCTATTTTATCAATATACATAGCATCAAGACTACATATATGTCGATCCCAATCTCCCAATTTATCTCACCCACTCTCCCCCTGCCCCGTTCCCACTTGGTATCCATGCTTTTGTTCTCTACATCTGTGTCTGTTTCTGCTTTGCAAATTAATTCATCTCTACCTTAAGAACCAGCAATCCCACTCCTGGGCATATACCCAGAGAAAACCATAATTCAAAAAGATGCATTAACTCCCGTGTTCACTGCAGCACTGTTTACTTACAACAGCCAGGACTTGAAATCCATCAACAGAGAAAGGGATAAAGAAGATGTGGTACATATACACAATGGAATATTATTCAGCTATAAAAAAGGAACAAAATAGTGCCATTTGCAGAGACGTGGATGGACCTAGAGACTGTCACATGGAGTGAAGTAAGTCAAGAAGAGAAAAATAAATATCACATATTAACACTGGAAAAGGAAATGGCAGCCCACTCCAGTATTCTTGCCCGGAGAATCCCATGCAGAGAGGAACCCAGTGGGCTACAGTCTATGGGCTCACAAGAATCAGACATGACTGACCAACTAAGCCTGTATTAACACATATGTATGGAACCTACCTTCTTCTTTCCCCGGAGACGTCACATCAGTGATCTTCTAATAGCAGGTAAATCTTGGTGCCCCCTCCCTCCCAGCCCCACCCAGTAGTCCTGAATGTGGCCCCCATCCTTTCTCAGCAGTGAAGACATTCTAGTCAATACTATGGGCACATCTGACTGTGTCTCTCTCTTTTAGTGCAAGAAACTCATCTTTAAAAAAATACATAAAAAATTACAAAATAACAAAAAACATCTTTTTTTAGGAGAGAGTTTTCATAAGTATTAATGAATATTTAAGTTGTATGTGTCTGATATTTCTTAATACCAGTAGCATTAATTTACACTTTTGTAGCAACATGGTATTTTTACAAACAATCAGTGCGTGGCTCAGATCTCCACGAGAGCTTTATGCAGGGTTGTCTTGGGACCCTGTGTACCTTGTACTGTATTTTTTAAAAAGTTACCTAGTATTGCCCTTGCTGTAGCAGCTGACCTTGTTCACACTCCTGTGTCAAGTTGGTGTGGCTGCATCAGTCCTCCAAAGAGTCACATTGCATGGGGCTGGAGTTGACAGTTCTTCTGATACGTAAACCCTGATCAGACCTGAGGGTTTATTTAGGGTTTGTGATTTGACCTTTGGGCTTTTGGTTTCATTTTGTTTTGGTGCCCTTTCTCCATTTACAGCATAATCAGTTTTGTGATAATTAAAACATTCACTGATGTCAAATGGAGGAAAAGAACAGGAAAAAAAAAAAAAAAGAACTTTACAAAGTGATAAAACTGAAAACTGAGCTGTTTCAGTGTTGCTGTTTTTACCTGTCTGTTCTTGTCCAACAGGGAGAAGAGGAAGGGTCCACTTGGTTCCTTAAAGCCTAAGCCCAGAACTCATCACCCTACCCCTCCAAAGTCTTGCTTCCCAGTTGGTTGATGCCAAGGCTTTTAACGGTTCGAGGATCAGCTGTTGAAATGATTTCTTGTCAGTGTTGTATTTATGGTTTTACAGTAAAATGGCATTTAGGAGGAAAAAAAGAAAGAAACAAGTAGCACCAGAAATTCTTTCATTAGATCTGTGAGAAAATTAATCTTTTAATTGTGTTAGTTTTAAGTTATGTAAATTTTTCAAAAATCTATCCCTCACATAAACTGTCACTTCTGTGTATGGAAGCAGAGGAAGGACATTTCAGGAAGAGATAGGAATTGTTTGCAAATACGTAGAGGCAAGAAAGAAATACAGGAAGGGAGGGAGGAAGGGAAAGGAAAGAAGAGGGTCTGGAATATTCAAGAAACGGTGGGATGTGTGTGGGGGGGAACGAGCCTTAAAAGATCAGTTGTAAACCAGTGATTCCCCAAATCCAGTCCTCATCTCAGTATCAGGCCGTGTTAGAGTGTTTACTGATTCACAGTGAAGAGAGAACAACAAGGGCAGTGTTTTCTGTAAAGCTACATATTGTGATGTTTGTTGTTCTGTCGCTAAGTCATGTCCGACTCTTTCTGGCCCCATGGAAGGGGTAGCAAGTCCAGCTCCCCTGTCCTTTACTGTTCCAAAGCTAAATATATAAAGTGCTTAATATTTTCAAATTACCCTTTATTGTAAGCCCTCGTCTCCCTTAATTTGTTGGCAGCAAAATATCCTGCAATGAAACATGGCAACAGGAGGGGACAGATGAAACGTATGATTCTCTAAAAATACATAAATGAACAAATTTGACTCCAGAACTTAACAACTGAATAGGTTAATAATTAAGCAAGAAATGTGAAATACAGTCAAGGCTTGGGACTAATCAGGCACCAGACTTGTTCTATAAAATTGTTTTGCAAGAGAAGTACTAAACCTTATGTCAACTATTTCAGAGCTTAGAAAAATATGAGAAGTATTTCAGCTTCTTCTATTGGATTACCATCATCCTGGTACTAAAACCAGATCCAAACACATATATCGTACAGACATTATACAAACACTTCATGCACCGCTTTGGCCAAAACTTAATTACAAGCATAAACAGAAAATTCCAAGTTGCAGGCACACCTCGTTTTCTTGCACTTCACGGATATTGCACTTCCTACAAACTGGAAGTTTGTGGCAAGGCTGCACCAAGTCAGTCAATCAACACCATTTTTTTTTCAGCAGCATTTGCTCGCTTCCGGTCTCTTTATCACATTTTGGAATGCTCAAAATATTTCAAACTTTTTCTGTATTATCTTATTTGTTATGGTCATCCTTGATCAGTGATGTTTGATCTTATTATAGCAAAAAGATTACGACTTGCTGAAGGCTCAGATGGTAGTTACCACTTCTTAGCAATAGTTTTGCACAAGTAGCAGAATACAGTATAACGGAAACATAACTTTTATATTCACTGGGAAGCCAAAAATATTGGATGATTCACTTCATTTCAATATATTCTTTATTGCAGTGGCCTGGAACTGAATCTACAGTAACTCCAAGGTATGCCTGTAAAATGTGAACAAACAAATCTGGTTTGTATTTTTTAGATATTAGGGGAAACGTTAGGAGTGAGTCAACAATAGGAAAAAATACATTAATGAAATCCACTATCATAAAAAATTAGGAAAATAGAAATATATGTATATAATTCTAAATTATCAAAAGAAATATACATTATATATGTATATAATTATATGTATATAATTTTACATATATACATATATAATATATATTTCTTTTTTCATATCTGTATGTATGTATACAGTAAGGGCTTCCCAGTTGGCACTAGTGGTAAAGAATCCGCCTGCCAATGTAGGAGATGAGAGAGATGTGGGTTCGATGCCTGGGTCTGGAAGATCCCCTGGAGGAGGAAATGGCAATCCACTCCAGTATTGCTCCAGTATTCTTGCCTGGAAAATTCCACGGACAGAAGAGCCTGGTGGGCTACAGTCCATGGGGTCACAAATAGTCGGACACGTCTGAGCAACTAAGCGATTGAGCACACACACACACATACAGCGACCGTCTGGTATCAGTAGAAGCGCATTGTGAAGCCCCCAGCGCCGCCGAAGCCTGTGTATGACACCTATGATGTTTTTCCCTGTGCGCGTGTGCGTGAAGCTGCTCAGCCATGTCTGACTCTTTGTGACCCTATGGACTGTAGCCCGCCAGGCTCCTCTGTCCATGGAAAATTCTCCAGGCCAGAATAAGTCGGTGAGTGGGCCTTATTCTAGTGTTTCACCATACAGTGTGACAGTTTCTGTTAGGCTGGTGGCCAGAGGGCAAAGAATCTGACTGCAATGCAGGAGACCCCAGTTCGAGCCCTGGGTTGGGAAGATCCCCTGGAGAAGGGAAAGGCTACCCACTCCAGTATTCTGGCCTGGAGAATTCCATGGACTGCATAGTCTATGGGGTTGCAAAGATCAAACACGAATGAGCGACTTTCACTTTCATTATTATTCAGTATTATGCAACAGTCCTGGTAATCTCAGTAATAGAAGACAAAAAGAGAGATAAATTTTTTTTAGAAAGAGACAAAGCATCCCACATTTGTAGACAATACTATAACCTACCTAGGAACTCCAAGAACACCCATTTTCCAGCTGTATACCAATTAGGGGACTATTGCATCATGAATCTGACAGACAGTGATGATACAAAGCACAGTGAGGTCTGAGCAATATTGGGATACAAGATTAAAAGATGCAGTTTTAAATGCAGGAGGAGGCAAAGAGGCAAATAGAAAGTGAAAGATTCAGGAATATTTGGGGCTTCCATCATAGATAGTTGAGTGGAAACTGGTATCATTAGCTTGGATGAGAGATGGAAAATACACATCAGGTTTGGGTTCAGACAGGTTGACCAGTTCCAGAAGGAGTTGCCTTTGCCAACCAGTGGCCATAGGAGTTTGGTGGTGGGGGACAGATGGTGGGGCTTCAAGTACAGGCTCTTCTCTCTACAGAGCTGTGACCTAGGCACTTTAATCCCTCTGAGTCCTCCTTTCCTCATCTGAAGAACAGGGATACCAAACCCTCCCTTCCAGACTCTCAAGTAAAAGCATGAACAGAAAAGCACGTTGGTGGCCATTAAACACACAGGCGTGCACATACAGAGCCGGATTGAAGAAGCCCTCTGCACTTCAGTTAAAGCCTTCAGTCTCGTGAAGACAAAGTATGTCAATAATATCAACCCTTCCTGTACTTTGTTAACATTTGGCCTTCTTGGATGAGAGTTAGAAGATAGAACACAATAATGAGAAATCAAAATGACTTTACAGAGTCAAGTTTTTAACAAAATCTATATTTTCTTAGTTTTAAAAAAATAAATTGGCTCGAATTGTCCTTCGGAAATCAATACGTTGCATTTACAGAGACACTTTAGGAAAAAGGAACAGTAGGTTTTTTTAGGATCAATAGTAAATGATTTGATTCTCACCCAGACAATGAGGACATCCAAGTTAACTCTTGGGAGGTGGGAAAAAGTTGTCCTCAAAACCCAGGTTTGCCCAAGTCTTGCTCATCCTCAAGGCCCAGTGTCCCTGTCGCCCTAAGTTAGAGCAGTGTTGTATTTAAGACCACATGACTTTTTAAGGGTATCAGGAAGTAATGGGTTCATGCTCCAATTTTATCACTTTTTAGCTTTGTAATCTGCAGCAAGTCATTCAGCTTCTTTAAGCCTTGATTTCCTAATTTGTTAAATGGGAATAATAAAATATTTGCAGAGCAGAAACAGACATGCAGACTTAGAGAGCGGAGGTGTGGACACAGCGGGGACGTGGAGGGTGGGACAAACTGAGAGATTAGGATTGACATCTGTACACTGCTCCATATGTATTCATGGACAGAGGCGCCTGCTGGGCTACAGTCCACGGGTTCACAGAGTCAGACATGACTGAGAGACTTCACTTTCACTTTCACTTTCATATACACTGCTATGTGCAAACAGACAGCTAAGTGGGAACCTGCTGTAGACAGGGAGCTCAGCTCGGTGCTCAGTAATGACCTAGAGAGGTGTGATGCGGGGGAGGGAGGCCCAAGAGGGAGAGGATACACACACACACACACACACACAGCTGATTCATTTCATTGTAAGAAACTAACGCAGCATTGTAAAGAAACTAACGCAGCATTGTAAAGCAGCTCAGTTCAGTTCAGTCGCTCAGTCGTGTACGACTCTTTGCAACCCCACGAACCGCAGCACACCAGGCCTCCCTGTCCATCACCAACTCCCAGAGTCTACCCAAATCCATGTCCATTGAGTTGGTGATGCCATCCAACCATCTTATCCTCTGTCGTCCCCTTCTCCTTCGGCCTTCAATCTTCTCCAGAATCAGGATCTTTTCAAATGAGTCAGCTCTCCGCATCAGGTGGCCAAAGTATTGGAATTTCAGCTTCAACATCAGTCTCTCCAATGAATATTCAGGACTGATTTACTTTAGGACGGACTGGTTGGATCTCCTTGCCTTCCAAGGGACTCTCAAGAGTCTTCTCCAACACCACAGTTCAAAAGCATCAATTCTTTGGGGCTCAGCTTTCTTTATAGTCCATTGTAAAGCAACTATACCCCAATAAAAAAATAACAAAATGTCATAGCAACCTCGGTTAGGGTTGGGAATTTGTTTTTAAATCCATGTATCTTAGATCAGACTTCCAGTCTTAGACTCTCAGATGGAAAGCGTGCACAGGAAGCTTTTAGAGTGTGCTGCCCACAGTCGGCACTGATGGGGTGCTGAGGGATGAAGGACTGGACGGGGGATGTGCTGCACCAGGATGCAGCCACAGCAGAAGCCTCAGTTGACTCCCCGGGGAGCTCTGGAGCTGGGACAGCCCTTTAAAGTGGTCTGGAACTAGGGCAAAGGGTTGGTCCTCTGTAGCCTCTGTTCAGGGCTTCCCTGGTGGCTCAGTGGTAAAGAATCCACTGGTCAATGAAGGACACTTGGGTTCGATTACTGGGTCAGGAAGATCCCCTGGAGAAGGAGATGCAACACACTCCACTATTCTTGCCTAGGAAATCTCATGGACAAAGGAGCCCGGTGGGCTACTGTCCATGGGGTTGAAAAAGAATTGGACCTGACTTAGTGACTAAACAAAAACAACAAAGCCCCTGTCTCCACATCACTGGATGCAGGCTGCCTTCTAGAGGGAGAGTAACCCAAAGAGAGGCAGGTCTCTTTAGCTGATGACAGCTTCTGTGAACTACAAGTGTGTCAACACTAGCTAGGAGCTGGAGAAATATATTTGAAAAGATTTCCCTGTGCTATATGGTTGGTTCTAATTGGTTATCTATTTTATACATAATAGTATATACATTATATATGTATATGAAGAAGGAAATAGCAACCTACTTCAGTTTTCTTGCCTGGGAATCCCATGGGCAGAGAATCCCTGAGGGGTCTTAAAGAGTCAGACACGACTGAGCACACCCAAAGATTATGTCAATAGTTTATATATGTCAATCCCTATCTCCTAATTCATCTCACCTACCTTTCCCCACTTGATGTCTGCTCTCTACATCTGTATCGCTATTTCTGCTTTGCAAACGAGATCAGTACAATTTTTCACATACATGTTAATAGTGTTGTTTTTCAGTCACTCAGTCATGTACAACTCTCTGCAACCCCGTGGACTGCAGCATATCAGACTTCTCTGTCCTTCACTATCTTCCAGAGTTTGCTCAAACTCATGACCATTGAGTAAATGATGCCATCCAATCATCTCATCCTCTGTCGTCCCCTTCTCCTCCTGCCTTCAGTCTTTCCCAGCATCAGGGTCTTTTCAAATGAGTCGGCACTTGTCATCTGATGGACAAAATATTGGAGCTTCAGCTTCAACATCAGTCCTACCAATGAATATTCAGGGTTAATTTCCTTTAGGATTGACTGGTTTAATCTCCTTGAAGTCCAAGGGACTCTCAAGAGTCTTCTCCTGCACTAGAATTGGAAAACATCAGTGCTCAGCCTTCTGTATGGTCCAACTCTCACATCCACACATGACTACTCATAAAACCATAGCTTTGACTATACGAACCTTTGTCAGCAAGGTGATGCAGAAGGTATTAAGAAGAGGTGGCAAGAATACACAGAACTATCACATGTTAATGTATGATATTTGTTTTTCTCTTTCTAACTTACTTTGTTCTGTATGACAATCACTGCTGTATGGCAGAAATTAACACAACTTTGTAAAGCAGCTATACTACAATAAAAAATAAATAAAACTGAAGAACTGGCGGGATGACTCTAAAAGGGGATTTGAGAGGTGCAGGGCAACATCCACTATAAAATACAAAGGAAGCCACTCTTCAGATTGTAAACGATGCAAAGGTAACCACCTTCTTTGCTGATTGCTGCCCCTTCTGATGCTAGTTCCAAGCATACAGTATGTGCTTAATGCATGTGAGTTGAACACAGAGAAGAAGCATTATGTGTTAGTTATTATTATGATTAATAAGGGCTTCCCAGGTGGTCTAGTGGGAAAGAATCTGCCTGCCAATGCAGGAGACACAATAGATTCCGGTTCGATTCCTGGGTCAGGAAGATCCCCGGGAGACAGAAATGGCAATCCACTCCAGTATTCTTGCCTGGAGAATCCCAGGGACGGAGGAGCCAGGCAGGCTCCATAGGGTCGCAAAGAGTCAGACACAACTGAGCAACTGAGTGCAGCAGAGCAGCAGATTAATAAAATTCCCGGCACTTCCTAAAGGAAGGCATCTTGTACCCTCTTTACTTTGGTCTTGTCTTTCCGATTCCCTTTTTCTATTCTATCTTGCTACTTCACCATTTTAATTCAATTATTAAATCCCACACCATTCCACAAAACATGAGATAAGCCCTTAATTTTATCTCCTCACATAGTATCTGTAACTCTTCAGCTGAAACCTATAAAAAATAAGGATCTTAAAGGTATTATCGTCAGGAAGAATCCAGACTTACAATTCCATCCTCCTAGGAAGGATGGGGGAGATGACACTGGCGTCTGCATAAAAGAACTTAGGGGTGAAAGCATTGGCCAGGAGAGGAAGCATTTTCTCATGGAATCATTCCCTACCCTGCCCCTCACAAACACCCAAGAGGGTAACTCCCATTGTCAGTTCAGTCACTCAGTCGTGTCTGGCTCTTTGTGACCCCATGAACTGTAGCACACCAGGCCTCCCTGTCCATCACCAACTCCCGGAGTTTACCCAAACTCATGTCCATTGAGTTGGTGATGCCACCCAACCATCTTGTCCTCTGTCGTCCCCTTCTCCTCATTATACCCTGAATACTCATTGGAAGGACTGGTGCTGAAGCTGAAGCTCCAACACTTTAGCCACCTGATGTGAAGAGCCCACTCATGGAACAGCCTTTGATGGTGGGAAAGATTGAAGACAAAAGGCAGAGGATGAGACAGTTAGATAGCATTACTGACTCAACAGACATGAGTTTAAGCAAACTCTGGTAGATAGCGAAGGACAGGGGAGCCTGACGTGCTGCAGTCCACAGGGTTGCACAGAGTCAGACATGACTTAGTGACTGAGCAACAACAACAATACCTCCACAGCAGCCTGGACTAATGCTTCCAACACTCACCACCCTTAGAATTACTCTTTCATTGCTAGGGCTCCCACTACATGTTACATGAGACCTGGGACCGTGGGATGCCATATCTGAGACTATGCAAGGATGCATGCATATAACTACACCAATCATTTACAACAAGCGTCCTTTCTGATCAGCCTGGCCAGTCCAGTCCTGAATGCTCAGTATCCCAGCCATAGCTACTGTCAAGAATTCTGAAAATCACGTTCCTTTGCCTTCAGGGCTTAGCGCAGGTGCTGACAAATGACAGGTGCTTCTAATAGCTTGAAATGTGTACCCAAAATCTATGTGTTGAAAGCTTAACCCCTGCAACTTCAGAATGTGACTGCACCTGGAGGCAGGGTCTTTAAAAAGATGATTAAGTAAAAATGAGGCCATTGTCGTGGGTCCTTACCCAAACTGGCTGCTGTCCTTAGAAGAAGAGGAATTTTGGACCCAAAATGAGACAGCGGGGTGACTGAATGGGGACATACAGAGAAGGTAGCCATCTGTAAGCCACGGAGAAGGGCTCCAGAAGAACCAAGCCTGCCAACACTTTGATCCTGGACTTTCAGCCCTCGAAACTGTGAGAAACTAAATTTCTGTTGTTTGAGTCACCCAGTCTGTGGTATTTTGTTATGGCATCTTAGCAAAGTAATACAGTGCTTGCTGCTGCTAAATCGTTTCAGTCGTGTCCGACTCTGTGTGATCCTATAGATGGCAGCCCACCAGGCTCCGCTGACCCTGGGATTCTCCTGGCAAGAACACTGGAGTGGGTTGCCATTTCCTTCTCCAATTAGTACACTTTTATTGATTGATATATGGGTTATTTGGGTCTCAGGAAGTAAAGGGAAGACTTGATTACTTGTGATCTATGTACTGTAGCCTGCCAGGTTCCTCTGTCCATGGAATTCTCCAGACAAGAATACTGGGCTGGGTTGCCATGCCCTCCTCCAGGGGATCTTCCCAATCCAGGGATTGAACCTGAGTCTCCTGCACCACAGGCAGATTCTTTACCATCTGAGCCACCACAGAGGCCCCGATTATTTCACACACATTTCAACAAATATTTACCAACTCCTGCCATAGGCCCTGAGCTAGGTGCTGGACAACATCACAAAAATAAATAAAATGTGGCCCCACAACCCTGGTGAATGAACAATTGCTTGAAAAGAGTGAAGGAGAAATATAAAACTGGGTGGACCCAGCTGGAGAGGGAGCTGCCAGCCCAGGGGAACACTTCAGCCACAAAGGGCTCCTGGGAGCCCAGCTGATGCTCTGCTCTGATGCTGGCAGGGGCATAAAGATACAGACAGTACGTTATCCCTAAGGCCAGGTGTGTAGACCCCAGACCATAAGACAGAACTTGGCCTTGCTCAAATGTGTCTTTGCAGATCCTCTGTCTTTGGGCTCCCAGTAACTGATCACCCAGGGGGTGATGAGACGATTCGAATGTTCTGGGTCATTAAGGCTTTAAAAAGGTCATACGTCATAGAAACAACTCTCCACAAATGATCTAGCAAATTGAGCAGAGCGTCCAGTTGACACTGGAAAAGCACAGGCAACCAATTCAGTTGCCTTGGTAACCAGGCCCCTCCCCAGTCTATGATACTCTCTCTCTCTCTCTTTTTTTTAAACCACAAACATATAAAGACAGCTAGACATACAGGCAACATTTAGCTTAAGTAGCTCCACCTTAGGAAAGGGTCTTGGAAGAGGTGTGGTAGGGGTGTGCAGGGGCAAAGGAAGAGATGGTGAGGAAATAAGCTTGACTGTCAATAACTAGAATGGTATCTAGGTCTGAGTTTTCTTAGGTTCTGCATTGCATTTTCCATTGACAAGGGTTCAGTGAGTGTAAATAATTTAAATGTCTGGGAGCCCAGAGCACCCCATCGGATTTATTCCACCACTACCTCTGCAAGAAAGAAAACTCTGGCACCAGGAAAGCTCTTGCCCAAGTCAGGTGTTGGAAAATTAGCATGAGTCATGCTTGCTGCATTGATTCAAACCCCTCTTCCCCAGCATCCATCCAAAAGGGCTGAGACCACCAAAGAGAATGAAGGTGGGCCTAAGGAGAACCCGAGTTCTCTAAGCTTAGAAAACATGCCTTATAGATTTCTCTAGAACCTAGAGACCCTCACTATCTCATGTTTTAGTTCCAATTTTATTTATTTTTTAAATTAATTAATTTATTTTAATTGGAGGCTAATTACTTTACAACATTGTAGTGGCTTTTGCCATACATCAACATGAATCCGCCATGGGTGTACGTGTGTCCCCCATCCTGAACCCCCTCCCCCCTCCCTCCCCATCCCATCCGTCAGGGTCATCCCAGTGCACCAGCCCTGAGCACCCTGTCTCATGCATCGAACCTGGACTGGTGATCTATTTCACATACGATACTATACATGTTTCAACGCTATTCTCTCTCATTCCAATTTTAAATAATTCTCTTCTCTCCTCTTAAACATGAGTCTCATATTTAAGACTCCATCCTTTGAGAGCATCAGATCCTCCAGCAATTTTCTAAAAAAATAATTAAAATTAGAGTAAATGACAGTTTGTGTGTTTCCCCTAAATATTTTTTCGGTCAAATCTCCTCTCCTCTTTTCAGCCTATCACTGTAATGACTTTTCCCTTATACCTTAATCCAATCTTTCTGTTAAAAAGTAAATGAACCGGCAATGGCCAAGGTCCTGAGCTGTCAAGAAACAATGATGGAGTTGAGCAGAAAACAGCTGGTAGAAAACTTTTACAAGACACAAATGGTATATTTTATCCTACAACGTAGCCACCTCCCTCCACCACCTCCAATGCTCCCAGCCCTCCATCAGATGCCCCACTTCTCACAGACACTCCATCCATTGCTCATGAATCCAACAGCAGAGTTGAATTTTTTCAGGTTTGTTTTTGTTTTAACATCCTTGGTCATTGTATCTTATGAAGTCTTATGAACTGGAAAATCTCCCCAAACTCTCCTTTTCTTGAAGTCAAGAAAATTCATAAAACAGTCATGCATGGGAATGCACCATTAGAAGGATGAAGGTTTTCACTCAGAGGGGCTTGCGGGTGGATCCACAAAGAGGTAAAGCCAGACAAAATCAAACAGCAATGCCAAGTTGCAAAACATTTGTATTCCACTGACCTCAGTAAAAGCTGTTAATAGACATGTCCTAATTAAATCATTAAACACTTAATACTTGTAATGAGCTTGGGGAAAGAAGTTCATTGTTTCATCTCGGCATGCAGCTTAAATAAAGTTTTTTTGTTTGATCTGGCTTTACCAATCCCACTAATGTGGGGCATGACAAAACCTCTGTTTAGAGAAATGGTTAGTTAGACTCTAAGAAAGGCAGTGTGATAATGAGGATACCGGCTTTAAAGTCAAACAGATCAGTGTTCAAGTCTCATCCTACGACTTAGTGTAAGACACTTAAGCCCTCTGAAATGCAGGTACCTTACTGCCATGTGAGAGCAATCATATCCAGTTTGCAGTGTTGTTTTAAGAGTTATAAACAAGATTTTACTGCTAAAGTGCCTAACACATCCCGCAAAATGAAAATATGAATTTGAAAAAAATACATGCACCCCAATGTTATCAGCAGAATTACTTACAATATCTAAGATATGGAAGCAACCTAAGTACCCATCAACAAATGGATAAAGATTTGGTACATATATACAATGGCATACTACTCAGCCACAAAACTGAATGAAGTTTTGCCAGTTGCAACAACACAGATGGACTTGCAGGGTTTTAGACTAAGTGACATTCAGTCAGACAGAGAAAGACATACTGTATGATACAACTGATATGTGGAATCTAAAAAATACAAAAAACTAATGAACGAAAAAAGAAACAAAAAATACATATATAAGTAATAGCAACAAATAAAGTGCTTAACAGAACTGGACTGAGAAGACTCTCAATAAATTTTAGGAAAGGCGATCATAGTAATGGCAAGTGAAGTGAAAGTGGCTCAGTCATGTCCGCGTCTTTGCAACCCCATGGACTATACAGTCCATGGAATTCTCCAGGCCAGACTATGGAGTGGGTAGCCTTTCCCTTCTCCAGGGGATGTTCCCAAACCAGGGATCAAATCCAGGTCTCCCACATTGCAGGTGGATTCTTTGCCAGCTGAGCCACAAGGGAAGCCCTAGTAATGGTGGGCCACTGTTTTGATGGTGATGGAGATGATGGTAAGGATGAGAATGAGGATGGTGGTGCTGGAAAAATAGGACACAAACCAGCTATTATTCATCTGCACAGTCCCACTGAATAGGCTCCTCAACTTGCAGAGTTGAAAAAGTAAAAGCAAGTGCCACCCAGCCACCAATTCTGAGCCAGAGTCAGGACAGGACAGACCAGAGAGAGAATTGATGCTCACACAGAGGAGAGCTTCGCCTCCAATAATTACGTCTTCTCAGGGCAATGATCCCCCAGCACGATGCGTTCGTAAATCAAGGCATCACTTACCGGGTCCATCCTCAGACCTGTCTACACTACAAAACCAGCGATTGCGTGCCTGGGTTCTCATCTGTTTCAGCCCAGATGCTTTACAGGGATCTGAATCCATCAGCGATTTCTCAGCTCTCTGAGACAAGGAAGTCTACCTCAATACAAACTTGCAAAAATGAATCTTTGATGCTTGATTCATATTTGCATTAACAATTTAAAATAGAAATAGTGGCTTTTTGTAAACAAGAGGTTCAGTGGAGGCTGGGGAGATGGAATACTAAGGTGAGTTTTGCATGAGGGGTGGTGGTAATAAATGTCACCAAGTGAGAAATATTCGAGCCCTATTCTCAGAAACTGGAGGCAGTAGCTCAAGGCAGGAAAACCACAATAATTATATTGCTCAGAAGCTAACAGCACACATAAATCTGGTGCATTAAGCTCCAGCCCATGGATTCGCTTTCCAAATAGCATTTCAGCAGCATCGTTTCTGGGAGCTAGAATCCCCTCTTTCTGTCTAGAGATTTCAGGTAAATTGTGCCCCTGCAAAAGGTAATTCCTATCAGACTTTTTTCTTGCTTTGCTTGTTTTTTTGTTTAGGCAACACAGGTCCCACAGTTTACCTGGTAAATTCTCAGCCACAAGGAAGGAGAAAGGCAGATGGTGCTTGGCTTGGGGTCTCTTTGCTGCCAGTGGCCAATGGGTGCGTGATTTCTCCCTGCTCCATCCCAGACAAGTCCCACTTGAACCTGGGCTTATGTCATAAACCTCAGAAAAGCTCTGCTCAGGCAATTTCCAAGTTACTAAACGGGTCTCCTCAGTCACCTGGCTTTAAGACGTCACTGGGAGATCATGCCGGCGTCTGAGTGTATCTACGAAAATGCATTCATAATCTGTCACGCTGAAGGAAGGGATTGGCCTGTGTCTGGGAAAAGCTCAGTTTCACAGCATGAATGCTGGAGAGACAGGAAGGAACCTTAAAGTCACACACTTCTGAAATGCAAAGACAAATGGTAAGCATTCCGTTTAGTGGTAGGTTTTACACATTGGAGTAAATTGAAGCTATTGGATTTGGTAGCAATCACAGCTTCCTGGTGGCTCAGACCATTAAGAATCTGCCTGCAATGCAGGAGATGTGAGTTTGATCCCCAGGTCAGGAAGATCCCCTGGAGAAGGGAACAGCAACCCACTCCAGTATTCTTGCCTGGAGAATTCCATGGACAAAGGAGTCTGATGGGCTACAGTCATGGGATCACAAAGAGTCAGACAGGACTCTTTCTGTGTTGAGACCCAGGACCAAACAGAAGCCAGTGGTGTGAAGACACTGCGTGAGGGTCAGATAGAGAAGGTGCCTGGGGCTGGGGCAGGGCAGACCCATCCCTCCCCCATCTGATCTGCCCCCCAACCGATTCCCAGTGCCCCTTGCTGTCACCCCACAAGAATATGATAACACTCGGAAACTTGAAAGAACATGAGGCAGGATAAGTGAGTCCAGGAGGGTAAACTGTGGAATATGTCACAATTGCATTTATTCTGAGGTCGTGTCAATATCACAGTTGGCTCAAGATCAAGACCCAAATTAAACATAAACTAAGAGCACCATCTCATAGAGCCTCTACTCCCACCAGAGTGGCTCTTCCGCAGCTACCCCGAGGTATTTTCTAAGGGACACCTTTGCCAAGCATGTTGTTGATGTTTAGTCCCTAGGTCATGTCTGACTCTTTGTGACCCCATGGACTGTAGCCCACCAGGCTTCTTTGTCCATGGGATTCTCCAGGCAAGAACATTGGAGTGGGTTGCCATTTCTTCCTCCAAGGGATCTTCCCAACCCAGGGATAAAACCCATGTCTCCTGCGTCCCTTGCATTGGCAGGTGGATTCTTTACCTCTGAGCCACCAGGGAAGCCTGAATTACAGCATGTCTTATAATTTCTTTATTTTTTAAGGCTGAAAAATATTCTTTTGTATGCAGACACCACACTGTTTTTAACCATTCGTCTGTGGATGGACATTTAGTTTGCTTTGAAATTTTGATGACTTTGAACAATACTGAAATGAATATTCGGAGAAGGCAATGGCACCCCACTCCAGTACTCTTGCCTGGAAAATCCCATGGACGGAGGAGCCTGGTAGGCTGTGGTCCATGGGGTCGCTAGAGTCGGACACAACTGAGCAACTTCACTTTCACTTTTCACTTTCATGCATTGGAGAAGGAAATGGCAACCCACTCCAGTGTTCTTGCCTGGAGAATCCCAGGGACGGGGGAGCCTGGTGGGCTGCCGTCTATGGGGTCGCACAGAGTCAGACACGACTGAAGCGACTTAGCAGCAATGAATAGAGTTGTATAAATATCAGTTCTTGTCCCTGCTTTCAACTGTTCAGGGTATACACTCAAAAGTAAAATTGATGTCTCCATTTTCCTGACTCCTGCTTCCATCTCTCAAATGGTCTTGATGTCAGGCCCAGAGAAGAGTGTCTTCTGGGACTCTGCAAACCCCGCAACGGACCAGGCTGCCACTTCCATTTCTGTAAGTTGTTGCCGTTCAGTGGCTCAGTCATGTCCAACTCTTTGCGACCCCATGGACTTCAGCAAGCCAGGCTTCAGCCATCTCCCTGAGCTTGCTCAAACTCATGTCCATTCTATGAGCTGGCCTTTCTCAAAAGACCTTGGCTGGGAGGGGCCTGGAACTCTACGCATACATCAACCTGGAAAAGGGTATTTTCCTAAGTTTCCCGAAGTTTCTCTGGCTGCAACTCATGTCCTTCCATGATCCTAACTGGATCTCATCTGGGTCCAAGCTGTGTCTGCTCCCCTCACGCTTACTCTTTGCTCCAGAGCATCTTTGAAGAGCTGTTTCTTCCTGCCTCTCAGTCCTAGTTCCTTCCAAGGGCCTCCATGGTCTTTCATACAAAGACAAATGAAAACATACCTCCTCAGATAAGACCTTCTCCTCCTAACTAGCATGATGCATCCAGCCCAGGAAATTTGTATTTGAGAAAAATGTTGAACTCCTCCAAACCTTAAAATTCAACATTCAAAAAACTAAGATCATGGCTTCTGGTCCCATCATTTCATGTAAAAATAGTTGGGGAAAAAGTGGAAACAGTGGCCAGTTTTATTTTGGGGGGCTTCAAAATCACTATGGACAGTAACTGCTGCCATGAAATCAAAAGATGCTTACTCCTTGGAAGGAGAGCTGTGACAAAGACAGTGCGTTTAAAAGCAGAGACATCACTTGGGCAACAAAGGTCCATCTAGTCAAAGCTATGGCTTTTCCAGTAGTCATGTACGGAGGTGAGAGCTGGACCATACAGAAGGCTGAGTGCTGAAGAACTGATGCTTTCAAATTGTGGTGCTGGAGAAGACTCTGAGTCCCTTGGACAGCAAGGAGATCAAACCAGTCAATTCTAAAGGCAATCAACTCTGAATATTCATTGGAAGGACTGATGCTGAAGCTAAGACACTTTGGCCACTTGATTCGAAGAGCTGACTCACTGGGAAAGACCCTGACGCTGGGAAAGATTGATGGCAGGAGGAGAAGCGGGTAGCAGGAGATGAGATGGTTGGATGGCATCATCGATTCAATGTATCTGAGTTTGAGCAAACTCTGGGAGATAGTGAAGGACAGAGGAGCCTGACGTGCTGCCATCCACGGGGTTGCAAACAGTCAGACATGACTTAGCAACTGAACAACAACGACTTCCAAACCATGTGAGAATCCAGTGCTAATATCCCACAGAGTAGGGAATCCAACCATTCCACAATAATAATTATCACTCAATACTTTTTTAGAACAGTGAAAGTGCCACTCTCTTGTATAGCTGAAAGTCCTTTACAGACTCCAGCACTGAAGCTTGGATCAAAGGCAGCAAGCGCTCTTATTGATCAACACTTTCTGATAGGAAAGTCAGGGAGCTTCTGCAGCTCGGCTTAGTGATTTCACCAGGATTATGAAACACCTCAAAAGAATTAGGTTGAAAACGTAAGGATCAAGAAGAGGCAAAAATAATTTTATCCTTTGGGAATTCAGCATGTGTTCTTTTTGTTTGTTTGTTTGTTTTTTGCTGTAGCAAGTTGCCGAAAATTTCGTATTTTATTTAAAAGCACATTTTTTTTTTTTTTTATTGCAGCATGTGGCATTCAGGATTTTAGTTCTCTGACCAGAGATCAAACCCATCCCTTGGTGGAGCCCTAACTACTGGACCACCAGGGAAGGCCCATAAACACTTTATCATGCACTTCTGAAGGTCAAGAGTCTAACATAGGCCTTACTGGGCTAAAACCAAGGTGTCATAGGGCTGTGTCCCTCTTCAGAGGATCTAAGAAAGAATTTTTTTTTTCTTGCCTTTTTCAGCTTCTAGGGGCCACCTACATGCCTTGGCTTGCTGGCTGCTTCCTGCATCTTCAAAATCAACCAAGTTGCATGTCTCCCACCCTTCTTTTGCAACAATGCGTCTCTCTGATTTTGCTCTATGTCCCTCTTCCACTTATAAGGACCCTTGAGATTACATGGGGCACACTCAGAAAATCCAGCATCATCTCCTTATATTAAGGATGATGAACAGCAGCCTTAATTCTGCCTACGACCTCAGTTTGCCATTGCCATGTAACCTAACACGTTCACAGGTTCCAGGAAATAGGACAGGACATCTTTGGAGGACCATTATTCCATCTTCCATAGCATGTAATGTAAAAGCTGAAAACAAGCCAGACACAAGCCCAAAAGGAGATGCTAATTTTTATGTGAAATCTTTTGGTTCTTAAATGTCAGCAGCCAAATCAAGTTGTTGCTATTGCTGAGTCTATCAGTCATGTCAGACTCTTTGCAACCCTATGGACTGTAGTCTGCCAGACTCCTCTGTCCATGGAATTTCCGAGGCACAGTTAGTGAAGTGGGTTTTCTTCTCCAGGGCATCTTCCCAACCTAGGAATCGAACCCATATCTCCTACATTGGCAGGCAGATTCTCTACTGCTGAGCCACCAGGGATGCTCACCAGATCAAGTTAAAGCCAAACAAACCCAGTTCAAGTCAAACTCCTCTAGAGCTCACATTTGCCTGTGGGCTGTAGCTTGTGACTTTTTGCCTTATTGTACATGGGCAGTGATTCCTAACCTTTTTTTCACTACCAAAAGTCCCTTTTGCTATCTCCTACCTAGAACCCCAGATTTTAATAGGGTCAAATAAATAAATAAATGCTATTTATTAAATAATGATTCATTTTCCAAAGTTTTATTAACCAAAGAAAAAGATTAATATCTGTCTTCTGTAAGAACAGCCGGAGATAGGGCTTATTAATAGTAAAAGCCAATGTGAATCTATGAAGAAATGATACAAATGAGCTTCCTTACGAAACAGAGACTTACAGTCACAGAGAATGGACTTAAAGTTGCCAGGGTGGAAGGATGAGGGGGAGAGATAATTAGGGAGTTTGCGATGGACACATACTTACTGATTTGTCAGGTCTAGTGAGGTGGATGGACCTAGAACCTGCTACACAGAGTGAAGGAGGTCAGAAAGAGGAAAACAAATATCATGTTATCGTTCAGTTGCCAATCATGTCCGACTCTTTGCAACCCCGCGGACTACAACATGCCCAGCCTCCCTGTCCCTCACCATCTCCCATAGTTTGCCCAAGCTCATGTCCATGGAATTGGTGATGCCATCGAACCATATTAACCCATACATATGGAATCTAGAAAAATGGTATGGATGAACCTATTTTCAGGGCAGGAACAGAGACACAGACATAGAGAATAGACTTGGATGCTGCAGGGGAAGGAGAGGGTGGGATGAATTGAGAGAGTAGCACTGAGACACACACACTACCATTTGTAAAACAGATAGTCAATGGGAATTTGCCATGTAACACCGGGTGCTCTACCCTGTAACAACCTGGAGGGGTGGGGTGAGGTGGGGGATGGAAGGGAGATTCAGGAGGGAGAGGACATATGCATGCATATGGTGTATACTTATGGCTAAGTCAGGTACCATGGCAGAAGCCAACACAATACTGGGAAGCAATTATCCTCCAATTAAAAAACAAAGTTCAAAAAATAATAAACAAAAATAAAGCAAAATGGATACCCAACAAGGTCCTACTCTACAGCACAGGTAAATCTGCTCAATGTTATGTAGCAGCCTGGATGGGAGCGGAGTTATAGGAAGAATGGATACCTGTGTATATACGGCTGAGTCCCTTTGCTGTTCACCTGAACCTACTACAACACTGTTAATCGGCTATAGCCCAATACAAAATAAAAAGTTAAAAAGTAATAATAATATTTTAAAAGTCAATGTAGCTCTTTCCATATATCTCACCCCCCAAGAGTGTTCCTTGTTCCAAGACGAACATAGAAACTTACATTACTGTATGTAAAATAGATAGACAACAGGAATTTGCTGTATGGCTCAGGAAACTCAAACAGGGGCTCTGTATCAACCTAGAGGGGTGGGATGGGGAAGGGGCTGGGAGGGGAGTCAGACTCTGATGATCTGGATGAGGAAGACTGAATGTTTAGACAGTGATGATGACTGGAGAAGAAGCATCTGTGAAAGAGAATCTGTACGATCCCAAGTCATCCTGACCCGGATGGACCAGGAGCAAGCACGGACCAGCACTGGCAAAAGTTTCACCACCCAGAAGCAAGCAGAGCCTCTATCCCAGACTACCAAGGATGACTCAGGGGAGGAAGATTCTGGTGCAGGAGGATCTGTTGTGACGCCAGTGGACGTAGACCTGAGCCTGGTTTCAAACATGTTAGAGTCCTACAGTTCCCAAGCTGGACTGGCAGGATCTGCTTCCAACCTTTTCCAAAGCATGAGTGTGCAGCTCCCTGACAACGCTGATCACAGACCCACAAGTAAGCCAACGAAAGATTAGCCAGCCAACCTAGCCTCTCTTTTTTCTTCTTGAATAAATATTGAGTAAAAAAACAAAAAAAGGCAGTGTAAATTGAGCACTTGCTGACTGCAGGCGCCATGCTGAGTGCTTTCTGTGCATTAACTCTCTGAGTCCTCACAGCAGTTCTGTGACATCAGGACTATTTTCCCCAGTTTTAATCAATGTGAAAATCGAGGCTCAAAGAGCTACATCCTCAAAGTCACATGTTCAGTGAAAGGCCAAACCATAATTCAAACCCAGTTCTGACAGCAGGAACCATACTTTTAATCACTGTTATTCTGCCAATACACTCCTAACAAAAGGAAAAAAAAATAGTTTCATGTGTTTGTGCTGCTGCTGCTGCTAAGTCACTTCAGTCGTGTCCGACTCTGCGCGATCCCATAGACGGCAGCCCACCAGGCTCCCCCGTCCCTGGGATTCTCCAGGCAAGAACACTGGAGTGGGTTGCCATTTCCTTCTCCAATGCATGAAAGTGAAAAGTGAAAGTGAAGTCGCTCAGTCGTGTCTGACTCTTCGAGACCCCATGGACTGCAGCCTACCAGGCTCCTTCATCCATGGGATTTTCCAGGCAAGAGTACTGGAGTGGGGTGCCATCGCCTTCTCCAGTCTGTGCTGCCTAATGGTAGGCAAATGGGTGTTAGTTTCTTTGGGGCATTGAGAATACTATGGTTTTGTGTCACTGTTGGGTCCTTTGGCCGCCACAGAGGGCCATCCAGGAGTAGGGTTTGAAACAATTCAAGCTATAAAGCAGTGACATACAGATTCTCTTCTATCAGGTGAAGAAATTACCAAGGTCATCTAAAAATTATCACTTCAGAGCTACAAAAATTGCATAATAGATTGGCCATCATACACAGGAGACTCCAACCATATAAAAAACAGAACAACAACAACAACAACAAAACCTTAAAAGAAACCCTATTTCTGGAGAGACTTTCCCCACAGCTTGAATTTCAGAGTTAAACAACTGCTGAAGACATCTGACTTCTTGACGGCTCAGCTGTCCTGCCCCCGCCTGGGGCGGTTCCTTATGGTTCCTAGAGGCCGCTGCACCTGGAGCAGGTGGACCTCATCTGTCTTAGAGTTATCTGATGCGCAATATGATTGAAAATGTAGTACAATACTGTATATACAAACACAAGCACAGTTATCAGTCACCCTCAGCTTCCCTGGTCCAGATGTTAGTTTCTGAATTTCGACCTGCAGAACTCAAAGGACGGTCACTTAGATGTCTCCAAGAGTCAAGTCCAAGGCTTAGAAATAAGTCCAGTGTGCGTATGTGTGTGCTGAGTCATGCCCCTCTTATCCATGAAAATCTTCAGGCAAGAACACTGGTGTGGGTTGCCATTTCCTCCTCAAGGGGATCTTCCCAACCCATGGATGAAACCCACGTCTCTTGCACTGGCAGGTGGGTTCTTTACCACTGGTGCCACCTGGGAAGCCTGAAATAAGTCTAGAGCCAGTCCTGAAGACAGATGGACGAAGGGAAGGAGCGAGAGGGGGGGATGGAAGGAAGGAAGGGAGGGAAGGAGAGGGAGAGAGAAGGAAGAAAATAACCATGTATCTTAATTCAGGAAACACGCTGGAGCGCTAGTCTTCATAACCAGTTTTCTTACTGCAGGCACAGAGAAGATTACACTTCCTTACCTTTTTTGGAGGTAGGTGGACTCATATAACAAGTCTGCTTTGACATCTTCAACTGCTGGCATAGCCCCCTCTGTGTTCTCTTCCCTTGCTGGGATAATCATACTGGAATCAGAAGGCTTGTGGTGAGATGGAGGAGCCACTCCCCTAAAGCTTTGTTCTGCAGAGTGGTCCAAATGCTCAGTGGACTTGAATGAGCAAGAAATATACTTTGGTTTCTTAAGCCGCTGAGATTTAGGGGGTGTTTTATTAATGCAACATCACTTATCTTAACTTGACTAATATAAGAATTTAAAGGCAAAGCTTACCAGAGCCAACTTGCAACATATTTTAATGTTATGAAACGAAGTTGCACACTGGCTGGGACCTAATCAGGGATCAATAAACACTTGTTGAATGTTGCCCAACTGGTTTCCCTCAGCCACTATTTAGCAGTGATACATCTACCAGTGATACCTCAGTTCTTATTCAAAATCTCCCTCCCACTGCTCTCTACCTCACATCTCCCTTCTTCCTTTGCCACTCAATAAATGTTAGCTATTGGTGGTAACGACAGTTACCATTTATTATTAACATTTATTAGCACAGTTAGCATTTTATTTTTCCTCCCAACCTCCATCCTTACCATTTTAATTACAAGCATTTCCCTCCCCTCACCCTGTCCTTGCTCCTCCCTACTCCCCAATTCTGCCCAACCTTTAACAACCAGCTCAGGTTGCATCTTCTCCAAGATGTGACTTTTCCATCCAACTTGATCTCTTCACTCTATTGTACATAATTATTGCTCTGAGTTGTTGTTCAGTCACTCAGTTGTGCCTGACTCTTTGCGGCACCATGGACTGCAGCATGCCAGGCTTCCCTGTCCTTCACCATCTCCCAGAGCTTGCTCAAACTCCTGTCCATCAAGTCAGTGATGGCATCCAACCATCTTATCCTCTGCCATCCCCTTCTCCTCCTGCCTTCAATCTTTCCCAGCATCAGGTTCTTTTCCGATGAATTCGCTTTTTGCATCAGGTGGCCAAAGTATTAGAGCTTCAGCTTCCGTCCTCCCAATGAATATTCAGGGTTGTCTACCCAAGAAAATACATTTCCCTTCTACCTAAACTACTTCCAGTAGGATTTTTGTCACTTGCAGTCAAGAATCCTGACAAATCCAAAAAATTACCTCTGAGAAAAGCTTAATTCACAAGTTCGGCAAACTTGTCTGAGCACCCATTATGTGAGGTTACAGCTCCACAACACAGAACAGATGTGGGAAGAGATGTGATTGATGAAAAAGTTGTTCATATTATTTATCACTGAGAGGGACTACTAAGATACTCGCATTTGCATTTGGAAACAAGATCTTGCAGCCAAAACCTGTGAGGCCAGAAGCAGAGCCTAAACATGGACCAGAGCCTGTAGTCTTCCTATGAACCCACTGTGTCAATTTCACTCACCCCATCTCCCAGTCACAGCCCATACACCCACCCAGCACTCCAAGCTGCCCAGATTTCAACACCTTTTGCAACAGAATGTTAAGCTTGCATGTTCACCAGGAGGATAGATTTTTGCACCCAGCATACTTGGAAAGCAGGATAAACCTGGGATGATATTCTAAATATTTAACAACCAGATCTGCATGGGCATAGATCAATAGAACAGAGGCTGGATATCAACAACTCTACATTCAAATATAAGTCTCCAGGCAGAGTGGATGAAGAAACCAGGACTCCACATTCCAGGGAAAGCTCAGGACTGGGGACTGAGAGAACCTCACTGGGTTGACACCGAGGAAACTGAAGAAGAGACTTCTGGTTGTGCCTCAGCCCGTCCGTCACTCAGCCAGCCATCAACCGGCAGGAGGAACAAGCCTCTCCACCATGGTATTTTTATAGGCTTCTGCTTCAAGTTAGCCCCCACTGCTTCATGAGATGTGAGCATCCGTAAATCAGAGTAGAGCCAACAAAAGCCAAGGCCCTCTGCCGCAGGTCCCTTACTGTCTCCGCCGGAACACTATGCATTAAGTATTCCAAACACAGTCAAGACCTTGCATGTTGCAATTTCTGCATTTCAAAGAATCAGAGTCCAGCAGGTTTTTTTTTTTAAACGGCTCTAAACTAAGTTAACTCTTCATTCAGACCCTTGAGGAAATAAATGGCGAAGAAGGCCAGTGAGTTCTTGATGAACAGCAAAATATTTTAATTGTCCTTTGAGTAGAGTTCTTTTGGTCAGTCTCTTTACTCATGCCGTCTCTCTCCCTTACCCAGGAGTAGAGTCCAGAAAAATTCTCTAACCCTAACCCTAAAAGCTTTCTTCTGCAAAAACAAATATCATAAAAAGCAGAGACATTACTTTGCCAACAAAGGTTCATCTAGTCAAGGCTATGGTTTTTCCAGTGGTCATGTATGGATGTGAGAGTTGGACTGTGAAGAAAGCTGAGTGCCAAAGAATTGATGCTTTTGAACTGTGGTGTTGGAGAAGACTCCTGAGAGTCCCTTGGACTGCAAGGAGATCCAATCAGTCCATTCTAAAGGAGATCAGTCCTGGGTGTTCTTTGGAAGGACTGATGCTAAAGCTGAAACTCCAATACTTTGGCCACCTCATGCAAAGAGTTGACTCATTGGAAAAGACCCTGATGCTGGCAGGGATTAGGGGCAGGAGGAGAAGGGGATGACAGAGGATGAGATGGCTGGATGGCATCACTGACTCAATGGACATGAGTTTGAGTGAACTCCGGGGAATGGTGATGGACAGGGAGGCCTGGGGTGCTGCAATTCATGGAGTTGCAAAGAGTCGGACACAACTGAGTGACTGAACTGAACTGAATACACATATATACATATGTATATGTATATATATGGACTCTAGAAAGATGGTACTGATGAACCTATTTGCAGGGCAGGAATGGAGATTCAGACATAGAGAACAGACTTATGGACATGGGGGTAGAGGTGAGGAAGGAGAGAGTGGGATGAGTGGACAAAGGAGCATGGAAGCATACACACTACCATATGTAAAATAGGTGGCTGGTGGGAATTTTACTATATGACTCAGGAAACTCAAACTGGGGCTCTGTAACAACCTAGAGGGGTGGGAGATAGGAGGGAGGTCCAAGAGGGAATGGACATATGTACACATATGGTTGACTCATGTTGCTCTGTGGTAGAAACCAACACACTATTGTGGAGCAATAATCCTTCAGTTAAAAATAAGTATTAAAAAAAAAAAAAAAGCTCCCTTCTCTAGCTCTAATCATCCCCTAACTCTCCCTGCTTTCCTTTGCCCAGAGCTTCCCAATCATCACAGAGGCTCAGAAACCTTTCCCTCCTCCCCTCTTCCCATCACACTGCCTCCTGCTGCCATCAGGCCCCACAGCAACCTTCAATAGAGTGGAAGCCCTTGCTTCCACTTCCCTCTTGCAGCTGAGAGGACCAGGGCCTCTGTACCACCCAACTCACTCTCACACCCCACAGGAGGGAGGTTGGGAAGCCCCCTGCTGTTTGCAAAAGAAATTCAAGAGGAGACTCCCAAGAGTGGACTGTCCATCTCTTTGTACCCGTCTGCATTTCAAGCCACCTTGCACAGTTTTCCTAGTGTTTCTCATCCCCAGTCCTTACAGATGCTTTATTTTGTACCTCGAGGCACCCTTACACAACTCCTGCCAGCAGGCCCTCTAACCAGGGCCCGCTGTGTGGCCTTCACTAAGTCATACTCCCTGCTGACTTGTGAGGATATCTACAAGGGACCGGATTAATCTTTCTTTTTCATTCTCTTTTCATCTGAGCTCTGGAAGAACAGAAGACCTCAGAAGAAGAACATGCCATGTGTTGCCTGATTTAAGGAGCCCTGTCCTAGGAATTGGGAAACATGAGTTCTGGTCCCAACCCAGCAATCACAAGCTAGATGACTCTGAACCCACCAGTTCCTTTCTCCAAGCCTCAGGAGGAGAGAAATGTAAGCAGATGACTTTTTTTCATGTTTATTTATTAATTGGGATTGATCATATGATTGATTGCACTTGAGAAAAAAAAAAATCCAGTGGCTAAAAAATATTTGAAAAATACTGCAAGTTCCTTCCACCTCTCATTGTCCAATAGCCTGTGATTTCTCTCCACTGACCTCCGTTTATAGAGGAAGTCTGCCATGGGCAATGTGTTTTCATTTTTGAAATCAATCAGAGAATGATAAGCAACCACAACTGAACTTTGTTAAGCGCTCTAATTGGGAGATGTCTTAGGGAAAAATCATTACCCTAGATCGGGGATTAAACAATGGATGCCATTTCCTCTCTGGCAGTGCTGGTCGCCCTGCTCAGCATCTCTCAGAGTGGCTATGTTTAGGTGGCCTTGGTCCTCTGGGCTCCAACAAATCCACTGTCACCACCCTGAGGACAAATGTCCTGTACTATGGCCACAAAATAATCACAGGAGAAAAACCCATTCTCATGGGAGAATAAGGTTCTGCAGGGCACCTGAAGACCAGGGGCAGGCAGTGACTAAAGGGGAAAGTTGGGGGTGGGAGAGGACTTGGTTCTTACCCAGAGGCAGGCAGACAACCCATAAAACCTCCTCCTTCCATCCCTCCACCACCATTCACCTTCCCCTACTTTGATCCTTCCACTGTCTTCAACTGAGCCTTGCTGTGTCTCCCATCAGCAGTTCAGGCATTACTGAAAACCAAAGTTTAGGAAATGCTCAAGATTTTTGTGATAAAATTATAAAAGCAAAATGTAAGGAAGCATTCTGAAGGTCCAAAAAAAAACAATTTTTAAGATAACTTTGGCTCCTCTTTTAAATTACTTTTATAAGGAATTTAAAATAATATAGGACACCTTACATTATATTAAAAAATTAACTCAAAAAATGGGTCAAAGGTCTAAACATAAGAGCTAAAGCTGCTGCTGCTGCTGCTGCTGCTGCTAAGTCGCTTCAGTCGTGTCCGACTCTGTGCGACCCCATAGACGGCAGCCCACCAGGCTCCCCCATCCCTGGGATTCTCCAGACAAGAACACTGGAGTGGGCTGCCATGTCCTTCTCCAATGCATGAAAGTGAAAAGTGAAAGTGAAGTCGCTCAGTCGTTTCCGACTCTTAGCGACCCCATGGACTGCAGCCTACCAGGCTCCTCCGTCCATGGGATTTTCCAGGCAAGAGTACTGGAGTGGGTTGCCATTGCTTTCTCCTAAGAGCTAAAGCTAGAAACGCTTAAAAGAAAATATAGGTCAATATCTTCACAACATTGGTTTTGGCAATGATCTCTTGGCTATAACACCAAAAGCACTGACAGCAAAAGTAAAAATAGATAAATAGGACTTAGACAAAATTTAAAACCTTTGTGCATCAAAGGACACTATCAACAGAGTGAATAGACAATCCATGGAATGGGAAAAACATTTGCAAATTATAAATCTGATAAGAGATCAATATCTAGAATATATAAAGAACTCCTGTATGTGCATATCCTGTTGCTAAGTCATATCCAACTCTTTCTGACCCTATGGACTATAGCCCACAAGGCTCCTCTGTCCATGGGATTCTCCAGGCAAGAATATTGGAGTGGGTTGCCATTTCCTTCTCCAGGGAACCTTCCAAACTCAGGGATCAAACACATGTCTCCCATGTCTCCTGCACTGGTCCACGGATTCTTTACCACTGAGCCACCAACTCAACAAAAACAACAAAAAGCCAGTTAAGTAAATGGGCAAGAACTTTAGGCATATTCCCAAAAGATGATACACAAATGTCCAACATGCATGCCTGTGAAAAGATGCTCAACACCACTAATCATCAGGGAAATGCAAATTAAAATAAAAATTAGATATCAGTTTATCCATTAGGATGACTATTATCAAAAAATAAATAACCCTGCAGTTATTATAGCAAGTATTGGGGAGGATGTGGAGAAATTGGAACTCTTGTGCATCATCAATAGGAATTTTAAATGGTGTATCTACTGTAGAAAGCAATATGATAGTTCCTCAAAAAATTAAAAGTAGAATCACAGTATGAATCCAGCAATATCACTTCTTGGTATAAACCTAATAGAATTGAAAGTAAATACTCAGGGGAGGAGACAAAATGGCAGAGGAGTAGGATGGGGAGAACACTTTCTCCCCCACAAATTCATCAAAAGAGCATTTAAATGTTGAGTAAATTCCACAAAACAACTTCTGAATGCTGGCAGAGGACATCAGGCACCCAGAAAAGCAACCCAAGTCTTCGAAAGGAGGTAGGAAAAAATATAAAAGACAAAAAAAGAGACAAAAGAGGGAGGGACGGAGTTCCATCCCTGGAAGGGAGTCTTAAAAAGAGAAGTTTCCAAACACCAGGAAACCTTCTCACTGCCGAATCTGTGCTGAGCTTTGGAAGCACAGAGGGCAACGTAACAGGGAGAAAAAATAAATAAACAATTAAAACTCGCAGATCGTGAGCCCTACGGTAACTCCCCCAGCGGAGAAGCAGCACAGACGCCTGCACACGCCATTAGCAAGCGGGGGCTGGGCAGGGAGGCGCTGGGCGGGCTGCATCGCTTAGAGTAAGAACCTGGCCTGAATACCCTGAGCGCTATCTGAGCAAAATAATCTGGGCTAGCAAACCAGACTGTGGGATATCTACCACGCGAAAAGCCAGCCCTAACCTAAGACACTGCCAGGCCCGCGCACGGAACAAAGGACTGAACAGAGATAGCCGGGTGCAGACCTTCCCCCTCCGGTGACAGGCAGCCAGAGCCGGAAGGGGGCAATCGCAGCCCCAGAGAGACATTATCTATAAAACTGTAAGCAGGCTTCTTTGCTAACTAAAACTTCTTGGGGGTCTGGACGGTCAACATCTGCCTGAGAAGGTGCACCGGTTTTACACCCAGATAACTGAGTGGTGGGGAGGCGATAAGTCGCAGCATTGGCGCTCGCCAAACACCTCATCACCTGAGCTGCTCAGACCTGGGAAGAGCTCAAAATGCAGGCCCAACCGAGTCTGCACCTCTGAGGACTACCCGAGTGCCTGAACCTGAACGGCTTGGACCTGGGAGGTGCATGCAGCCCAGGGCCGGCCTCGAATTGTTCCCGGCGGAACAACCTAGAGCCTGAGCAGTGTGGGCAGGGAGGCTACACGCGCCGTGAGCGGGGGCAGACCCAGTGTGGCTGAGGCACTGCGAGCGCACGCCAGTGTTATTTCTTTGCAGCACCCCTCCCTCCCTCCCCACAGCGCGGCTGAACAAGTGAGCCTAAAAAAAAAAAAGGGTCCTCCACCGTCCCCTTTGTGTCAGGGCGGAAACCAGACACTGAAGAGACCAGGAAACAGAAGAAGCTATAACAGAGGGAAACGCCTTGGAAACTACAGGCCATAGATTAAAACCCTGTGGTTACTATGGATTACATAGGAAGGGGCCTATAGATCTTGAGAAATATAAGTCGGACCAAGGAACTAGCCAAAAATGAACTGAACCCACAATACTCACAACAAAACCAGAGAAAGTCCTAGATATATTTTTACTATTTTTATGATCATTCTTTCTTTTTTTTTTAATTTTTTTTAAAAAATTTAAGTCCTCTATTGTTCCTTTAATTTTCACTTTTATAACCTATTACTTTGCAAAAAAAAAAAAAAGACCCTATTTTTTTCTTCTTCAGCAAACTTCATTTTTTATAATCTTTTGACCTTGTTTTTTTGTTTTGTTTTGTTTTGTTTTCTTCTTTTCTTTAACATTGTATTTTTGAAATTCCAAACTCTACTCTGGATTTTTAATTTTAGCTTTTTGGTATATGTTATCAATTTTGTGCCTATAGTTTTTTTTATAATTTCTGTGACTTTTTTTTTTCTTCTCTGTTTCTTTCTCTTCTTCTTTTATATAACATTATTTATCTGAAATTCCAAACTCTACTCTAGATTTTTAATTTATGCTTTTTGATATTTGATATCAATTTTGTATGTGTATTTTCTTTCTAATTTTTGCGACATTGTTTGTTTTTGTTTGTTTGTTTTCTCTCTTTATTTTTCTTCTTCTTTTTTTTAACATTATATTTTTGAAATTCCAAACTCTACTCTAGATTTTTAACTTTTGCTTTTTGGTATTAGTTATCAATTTTGTACCTATATTTTCTTTATAATTTTCACGACCTTGTTTGTTTTTGTTTGTTCGTTCTTTCTCTCTTTCTTTTCCTTCTTCTTTTCTTTAACATTGTATTTTTGAAATTCCAAACTCTACTCTAGATTTTTAATTTTTGCTTTTATGTATTTGTTACCAATTTTGTACCTTTAAGAACCCAATCTTCAGTACCCATTTTTCACTAGGGAGCGAGATTACTGGCTTGACTACTCTCTTTCCCTTTGGACTCTCCTTTTTCTCCACCAGGTCGCCTGTGTCTCCTCCCTAACCCCTCTCTACTCTACCCAATTCTGTGAATTCCTGTGTGTTCCAGACGGTGGAGAACACTTAGGGAACTGATTACTGGCTGGATCTGTCTCCCTCCTTTTCATTCCCCCCTTTTATCCTTCTGGCCACCTCTGTCTCCTTCCTCCTCCTTCTCTTCTCTGTATAACTCCGTGAACATCTCTGAGCGGTCCAGTTGTGGAGTGCACATAAGGAAGTGATTACTGGCTAGCCCACTCTCTCCACTATTGATTCCACCTCATCTCATTTGGGTCACCTCTAACTCCCTCCTCCCTCTTCTCTTCTCCACGTAACGCTGTGAACCTCTCTGAGTGACCCTCACGGTAGAGAAACTTTTCATCTTTAATGCAGATGTTTTATCAATGGTGCTGTATAGAAGGAGAAGTTTTGAAACTACTGTAAAAATAAGACCAATAACTGGAAGTAGGAGGCTTAAGTCCAAACCCTGACTCCAGGGAACTCCTGACTCCAAGGAACATTAATTGACAGGAGCTCATCAAACACCTCCATACCGACACTGAAACCAAGCACCACACAAGGGCCAACAAGTTCCAGGGCAAGACCTACCAAGCAAATTCTCCAGCAACAAAGGAACACAGCCCTGAGCTTCAAGATACAGGCTGCCCAAAGTCACCCCAAAACCATAGACATCTCATAACTCATTAGTGGACATTTCATTGCACTCCAGAGAGAAGAAATACAGCTCCGCCCACCAGAACACCGACACAAGCTTCCCTAACCAGGAAACCTTGACAAGCCACCTGTACAAACCCACACACAGCGAGGAAACACCACAATAAAGAGAACTCCACAAGCTGCCAGAATACAGAAAGGACACCCCAAACTCAGCAATTTAAACAAGATGAAGAGATAGAGGAATACCCAGCAGATAAAGGAACAGAATAAATGCCCACCAAACCAAACCAAAGAGGGAATCTACCTGATAAAGAATTCCGAATAATGATAGTGAAATTGATCCAAAATCTTGAAATTAAAATGGAATCACAGATAAATAGCCTGGAGACAAGGATTGAGAAGATGCAAGGAAGGTTTAACAAGGACCTAGAAGAAATAAAAAAGAGTCAATATATAATGAATAATGCAATAAGTGAAATTAAAAACACTCTGGAGGCAACAAATAGTAGAATAAAAGAGGCAGAAGATAGGATTAGTGAATTAGAAGATAGAATGGTAGAAATAAATGAATCAGAGAGGGTAAAAGCAAAACGAATTAAAAGAAATGAGGACAATCTCAGAGACCTCCAGAACAATATTAAACGCTACAACATTCGAATCATAGGGATCCCAGAAGAAGAAGACAAAAAGAAAGACCATGAGAAAATACTTGAGGAGATAACAGTTGAAAACTTCCCTAAAATGGGGAAGGAAATAATCACCCAAGTCCAAGAAACCCAGAGAGTCCCAAACAGGATAAACCCAAGGTGAAACACCCCAAGACACATATTAATCAAATTAACAAAGATCAAACACAAAAAACAAATATTAAAAGCAGCAAGGGAAAAACAACAAATAACACACAAGGGAATTCCCATAAGGATAACAGCTGATCTTTCCATAGAAACTCTTCAAGCCAGGAGGGAATGGCAAGACATACTTAAAGTGATGAAAGAAAATAACCTACAGCCCAGATTATTGTACCCAGCAAGGATCTCATTCAAGTATGAAGGAGAAATCAAAAGCTTTTCAGACAAGCAAAAGCTGAGAGAATTCTGCACCACCAAAACCAGCTCTCCAACAAATACTAAAGGATATTCTCTAGACAGGAAACACAAAAACGGTGTATAAATTCGAACCCAAAACAATAAAGTAAATGGCAATGGGATCATACTTATCAGTAATTACCTTAAACATAAATGGGTTGAATGCCCCAACCAAAAGACAAAGACTGGCTGAATGGATACAAAAATAAGACCCCTACATATGTTGTCTACAAGAGACCCACCTCAAAACAGGGGACACATACAGACTGAAAGTGAAGGGCTGGAAAAAGATCTTCCATGCAAATAGGGACCAAAAGAAAGCCGGAGTAGCAATACTCATATCAGATAAAATAGACTTTAAAACAAAGGCTGTGAAAAGAGACAAAGAAGGTCACTACATAATGATCAAAGGATCAATCCAAGAAGAAGATATAACAATTATAAATATATATGCACCCAACACGGGAGCACCGCAGTATGTAAGACAAATGCTAACAAGTATGAAAGGAGAAATTAACAATAACACAATAATAGTGGGAGACTTTAATACCCCACTCACACCTATGGATAGATCAACTAAACAGACAATTAACAAGGAAACACAAACTTTAAACGATACAATAGACCAGTTAGACCTAATTGATATCTATAGGACATTTCATCCCAAAACAATGAATTTCACCTTTTTCTCAAGCGCACATGGAACCTTCTCCAGGATAGATCACATCCTGAGCCATAAAGCTAGCCTTGGTAAATTCAAAAAAATAGAAATCATTCCAAGCATCTTTTCTGACCACAATGCAGTAAGATTAGATCTCAATTACAGGAGAAAAACTATTAAAAATTCCAACATATAGAGGCTGAACAACATGCTGCTGAATAACCAACAAATCACAGAAGAAATCAAAATTTGCATAGAAACGAATGAAAATGAAAACACAACAACCCAAAACCTGTGGGACACTGTAAAAGCAGTCCTAAGGGGAAAGTTCATAGCAATACAGGCATACCTCAAGAAACAAGAAAAAAGTCAAATAAATAACCTAACTCTACACCTAAAGCAACTAGAAAAGGAAGAAATGAAGAACCCCAGGGTTAGTAGAAGGAAAGAAATCTTAAAACTTAGAGCAGAAATAAATGCAAAAGAAACAAAAGAGACCATAGCAAAAATCAACAAAGCCAAAAGCTGGTTCTTTGAAAGGATAAATAAAATTGACAAACCATTAGCCAGACTCATCAAGAAACAAAGGGAGAAAAATCAAATCAATTAAATTAGAAATGAAAATGGAGAGATCACAACAGACAACACAGAAATACAAAGGCTCATAAGAGACTACTATCAACAATTATATGCCAATAAAATGGACAACGTGGAAGAAATGGACAAATTCTTAGAAAAGTACAACTTTCCAAAACTGGACCAGGAAGAAATAGAAAATCTTAACAGACCCATCACAAGCACGGAAATTGAAACTGTAATCAAAAATCTTCCAGCAAACAAAAGCCCAGGTCCAGACGGCTTCACAGCTGAATTCTACCAAAATTTAGAGAAGAGCTAACACCTATCCTGCTCAAACTCTTCCAGAAAATTGCAGAGGAAGGTAAACTGCCAAATTCATTCTATGAGGCCACCATCACCCTAATACCAAAACCTGACAAAGATCCCACAAAAAAAGAAAACTACAGGCCAATATCACTGATGAACATAGATGCAAAAATCCTTAACAAAATTCTAGCAATTAGAATCCAACAACACATTAAAAAGATCATACACCATGACCAAGTGGGCTTTATCCCAGGGATGCAAGGATTCTTCAATATCCGCAAATCAATCAATGTAATACACCACATTAACAAATTGAAAAATAAAAACCATATGATTATCTCAATAGAGGCAGAGAAAGCCTTTGACAAAATTCAACATCCATTTATGATAAAAACTCTCCAGAAAGCAGGAATAGAAGGAACATACCTCAACATAATAAAAGCTATATATGACAAACCCACAGCAAACATTATCCTCAATGGTGAAAAATTGAAAGCATTTCCTCTAAAGTCAGGAACAAGACAAGGGTGCCCACTTTCACCATTACTATTCAACATAGTTTTGGAAGTTTTGGCCGCAGCAATCAGAGCAGAAAAAGAAATAAAAGGAATCCAAATTGGAAAAGAAGAAGTAAAGCTCTCACTGTTTGCAGATGACATGATCCTCTACATAGAAAACCCTAAAGACTCCACCAGAAAACTACTAGACCTAATCAATGACTATAGTAAAGTTGTAGGACATAAAATCAACACACAGAAATCCCTTGCATTCCTATACACTAATAATGAGAAAACAGAAAGAGAAATTAAGGAA